>NC_050189.1:2883522-3211119 GCF_008315115.2 Sander lucioperca
TAGATAGATAGATACTGTAGATAGATAGATAGATAGATAGATACTGTAGATAGATAGATAGATAGATAGATAGATAGATAGATAGATAGATAGATAGATACTGTAGATAGATAGATAGATAGATAGATAGATAGATAGATACTGTAGATAGATAGATAGATAGATAGATAGATACTGTAGATAGATAGATAGATAGATAGATAGATACTGTAGATAGATAGATAGATAGATAGATACTGTAGATAGATAGATAGATAGATACTGTAGATAGATAGATAGATAGATACTGTAGATAGATAGATAGATAGATACTGTAGATAGATAGATAGATAGATAGATAGATAGATAGATAGATAGATACTGTAGATAGATAGATAGATAGATAGATACTGTAGATAGATAGATAGATAGATAGATAGATAGATACTGTAGATAGATAGATAGATAGATACTGTAGATAGATAGATAGATAGATAGATAGATAGATAGATAGATAGATAGATAGATACTGTAGATAGATAGATAGATAGATACTGTAGATAGATAGATAGATAGATAGATAGATAGATAGATAGATAGATAGATACTGTAGATAGATAGATAGATACTGTAGATAGATAGATAGATAGATAGATACTGTAGATAGATAGATAGATAGATAGATACTGTAGATAGATAGATAGATAGATAGATACTGTAGATAGATAGATAGATACTGTAGATAGATAGATAGATAGATAGATACTGTAGATAGATAGATAGATACTGTAGATAGATAGATAGATAGATACTTTAGATAGATAGATAGATAGATAGATACTGTAGATAGATAGATAGATAGATAGATAGATACTGTAGATAGATAGATAGATAGATAGATAGATACTGTAGATAGATAGATAGATAGATAGATAGATACTGTAGATAGATAGATAGATAGATAGATAGATACTAGATAGATAGATAGATAGATAGATACTGTAGATAGATAGATAGATAGATAGATAGATAGATACTGTAGATAGATAGATAGATAGATAGATAGATACTGTAGATAGATAGATAGATAGATAGATACTGTAGATAGATAGATAGATAGATAGATACTGTAGATAGATAGATAGATAGATACTGTAGATAGATAGATAGATAGATAGATACTGTAGATAGATAGATAGATACTGTAGATAGATAGATAGATAGATAGATACTGTAGATAGATAGATAGATAGATAGATAGATAGATAGATAGATAGATAGATAGATAGATAGATAGATACTGTAGATAGATAGATAGATAGATAGATACTGTAGATAGATAGATAGATAGATAGATAGATACTGTAGATAGATAGATAGATAGATACTGTAGATAGATAGATAGATAGATAGATAGATACTGTAGATAGATAGATAGATAGATACTGTAGATAGATAGATAGATAGATAGATAGATAGATAGATACTGTAGATAGATAGATAGATACAGAGAGAGATACTGTAGATAGATAGATAGATAGATAGATAGATAGATAGTAGATAGAGAGATAGATAGATAGATAGATACTGTAGATAGATAGATAGATAGATAGATAGATAGATAGATACTAGATAGATAGATAGATAGATAGATACTGTAGATAGATAGATAGATAGATAGATAGATACTGTAGATAGATAGATAGATAGATAGATAGATAGATAGATAGATAGATAGATAGATAGATAGATAGATAGATAGATAGATAGATAGATAGATAGATAGATAGATAGATAGATAGATAGATAGATAGATAGATACTGTAGATAGATAGATAGATAGATACTGTAGATAGATAGATAGATAGATAGATAGATAGATAGATAGATAGATACTGTAGATAGATAGATAGATAGATAGATAGATAGATAGATAGATAGATAGATAGATAGATAGATAGATACTGTAGATAGATAGATAGATAGATAGATAGATAGATAGATAGATAGATAGATAGATAGATAGATAGATAGATAGATAGATAGATACTGTAGATAGATAGATAGATAGATAGATAGATAGATACTGTAGATAGAGAGATAGATAGATAGATAGATACTGTAGATAGATAGATAGATAGATAGATACTGTAGATAGATAGATAGATAGATAGATAGATAGATACTGTAGATAGATAGATAGATAGATAGATAGATACTGTAGATAGATAGATAGATAGATAGATACTGTAGATAGATAGATAGATAGATAGATAGATACTTTAGATAGATAGATAGATAGATAGATACTGTAGATAGATAGATAGATAGATACTTTAGATAGATAGATAGATAGATAGATAGATAGATAGATAGATAGATACTGTAGATAGATAGATAGATAGATAGATACTGTAGATAGATAGATAGATAGATAGATACTGTAGATAGATAGATAGATAGATACTGTAGATAGATAGATAGATAGATAGATACTGTAGATAGATAGATAGATACTGTAGATAGATAGATAGATAGATAGATACTGTAGATAGATAGATAGATAGATAGATACTGTAGATAGATAGATAGATAGATAGATAGATAGATACTGTAGATAGATAGATAGATAGATAGATAGATACTGTAGATAGATAGATAGATAGATAGATAGATAGATACTGTAGATAGATAGATAGATAGATAGATACTGTAGATAGATAGATAGATAGATAGATAGATAGATAGATAGATAGATAGATAGATAGATAGATAGATACTGTAGATAGATAGATAGATAGATAGATACTGTAGATAGATAGATAGATAGATAGATAGATACTGTAGATAGATAGATAGATAGATAGATACTGTAGATAGATAGATAGATAGATAGATAGATACTGTAGATAGATAGATAGATAGATAGATACTGTAGATAGATAGATAGATAGATAGATAGATAGATACTGTAGATAGATAGATAGATAGATAGATAGATACTGTAGATAGATAGATAGATAGATAGATAGATACTGTAGATAGATAGATAGATAGATAGATACTGTAGATAGATAGATAGATACTGTAGATAGATAGATAGATAGATAGATAGATACTGTAGATAGATAGATAGATAGATAGATAGATAGATAGATAGATAGATAGATAGATACAGAGAGAGATACTGTAGATAGATAGATAGATAGATAGATACTGTAGATAGATAGATAGATAGATAGATAGATAGATACTGTAGATAGATAGATAGATAGATAGATACTGTAGATAGATAGATAGATAGATAGATAGATAGATACTGTAGATAGATAGATAGATAGATAGATAGATACTTTAGATAGATAGATAGATACTTTAGATGGATAGATAGATAGATAGATAGATAGATAGATAGATAGATAGATAGATAGATAGATAGATAGATACTGTAGATAGATAGATAGATACTGTAGATAGATAGATAGATAGATAGATACTTTAGATAGATAGATAGATAGATAGATAGATAGATACTGTAGA
This sequence comes from Sander lucioperca, assembly GCF_008315115.2. Classification (NCBI taxonomy): domain Eukaryota; kingdom Metazoa; phylum Chordata; class Actinopteri; order Perciformes; family Percidae; genus Sander; species Sander lucioperca. The sequence goes on from NC_050189.1 coordinate 2,887,042, forward strand.
TAGATAGATAGATAGATAGATAGATAGATAGATAGATACTGTAGATAGATAGATAGATAGATAGATAGATAGATAGATACTGTAGATAGATAGATAGATAGATAGATACTGTAGATAGATAGATAGATACTGTAGATAGATAGATAGATACTGTAGATAGATAGATAGATACTGTAGATAGATAGATAGATAGATAGATACTGTAGATAGATAGATAGATAGATAGATACTGTAGATAGATAGATAGATAGATAGATAGATAGATAGATACTGTAGATAGATAGATAGATAGATAGATAGATAGATAGATACTGTAGATAGATAGATAGATAGATAGATACTGTAGATAGATAGATAGATAGATAGATAGATAGATACTGTAGATAGATAGATAGATAGATAGATAGATAGATACTGTAGATAGATAGATAGATAGATAGATACTGTAGATAGATAGATAGATAGATAGATAGATAGATAGATACTGTAGATAGATAGATAGATAGATAGATACTGTAGATAGATAGATAGATAGATAGATAGATAGATAGATACTGTAGATAGATAGATAGATAGATAGATAGATAGATACTGTAGATAGATAGATAGATAGATAGATACTTTAGATAGATAGATAGATAGATAGATACTGTAGATAGATAGATAGATAGATAGATAGATAGATACTGTAGATAGATAGATAGATAGATAGATACTGTAGATAGATAGATAGATAGATAGATAGATAGATACTTTAGATAGATAGATAGATAGATAGATACTGTAGATAGATAGATAGATACTTTAGATAGATAGATAGATAGATAGATAGATAGATAGATAGATACTGTAGATAGATAGATAGATAGATACTGTAGATAGATAGATAGATAGATAGATAGATACTGTAGATAGATAGATAGATAGATAGATAGATAGATAGATAGATAGATAGATAGATACTGTAGATAGATAGATAGATAGATAGATACTGTAGATAGATAGATAGATAGATACTGTAGATAGATAGATAGATACTGTAGATAGATAGATAGATAGATACTGTAGATAGATAGATAGATACTGTAGATAGATAGATAGATAGATAGATACTTTAGATAGATAGATAGATAGATAGATAGATACTGTAGATAGATAGATAGATAGATAGATAGATAGATAGATACTGTAGATAGATAGATAGATAGATAGATAGATAGATAGATACTGTAGATAGATAGATAGATAGATAGATAGATACTGTAGATAGATAGATAGATAGATAGATACAGAGAGAGATACTGTAGATAGATAGATAGATAGATAGATAGATAGATACTGTAGATAGATAGATAGATAGATAGATAGATAGATAGATAGATAGATAGATAGATAGATACAGAGAGAGATACTGTAGATAGATAGATAGATAGATACTGTAGATAGATACTGTAGATAGATAGATAGATAGATAGATAGATAGATACTGTAGATAGATAGATAGATAGATAGATAGATACTGTAGATAGATAGATAGATAGATACTGTAGATAGATAGATAGATAGATACTTTAGATAGATAGATAGATAGATACTGTAGATAGATAGATAGATAGATACTGTAGATAGATAGATAGATAGATAGATACTTTAGATAGATAGATAGATAGATAGATAGATACTGTAGATAGATAGATAGATAGATAGATAGATAGATAGATACTGTAGATAGATAGATAGATAGATAGATAGATAGATAGATAGATAGATAGATAGATACTGTAGATAGATAGATAGATAGACAGATAGATACAGAGAGATACTGTAGATAGATAGATAGATAGATAGATACTGTAGATAGATAGATAGATAGATAGATAGATACTGTAGATAGATAGATAGATAGATAGATAGATAGATAGATACTGTAGATAGATAGATAGATAGATAGATAGATAGATACAGAGAGAGATACTGTAGATAGATAGATAGATAGGTAGATACTGTAGATAGATAGATAGATAGATAGATAGATAGATAGATAGATAGATAGATAGATACTGTAGATAGATAGATAAATAGATAGATAGATAGGTAGATACTGTAGATAGATAGATAGATAGATAGATAGATAGATAGATAGATAGATACTGTAGATAGATAGATAGATAGATAGATAGATAGATAGATAGATACTGTAGATAGATAGATAGATAGATAGATAGATACTGTAGATAGATAGATAGATAGATAGATAGATAGATAGATAGATACTGTAGATAGATAGATAGATAGATACTGTAGATAGATAGATAGATACTGTAGATAGATAGATAGATAGATAGATAGATACTGTAGATAGATAGATAGATAGATAGATAGATACAGAGAGAGATACTGTAGATAGATAGATAGATAGATAGATAGATAGATACTGTAGATAGATAGATAGATAGATAGATACTGTAGATAGATAGATAGATAGATAGATAGGTAGATAGATAGATACTGTAGATAGATAGATAGATAGATAGATACTGTAGATAGATAGATAGATAGATAGATACTGTAGATAGATAGATAGATACTGTAGATAGATAGATAGATAGATAGATAGATAGATACTGTAGATAGATAGATAGATACAGAGAGAGATACTGTAGATAGATAGATAGATAGATAGATACTGTAGATAGATAGATAAATAGATAGATAGATAGGTAGATACTGTAGATAGATAGATAGATAGATAGATACTGTAGATAGATAGATAGATAGATAGATAGATAGATAGATACTTTAGATAGATAGATAGATAGATAGATAGATAGATACTTTAGATAGATAGATAGATACTTTAGATGGATAGATAGATAGATAGATAGATAGATAGATAGATAGATAGATACTGTAGATAGATAGATAGATAGATACTGTAGATAGATAGATAGATAGATAGATAGATACTGTAGATAGATAGATAGATAGATAGATAGATAGATAGATAGATAGATACTGTAGATAGATAGATAGATAGATAGATAGATACTGTAGATAGATAGATAGATAGATAGATACTGTAGATAGATAGATAGATAGATACTGTAGATAGATAGATAGATAGATACTGTAGATAGATAGATAGATACTGTAGATAGATAGATAGATAGATAGATACTGTAGATAGATAGATAGATAGATAGATAGATACTGTAGATAGATAGATAGATAGATAGATAGATAGATAGATAGATAGATACTGTAGATAGATAGATAGATAGATACTGTAGATAGATAGATAGATACTGTAGATAGATAGATAGATAGATAGATAGATACTGTAGATAGATAGATAGATAGATAGATAGATACAGAGAGAGATACTGTAGATAGATAGATAGATAGATAGATAGATAGATACTGTAGATAGATAGATAGATAGATAGATAGATAGATAGATAGATAGATAGATAGATACAGAGAGAGATACTGTAGATAGATAGATAGATAGGTACTGTAGATAGATACTGTAGATAGATAGATAGATAGATAGATAGATAGATACTGTAGATAGATAGATAGATAGATAGATAGATACTTTAGATAGATAGATAGATAGATACTGTAGATAGATAGATAGATAGATACTTTAGATAGATAGATAGATAGATACTGTAGATAGATAGATAGATAGATACTGTAGATAGATAGATAGATAGATAGATACTTTAGATAGATAGATAGATAGATAGATAGATACTGTAGATAGATAGATAGATAGATAGATAGATAGATACTGTAGATAGATAGATAGATAGATAGATAGATAGATAGATAGATAGATGGATACTGTAGATAGATAGATAGATAGACAGATAGATACAGAGAGAGATACTGTAGATAGATAGATAGATAGATAGATAGATACTGTAGATAGATAGATAGATAGATAGATAGATAGATACTGTAGATAGATAGATAGATAGATAGATAGATAGATAGATAGATACTGTAGATAGATAGATAGATAGATAGATAGATAGATAGATACAGAGAGAGATACTGTAGATAGATAGATAGATAGGTAGATACTGTAGATAGATAGATAGATAGATAGATAGATAGATAGATAGATACAGAGAGAGATACTGTAGATAGATAGATAGATAGATAGATAGATACTGTAGATAGATAGATAAATAGATAGATAGATAGGTAGATACTGTAGATAGATAGATAGATAGATAGATAGATAGATAGATAGATAGATACTGTAGATAGATAGATAGATAGATAGATAGATAGATACAGAGAGAGATACTGTAGATAGATAGATAGATAGATACTGTAGATAGATACTGTAGATAGATAGATAGATAGATAGATAGATACTGTAGATAGATAGATAGATAGATACTTTAGATAGATAGATAGATAGATAGATACTGTAGATAGATAGATAGATAGATACTGTAGATAGATAGATAGATAGATAGATACTGTAGATAGATAGATAGATAGATACTTTAGATAGATAGATAGATAGATAGATACTATAGATAGATAGATAGATAGATAGATACTTTAGATAGATAGATAGATAGATACTGTAGATAGATAGATAGATAGATACTTTAGATAGATAGATAGATAGATACTGTAGATAGATAGATAGATAGATACTGTAGATAGATAGATAGATAGATAGATAGATACTTTAGATAGATAGATAGATAGATAGATACTGTAGATAGATAGATAGATAGATACTGTAGATAGATAGATAGATAGATAGATAGATACTGTAGATAGATAGATAGATAGATAGATAGATAGATACTGTAGATAGATAGATAGATAGATAGATAGATAGATAGATAGATAGATAGATAGATAGATGGATACTGTAGATAGATAGATAGATAGACAGATAGATACAGAGAGAGATACTGTAGATAGATAGATAGATAGATAGATAGATAGATAGATACTGTAGATAGATAGATAGATAGATAGATAGATAGATAGATACTGTAGATAGATAGATAGATAGATAGATAGATAGATACTGTAGATAGATAGATAGATAGATAGATACAGAGAGAGATACTGTAGATAGATAGATAGATAGATAGATAGATAGATACTGTAGATAGATAGATAGATAGATAGATAGATACAGAGAGAGATACTGTAGATAGATAGATAGATAGATAGGTAGATACTGTAGATAGATAGATAGATAGATAGATACTGTAGATAGATAGATAGATAGATAGATACTGTAGATAGATAGATAGATAGATAGATACTGTAGATAGATAGATAGATAGATAGATAGATAGATAGATACTTTAGATAGATAGATAGATACTGTAGATAGATAGATAGATAGATAGATAGATACTGTAGATAGATAGATAGATAGATAGATAGACACTGTAGATAGATAGATAGATAGATAGATACTTTAGATAGATAGATAGATAGATAGATAGATAGATAGATAGATACTTTAGATAGATAGATAGATAGATACTGTAGATAGATAGATAGATAGATACTTTAGATAGATAGATAGATACTGTAGATAGATAGATAGATAGATAGATACTTTAGATAGATAGATAGATACTGTAGATAGATAGATAGATAGATAGATAGATAGATAGATAGATACTTTAGATAGATAGATAGATAGATAGATAGATACTTTAGATAGATAGATAGATAGATAGATAGATACTTTAGATAGATAGATAGATAGATAGATAGATAGATAGATAGATAGATACTTTAGATAGATAGATAGATAGATAGATACTTTAGATAGATAGATAGATAGATAGATAGATAGATAGATACTTTAGATAGATAGATAGATAGATAGATAGATAGATACTTTAGATAGATAGATAGATAGATAGATAGATAGATAGATAGATAGATAGATACTTTATTGATCCCCAAGGGGAAATTCAAGGTCCCAGTAGCTTAAAGATATCACACACAACATACACATACATCATTAAAATAAAATAACAAATCAACATGAATAATATGGACAATAAAAGAAAAGATACTAAATAAAAAATCCACATGAATGTACTAAGGGATGTATAAGCATGAGACGCTAGCAGTGACAGGACAGGTAATGTGCTCTATGGTAAGGTGCTCTATGAGAGGGTGTCATGGTGGTAGTGCAAATAAGTCCAATAGAATCAGTCTATAGATTGTAGACGTAGTAATATAAAAACTATATAGCAGTGCAAGGATACAGTTTAAAAAAAGACAGCATTAAATATGGGCATTATAAGGGAATAAAGTAGACAGTAGGATAGACACAAACCTCTAATATTGACAAACAGTCAATATTAGAGGTTTGAAGTAATAGGGTTACAGCCATTGTTCAAGTATTAGGTTAGACCTCAATTCAGGCTGGGGGAAGGAGGTAGGGAGGGGATGTGCATATAGGCTAATATAGCCAGTAAACAGGGTAAGCAGTAAACAGTGGGCCAGTACATAACTGTTGTTATGGGAGGTAGTGGAAGTGGTGGAGAGGGGGGATAGGCAGACAGACTATGCAGAGAAGTCCCTCTCTCCTCCTCCCTTTAGTGAAGCATTGTAGAGTTGTATGGCCCTGGGGACAAATGACTTCCTCAGTCTGTCAGTTGTTCATGGCAGTGTGCGTAGTCTTGAGCTGATGGTGCTCTGCTGTGGAGTGGATGACAGTCATTGTCCAAAATGTTGAGCAGTTTGTTCAGGGTCCTTTTATCTGATATTGAAGTGATGATATGAAGTTAACTATCTGAGATATCTTCAAATATCCATTAATAATGCAGACTCTTCATCTTGGGTCGAGCTACTTTTATTGCAGGTAACACTTTGGGAACGTTACAACATGACCTACATGGGGTATTTACCCTACGGTCTACTGCCGCTCCCCGCTCTCGGTAAACTCCTTATAACCAATACAACGGAGCCCCCTACTGGTCTTAGGATGTAATAGCATCCAACAGTCATTAACAAAAACGTGAAAGCATAAACGCCATAATGCTAGCTAGTTAAAGTTATCCAAGTGTCTCCCCCATAGACTAGTTAAGGCTAAATGACAGCATTCAGACAGTTACTGTTACACAACCTAATCTTCATTATCTGCTCTACTAACCACTTTCTTTTCTCCTCATCCTCCTTTTTTCACTCCGCGAAGGATAATTCCTCTTCATTTTCATTTGACTTAAATCAATTCAAAAGTTTGGTTATCATGCTGCTAGGGAATGACATGGGGCCCCCTCGGGGAGGTTTCTGACTGAGATGTCATTGCAAAAAGTCATTTGTTTGTTTAAGGGGGAGGGGGGTTGCAGTCACTGTGGTTGCCACATTTTGAGCCATTACTGTGGAGTAAAGTTTGTCCGCCCTCGGGGGCCCCCTCACGGCCGGGGGCCCCAAGTAGTTGCCTGGTTGTCCTGTTGATTATCAGCGGCTCTGAGGGCAGGCTTCCTAATAATTGGGGGCAGTGGTGGGATACAGCTGAGTGTCCAGCAAAAGAAAACCAAAGGTGTCTGTGACCAGTAGTGGTGTGCGATACTGCAAAATTTGGTATTGGTACGTTGGTATGAAATAATCTTGTGTGCTGCCTGATGGAACAGCTGGCGGAGCGTGAAAAGCAGCACCACAACAGAATAATTAGGATTACTGAGGAGCAGCCTTCATCTCAACATGCTTTGTCACAACAGAACCCATTAGAGCCCTCTGCCACAGCACAGCCTTCAAGTTTGGCGAGGCTTCCTGGCTGAAAAAGACCAAAGAAGCAGCCCTATATTAAGAGTGAGGATATTGAATTATTGATATCTGGCAAAGTTGGTATGGACTTTGATGTCACCATGGACTATGCAGGTTTGAAAAAGACTGAAATCGACCAAGAGACATATTGGGTAAGAATTAGTGGTGGGCGGATCGATCCAAATATGGATAATATCGATACCAGCGTTGGTATTGATATTGATCAATACCAGTGTAATGAGAGTGATACTTTAGTTTCAGTTTCTCTCCAGTATGTACTGCTGAGGTTTCCTCAAAGAGGCGACCTGGCTGTCTGTGTCTGTGTCAGTCCGCTGCTTTAAAGTGGTCAAGTCCTGTCACACTTTACTCCTCCTCCCCCCTCTTGTGATTTGATGTTGTACCATCACGTGACTCAGCGGCGCCAGGCAAACAAGCAAGCAAGTAGCCAGGCCCGGCAGCGGTAATAACTTATAATCCAAATGTAAAATCACAAAAACACTTAGGCTAAAGGTCATGAAAATTCATCCTCCTTAATTATTAAAAAGTATCGGTATCCTATCTGTATTGGCGATACTGGCCCTGTATTTACTTGGTATCGGATCAATACCAAATATTGCAGTACTGCACACCACTAGTAAGTATCCGTTGTGTGCCAGGGGAAGGGGAGGCGCCTAAAGAGCTGCCGCTCCGCCTTAAAGACCTGTATAGAAAGGGGATGGATCCCAAAGCAAAATCGAAGATTGGAGACATAATCATCATGGAACAGTTTTTCAAGGCCCTGAATCCTGAGCCTGCACCTGGATTAAAGAACAAAACCCAAAGGTCTCCAAAGAAACTTTAGAAATGGCAGCCCGCTGTTCTTCCAAAGAGTACCTCCCACCCACCAGTCCAGCCACACCATCAGGTAAACCTGTTGGTGGGAATGAGTATAGAGCCAGAAACACTAGACATAGTTTCTTCAGCTCAAATTCAGCTTAAAGTTAGCAGAGAAACAAAGCTCTGTCTCTCATAGGATGTCATTGTTGTGCTCAGACCAGGGGGCAGAGCCAGACATTGTGAACTTGCAGGTCTCAGTCCAAACCTAGGTGGGTCTGGGGAATGCTGAGCTAGTTAGAGCTAGTTGCGCCAATGAAAGTTTGCTAGCTGTCACTAGGTCCGAAAGCAAGCAGGAAGAGGCTAGTTTAACAAGGGGATGGGGGAAGTTTTGCAAATTAGCCAGTGCCAAGTGTAGATCATAGCAGAGAGTTAACAGGAAGAAAAGGCAAGAGACAAGACAAAGTCAGGGAATCAAAGGTAGCGGAGCGTGTGTCAGAGACTTAAGAGTCCCACCTTTTTGTCATTAATAGTAACTTTGCCAAAATTTAGATTAGTGCACAGCACCTGACACAAAAACACTGACACATCACTGACAGAATGATAATAACATCCAAAACATTTACTATCTTATTGATTAAAATTCAAAAACTGCCACAGAGCATATCAATAGAGCCGATAAATTAAGCATTGCGTTAGTTCATGCAGGACACGCAAGTCATAGGCCCACTAATTGAATTATCATTCCAGCCAGTTACAACCAATCACAGCAATTTTCACATCAGGCTGTCCATTTAAATGTCTCCCTATTCCTCTCTGCTTCCTGCTACTCTAATGCTGCCTCACACCGCTGCTGCTGGCAAAGCTTGCCTCCACCACCCCAGCCTCCACCTTCCCGCTTTTGGGTGTCATCATAACTATGTCTGCAATGATAGATTAGTAGGGTAGATTAGTGCACAGCCCCTTAATAGGCGTGTGTGTTTGTGTCGACCGCTGTCCATTTCCTAAGGTTCTGAAATGCAAACATTTTTTGACTACTTTTTTTTTTTTAGCACCCATGGAGGAAAACATAAATCAGCGCCTATGGCCCTCCGGCAATTCAAGTTGAGTATCCCCGACGTAGATAGATTGAGTCACTATTGTTTTAAGGCAGTCAAAATAGAGGAGCAAAACTGATAAATAAAAACGCTAAGAGGAGGTTTGGTTCATGAGGTGGAGCGTGGATCATTCTCCTTTCTGCTTTGACGAGCCCTCCCAGAGTTGGACTTTGACGTTTGTCATTAATGACTTTATTAAAAGACTTTTGATACATGCTTAATGGCAAAATGTATCGGGCGATGTGATAGTTCCAGAAGATACAAGCATCTTTTGTTTCAGACTGGCACCATTTGAGACTTTGTCAATATGTAATCTTAAGCCCCTGACACACCAACCCGACGGCTGACCGTTGGACTGATCAGTCTCCCCGAGGTCCAAAAAGTGCCTCAGAACACACCGAAGAGACGCCGACTTGAGCGAGGTCAGTTTAAAAGATTTTCGTCAGATTTTGAGAGGTGTTCGTCACTCATCCCGCTCGTTATTTCCCGGGTTAGCACTCCACCAATCAGATTGGTCGTTGAGTCCGACTGCCCGCCCTCCGACCCAGCACGTCAGGTCGGCCAAAATGAAGGCCGACGGCTCCTCCGAGGGACGACGGCACGGAACACACCGAACAGACTGGAGTCACCGACCTCGCCAGACTGTCAGACGGCCGATTATCAGGTTGGTGTGTCAGGGCCTTTAACTTGAGCTTGGAGATTTGAAGTGTGTAGCAGAGAGCCTGAGGGTGTAGAGCAGTGGCGGCTGGCCAATAGAGGGTTAGAGTCAGCAAGCTTAATGAATTATAGCAAATAAATTAAATCGATTTTTTTAAGCATTTTCATATTACTTCAATTGACATTTACAGTATGAAATGAATTGCAGAAGTGTTTCTACTGTGTATTTCCCTGTTTGTATTTGTCCCACGCTGTCAATAATTGCAGCTTCTCGTTAGAAAGGAGAGACTTTAGGCCACTCTATTCCAGAAACAAGGTTTAAATTAGGTCAAATACTTGTGTTATCAATACGAGGGGGACATTATTGCAGTACTTTGATAAGGTGGTTACTTTTTCTCATCACACAAGAAAATAATTGGTTGACAAACAATCTCACCTCAAGGTCAATTTAGTACATAAACTGTAGCTTTTTTGATCATTTCGCATTATGATTCTTCACAGATGTCATGGAAATGTAGACACTAACATTGAATAGAATAATAATTTTGTGATTTTGTTAAATCTCTACCTTATATAGCTTTGCTCCTTTCTGATGTTACAGTTATTATTTGAACTGATTTTATTGTATACTCGGCGCTGATGTTATATAAGTTAATTTTTGTATATTGTAGGATTCTGTAGTTCAGTAGAATTTAAAGATTAAATCTAAAAAACTAAAAACTGCATCTACTTTTTTGAAAACACTGCTGTGAAAGGTTAAATTCCCATTTTTTCCCTAATTGACCCTATTCTTATTTCAGTCCCTTTTGAAATAAGCGTATCTGGGTTAAGGATTTAGTCCTCATGAATAGTCATTGCAAGCACACAGCGTTGGGGATGGAGCACCCGGAGCAGTCTGTTTGTGTACCAGAGACTCTGGAACAACTTGCCTCTAAAGCCAATGTCATGTAAAAGCAGGAGGGAGGAGGAGAGCTGATGGAAGGCAGCTACAAATGAGTGAGGGGCATAGACATTGATGGAGAGGGGTAACACTATAAAGCTTACATCAAAGCCGGCTTGTGATGGCAGAAAGGTGGAGAGCGGGTGGGTGGATACAGATTGTTTGAAAGTTGTTGTTTTTTTCCGCGCAAACTAGAAGACAACTTATTCAAGGCTTTTCAATTATTCATGTTTGGGGATCATCTCTGATCCCTTTCCCTTCTTATCCAACAAGACTAACAAGACCTTCACCGTTTTACCAAGAGGATGTTTGTTTTCATGGATCAGAATCAAATGATTGCCACAGTTGTTGATAGGCAGGGTGTACAGACCACCAGCAGAGGGCATTCAAACTTATTTTGCCACATGAATAATTGCACTCAGCTGCAAAACTTGATGTGTGTTTGCACTGTATTGCCATTAGCACAATCTATTTTGTGAGGGGGCAGATAGCGGTTGCATGTGATGTGCAATTCATGTTGCTATCAGTGGCCGCAATCCATTCTTTGTGAATGTGCCCATTAGTGTCTGTCTGCTGTTTGGTGCTGAGCAGCACAGAGGATAGCTAACACTACGTACAAAACAGAGCTACTGCTTGTGGCCCTCAAGGTGCTGCTCCAGAAGGTTGGAGATCTCATCCTGGATGTTGATGGGTGTGCCATCTGCCCATCCTCTGAGGTCCGCAACCTTGGTGTAATCCTGGACTCCACCCTCTCTTTCCATAATAACATCAAATCCATCACCAAATCAGCCTTTTTTCATCTAAAAAACATCTCCAGACTCCGCCCATCACTCTCTGACTCCGTGGCAGAAACCCTCATTCATGCTTTCATTACCTCCCGTTTGGACTACTGCAATGGAGTCCTGTCTGGGGGCCCCAGCAAAACCCTAGACCAGGCTCCAGTATGTCCTAAACTCTGCCGCCAGGGTCCTCACCCACACCAAGACCTGGCAGCACATCACCCCATCCCTCATCCACCTTCACTGGCACCCAATTAAGTCCCGCATCACATATCAAATCCTCCTTCTCACCTACAAATCCCTCCATGCCCTGGCCCACCTCTCTGACCTCTTCCCTCCATACACCCCACCCTGGCCTGCTCTCCATTCCCCACACCAGACTCTGTACCTTCAGAGACAGAGCCTTTGGTGTTGCAGCCCATCCCTCTGGAACACCCTCCCTGCACATATCCAAAATGCTACATCCCTGGATATATTTAAAAAACTCCTGAATGAGCACACACAACACTGACATGTTGATATGAAAAATGTGTGCACAAGAAATATTGCCTATTCACACATCCAGCAGACATGAAACATTCATTTGGAGTTTGTTTCTGGCCACGTGATGAATATTGTGTCTCTCATTTGATGTTGAAGAAGAAGGGTAAAGCAGGTTTATCAAAGTTTTTTTTGTTGAACACAAGTAGGCCATAATACCAAAACAATGAGTTAAGAGAGGCTAAAATGCTCCATAGAGCAGTAGAAAATACAAATCAAGATAACAGGAATTACTTCCACCCCCAGCCCTCCCAAACTGCCAACCTACCAAATAAAATACATCAAATGGCATTAAAGAAAATATCTACACAAATAAAGGTTACACGATCAGTATTTTTACAAAGAGGGTACAATGATAGGCTAGACTGGGTAAGGACACCCTTGTAATATGGACTATGACAGAGTGGGTCCAATAAATTCAAAGTTAGGATCCCAGACCCAGAAAGTTTCCAGTGAGGAGTGAAGCATTCATGTAAAGAAATTCATTGGAACCATTGTAAATATAAAAAAAATATTTATTATTGTAGCTTTAGAGTAATGGTCTCCTACATTTCCCAGAAACCCCTTTAATCCCCAGAGAAGGACAGGGAGCGTTGTAGCTTATTGCAGTCATAAATGGTTGCATGTGCATATGGTGTTAAAATTATTTTTACATCTATGTATAAGAAAATCACATCGCCGTATTTCGGCAATTGAGATGCAATGTGAGAATTATAGTGTAAACTTCTGAGGGAAAGCTGCAAAGTCAGAGATACATTTCAGAGTACATCTGCACAGCATGACCTCTTAGCAAACTAAATTCAGTCAATATTTCATGGCCCTTATTGAGTGGTGCCTTGGCATCGTCCTGTTTGTGCGCGTGTGATCGCAGATGAGAAGTATGAATGAATAAAGCATGTCTTGCATCATCTGAGCGCCAAGACAGCTCAGTGGGAGGCAATCCTTGGACCACAGGGATCCAGCTTGTTAGCATGCTGCTGAGCGGCTGCTGAACATAGCTTTATTCATCATGAAATGTTCGCAAATAATTGGATGTTATGAAGATGAATGTGCTTTAGTTTTACAGTCTCAGAAAACTGCAAAAGATGTTGACTCTTGACAGCTGTTTCTGGCCTCTGGTGGTGATAGTTGTTATAGTATTGGTGTGATCCCTTGATGTTGATTGATTACCTGTCTGATCAGCTGATTTCTTTCATTCATTAACTCACATCCTAACTACTTGTACAGATGGTTCTGTACAATCTGTTCCAAACTGTGCTCTGCATGCCCCTGGGATGATCTGCAGTTCAACTTCAATATCATTTTCTACAAGTTATTCCAATTGGGGAAGGCATAGAAGGTGACTCTAATTGTACTTTTCACGTATTACTATTATTTGCCCATGTACACTGCCGAAACTCAATAATGAATCAACCACCCAACCTTCCATATATGGCATTCCTTTGAGTAACATCATATCCACTGCAGCATGTACCTCGAGTGAGTCCCTTTTTCAGTTTCTTACCATGTAAATGTTTTAAAGTTTGGAGCTTAAATTATAGGACATGCCATCCCATCTGTAGCCTCTATCTACGCCACGCAGACCAGCCATAAAGCGCAGAAAGTGCTAGACGACCCCTCCCACCCTGCTAGGTCCCTCTTCCAACTACTGCCCTCTGGAAAGAGAGTTCAAAGTCGCAGAGGCAAAACATCCCTCTTCAGTAACAGTACTTACCCTGGCACTATTAGGCTCCTTAATGCTCAGTAACAGTACTTACCCTGGCACTATTAGGCTCCTTAATGCTCAGTAACAGTACTTACCCTGGCACTATTAGGCTCCTTACTGCTCAGTAACAGTACTTACCCTGGCACTATTAGGCTCCTTAATGCTCAGTAACAGTACTTACCCTGGCACTATTAGGCTCCTTACTGCTCAGTAACAGTACTTACCCTGGCACTATTAGGCTCCTTACTGCTCAGTAACAGTACTTACCCTGGCACTATTAGGCTCCTTAATGCTCAGTAACAGTACTTACCCTGGCACTATTAGGCTCCTTAATGCTCAGTAACAGTACTTACCCTGGCACTATTAGGCTCCTTACTGCTCAGTAACAGTACTTACCCTGGCACTATTAGGTTCCTTAATGCTCAGTAACAGTACTTACCCTGGCACTATTAGGCTCCTTACTGCTCAGTAACAGTACTTACCCTGGCACTATTAGGCTCCTTAATGCTCAGTAACAGTACTTACCCTGGCACTATTAGGCTCCTTACTGCTCAGTAACAGTACTTACCCTGGCACTATTAGGCTCCTTAATGCTCAGTAACAGTACTTACCCTGGCACTATTAGGCTCCTTACTGCTCAGTAACAGTACTTACCCTGGCACTATTAGGCTCCTTACTGCTCAGTAACAGTACTTACCCTGGCACTATTAGGCTCCTTAATGCTCAGTAACAGTACTTACCCTGGCACTATTAGGCTCCTTAATGCTCAGTAACAGTACTTACCCTGGCACTATTAGGCTCCTTACTGCTCAGTAACAGTACTTACCCTGGCACTATTAGGTTCCTTAATGCTCAGTAACAGTACTTACCCTGGCACTATTAGGCTCCTTACTGCTCAGTAACAGTACTTACCCTGGCACTATTAGGCTCCTTAATGCTCAGTAACAGTACTTACCCTGGCACTATTAGGCTCCTTAATGCTCAGTAACAGTACTTACCCTGGCACTATTAGGCTCCTTAATGCTCAGTAACAGTACTTACCCTGGCACTATTAGGCTCCTTACTGCTCAGTAACAGTACTTACCCTGGCACTATTAGGCTCCTTAATGCTCAGTAACAGTACTTACCCTGGCACTATTAGGCTCCTTAATACTCAGGCACCTTGCAGAGTAAACCTGGACTAAATTCACCTTATTCAAATGCACTTTATAGACTGCACAATACACTTTATGGAAAGTTGCAATAGCACAAGGTCTTTACAGTTTTTTACTGGTTGGAATGATTGTCTATGTGATTGTCTTTTATGTACTGTATGTTCCTGTGTATGTATTGCCTTTTCGTTTTTTTTATATATTCTGGTATCAGAGAATTTAAATTTTTTTTGTTTAAAAATTACTCAAACCGATTAATTGATAATCAAAATAGTTGATGATTAATTTAAAGGAACACGTCGACTTATTTGGACTTTGTCTTATTCCCCGTATCCCCCAGAGTTAGATAAGTCCATACATACCCTTCTCATCTCCGTGCGTGTTGTAACTCTGTCTGACGCACCCACCGCTAGCCTAGCTTAGCACAGATCCTGGAGGTAACCAGCTTCATCTAGCCTACTGCTCCCAATAAGTGACAAAATAACGCCAACATGTTCCTATTTACATGTTGTGATTTGTAGAGTCACAGGGTGTACAAATAACAAGGTCACATGACACACAGCCATCTTCTAACCGTATATAAACTATATTCTCAGAAAGGTGAAGCACTGCTACTTCTGCTACTTGGGCGGAGTGATATGCTCGCAGCACCTGAGAAGCCCCGTGGTGAGGAGCAGAGAGTAGCAGAGCTTCACCTTCTGAGAATATAGTTCCCAGTATGTATACGTTAGAAGATGGCTGTGTCTCATGTGACCTTGTTATTTGTACACGCTGTGACTCTACAAATTACAACATGTGAATAGGTAAATGTTGGTGTTATTTTGTCACTTATTGGGACAATATAAGTCTGTTTTTTCATGGCCAGTCTGAATTCTCTGGGTGAGCATAAATATTTGTACTAATGCAGTTTACATTCAGTAGTTTGGCCTCTCATTTCGATTGAAACAGATTATATTCAGATTGCTGCAGTCTCCAATCTGTGTTCCTGCAGCCTTACCCCTTGTTTCCACTGTGGTATGAAATATTTAAATGCGAGCTCCAGTTTAAGGTGCAATTACAGGCAGCATGCTGGCAACAGAGGTCATGGAGGGTGCACACTCTGCCACCATCTGTCCTCCCTCACTCCCTGCCAAATATATACATTCTGTTTCAAAACTTTACTATAACATTTGTTGGTTTTCAGGTACATAGAGAAAAGAAATAAAGAAATAGAAACTATAAAAGACTTAGAGAAGGGAGCAGCATGTACACAAAATCAATATGCTAGTGTGATATTATTGTGTTGTGTTCTGCCTCTCCCTCTCTCTTTCCTGGAACACCGATGCACTTTCTGCCCCCAGCCATCAAATATTTAAACTGACTCTGCCCCTGTTCCGTCAACTTGGACACAAGAGTGCACTGATCTGAGACCAGTTGAGCCAACAACATCGCTCTCTCCATGTCATACTAAGAATCAAAAGAATAAACAGCTCCATACTAACGTCTGAATCCCGTCGTGGCATAAAATATTTTGGGTTTTCTATTTAAAGCTGCATGGATTGATTAATTGGCCACTTGGGGACAGTGTAAATGTGCTGTAAACATTATGATGACTTATTATCACATTACAAAATGTATAATGTTAAGATGTTTGCCTTTGTACACCTCCAGACATAAAGCAACATTAGCATTCATTCTGGTCTCTCACTGTGAATGACACCATCCACTGTCCTTTTAGCTCTGCTTTAGTTTTCCACCAACCTAAAAGAAAACATGTGGCCCTGCTAAATATTCCATCTGATCATAGTTTAAAGAAATTACATTCACTGTGATTCTATTTTGTAAAAAATGACACTCTATAAAGTGTCATGCGGGTGTAAGAGCACAGGGGAAGGGCCCAGACGCAGACAATCGATCAGACAGGGACCATCATTTGGAGAAGGCAGGTACAGGTACAACAATGCATGCAGTACAGGCTGCATGACCATTTCTTTCAACAAAACGGTTTGTTATGAGCAGGAAAAGTTGAAAATGTGTGATGATTCAAGGCATAATTCCACCTCACTAAAATCACATCCTACTGCTTGTAACTGCCAAGTACAATTCAATTCAATTACATTTTATTTATAGTATCAATTCATAACAAGAGTTATCTCAGGACACTTTACAGATAGAGTAGGTCTAGACCACATTCTATAATTTACAATGACCCAACAATTCCAGTAATTCCCCCAAGAGCAAGCATTTAGTGTGACAGTAGTGAGGAAATAAAGATAATGGAACTATGATTAGAAATAGTAGTTGTAGCAGTTCATGGCGTAGCAGGGTGTACTGTGCTATTAAAACAAAATGTTCCCAGAATCAAAAGCCCTGCAGTCTTACAAGCAAACCTTGGTACTCATCAGTGAGGAAGGTTAATCCTGACAGCTACACAGTGCACTTTATGTATGTACTTATAATAATCCACATGATAGAACAGAGAAATCATCATTGGGATTTTGTGGCTGCAGATGAATGGATTTAGTTCTTGTTGGGGTCAGGCGCCTGTGTTCATCTCTTATAGACATCGGATCTGCGGCCTCTGTTGACACAGGGCTTGTGGCTCGCAGGTAAAGTGGTCGCCCCTCAGCCACACGATTGGCGGTTGGACCTCCGGCCACATGTCAAAGTGTCCATGAGCAAGACACTCAACCCCAAGTTGCCCCCCCGGATGCTGTATGTATAGCTGTCCACTGCTCCTACTACTTAGGATGGGTTAAATGCAGTATTTACATTTCACTTCATTGTACTGTGTATGTGAAGAATAAAGTTTTTTTTTTTTTACTTATTTAACTTGCCTTTGCTCATGTTTGTAATTTTGTGTTTAAAGGTGTTGTTTTGTTGTTTTTCTTATTTGTTTTTTTTTACAATTTTACTCTTGTGAAGCACACATGCAACTTTGTTCTGTAAAAGGTGCTATACTAAATAAACGTATATATTACAATTATTATTAATGGCAAGCTGAGGACAAATGAAACAACCTGATCTCACAGAATTCCGTGAAATGAACACGGCCCCTTAACTCAAAATCTGTGGCATTTTCACGGAATCGCCGAAACATTCCGTGATGGGCCCACAGAAGAATTCCGTGAAATGAACACGTCATCTTCTCGTTGACTTTACTTTGGCATTGTTTTCCATACCGTGCCACCACCACGTAATGTGCTGTTAACAGTTAATGATCATTTCAGGGAATTCTCTGAGACCAGGCTGAATGAAATCCTTTTTGTTTGACCTGAAGAGACCTTCGACCCCTACCAACCCTAACCCAGCAAGCCATGGAATAATCTAGACTCTAGCTATAATTGGATGAGAGCTTCACTTAGTGGGATTAAATGTGAACTCTGACCTTTGGGCCAGCTGGCCACCCTCACACAGGCAGTGAGGCCGTGAGGAGGATGAGTGTACTGATATCATGCAAATATGGTTTGGCAGTCTCTTTTTGAGGAATGTTTCCAACTGCTTTGGGTCATCTGATAGTTTTTATCTTTTAAATTGGGAGCAAAGAGCAGAACCTAAAAATGCAGGAATAAATTGGAAAGCTGAAACAAAAGCATACCCAGGGAGCATTTAGGGCCAACTGTCTCCAAGCTGAGTGATTGGTAGTCTCGCATTGCCAGCTCTATCTCCACAGAGACATTCTGGGATAGGAGAAAAAAATGCTCCACGTTGTTTGCATTTCTTTAAACCAATCACAATGGTCTGCAAAATAGTTTTGAGGACAAACTTGTTTTGATGAAACATTTGCACCCTGTAAAAGAAAATGGCAAATACAATATTAAACACAACACAGTAATGTGAGCTATTTAAATGAGCTGATACATGGTTAAACCTCATTGGCTCTTACCAGTGTATCTCTATGTGTACTTTGTCCACAGCAATCCCACCAATCAGTCCCAAAACCTCCCAGTTAAACGTGGGGTATACTAGCCGCAACCGAGCTGTCGAGCGCCAGTGTGGCGTCATGGGAGCGCCGTAACTGTTTATACTTGCGCGTGGTGGTCGCAACAGTAGTTGCAGTCTTCTCCTGAACAGAGGTGGCGCTAATGAGGAAAGGTTACCAACTTTGCTATTTCTACGGACTAGAAGAAGAAGAAAAAGGTAAACAAACGGCAGAACTGGAAGCAGCATTGATGTCAATGCTTGGATTTGATTGGATGAGCTACCTGGTGGGATCAAGCCTTTCATTCACCATAAAAGAACTCATCTTAACCCAGTAAGTTTACAAGAGAGACTTGCAGTCACTCTGAGAGTCTGAGACCCTTGAGCTCGTCCATGCTTCCTGTTTCCGCTTTGTCGCGCGGCGCTGAAAAAAATGGAGTGGTGCACGCCTTCTGGACGCGCACTCAAAATCCTGGCGTTTGTGAACGACAACACACAGAGAGACGAAGGCGAGGGACATCTGATGTCAGGCAATTATCCTTGAAATTGACTTCAGTTGATGCAGACTAATTGATTGGTGGCCAATAGGATTCATCATCCCAACCAAATTGTGATATCTTAGTCTTATGTTGTAGTTCCACCTGCTCAAATTTAGTTTATAGATGTAGACTGGAAGCTTCAGTTAGCTTTCACTGGCCGACTTGTTTGGGGTTCAAACTGGCAGCCAACAGTCTCAAACTAAAGTTCACTGGGTTAAAATGGTCCCAGTTTGGGTTGATATAACACAGACGCAACACTGAATTATTTATCCTTTAAAATTTTAACTCAGTGTTAGTGTTATTTATTTAGATTACTGTTGGGTTATTTACCCAAACAGCAAGCTCTAGTTTAAGCTTAAAGCTGTCACATTTTTTTTGTTAGTTATGTGCATGTGACATTTAAAACAGCCAAGGATACACATATTAAATACAGCAGGGGTCATCAACTAGTAGTGTGTGTGCAGTGCGGCCATCACTGTTCAGAATCCCGTCAAGCTTCCAAAATGCAATGCTTGTATCCAAATGAATTGTGCTTGAAGCTGCATGGCATCGTGCTGTCCAGTGTGACTTAACGTTAGATCCGCAATACCGAAACTAATCGCCATGTGAGTAGAGATGCATTTACAGGGGGGCGGGTTTGTGCTCTCCCTTCCGTGAATGCGCAAAATGCTTGATACCAGATCACATTTACTTGACATTTTCTGAAATCATTATTATTCTGCGGGCCGGACTGAAAGCTTTGACGGGCCGGATGTGGCCTGCGGGCTGCCAGTTGACGATCGCTGACATACAGTAACAAAAACACAGTTTAAAAAGAGCTACAGTAGATTATAACAGCTGATATTTTAGTTTGGGTAAACAGTAATAAATACTAACACTGGGTCAAACCTACAGAAGAGGATTAAGGCAACATGTGAAAAAAATGTATTGAGTTATCTGAGTTTAAAGTCCGAATTCTGAGGAAAAAGTTAGTCTTCTCAGAATTCTGACTTTTTTTAAAAAAATGTTGATTTTGAAAAAAAGTCAGAATTCTGACTTAAATCACAGAATTCTGAGAAGAAAGTCCGATAATTCTAAGATTAGTCTTTTAAAAGACTTTTTTTTAAACTTAAATTTTTTTGTATACTTAAAAAAATTCTGAGAAAAAAGTCAGAATTCTCAGAATAAAGTCAGAATTCTGATAGATAGATAGATAGATAGATAGATAGATAGATAGATAGATAGATAGATAGATAGATAGATATTACCCACAAGATGAGCTCCTGAACATTTTTCCTTTGAAATCAACTCTGGATGAAAAAAACGAAACCGAAGAAATCAATAACCTGCAAATAGCAACATAGAGATACAGACATTGAAAAAAGAAGACGGACTGCAACAAAAATATCCGTCTTACCACCAAAAAGAGAAGATCTCCAGCACATCTAAGCCTGAAAGACAGCAAGGAGCAAACCAAGCAACCCTGCTAGCCTGACACAAACCTGGAGAAGAGGTAGGAAAAGAGGCTGAAAAATAAATCAATAGGAAAAGCAACCTAAGACATAGACTAGAACTAATTTGTTCGAAGAGGGGAACTTTGTTGGCCTTGACAGCAGAAACTTGGCTAGCTTAGCTAGCTTAGCCACTTTGACAGTTGGAATCTGTTGGAGTCAGTTGGGATCAATTTCAAAAATCATTGTCCCATCAAAGTGTGCTACCATGGAGACGGAACTAAAAAGCAACAGATAAGCAAAGAGGTAGAATACCCTGCTAACTGTAGCAGCGCTAAAGCTAAGAAGAAACACAAAGAGGCAAAACTCTCTTCCCAGCTACAAACATGCTGCTGTCCCAACACCTACCCTCTCCCTGGCTACCAAAGCAACAACTCCCTCCGACACTAGCAGTTCCCACCTTCCACAGCCTTTACCCAGGTCTCCAACCCAGACACCCAGAGACTCCCCCCCAGACAAAGACCACCTCCCTGGTGCCCAACCCCTATATTACACAAAGCTCAGCCCTGACATAGCAGCCAAGCCAGAAGCACAGGTGGTCCTACTCATTGACTCAAATGGTAAATACCTGGACACCAAACACCTTTTCCCTGGCCTCAACACCACAGCCAAACGCTGCCAAAACACAGGCCATGCCATGGAGCTGCTCAGACAGGACACATTGGGGAGGCCCCAGTACATCGTGGTGCACACAGGCACCAATGACCTTCACACCCTACACCGAGGCACTGCTGAGGCCATGGCCAAGATGGCTGAGAGGGCCTCCAGGGAATTCCCTGACAGCAGGGTGATTATCTCAACCCTTCTCCCCAGAACAGACACCCCTCCATATGTCATCCACGAGGTCAACATGGAAATCTCAAGGAGATGTGCAGCCCTTCCAAACATCCACCTAGCTCACCAGGCAAACATTGGAACATGGGATCTCTATGACAGGATACATGTCAGGATATATGTTACCCTTGGTCACAAACCCAACCAACTGTCGCTCCCAGGAACTACAGACCACCCAGATACCAACAGGACAGTCGGAGGAACTCTACATCCCACCCTCCTGCGGCACCACGCCCCCATACTACATCCCACCCTCCTGCCCCACCAAGACACAGAACACCCCCCCATCATCACCAACAGATGACCTACCCATCTATGTAACAATACTCCCCCTCTCCAATCAAGTACACCGATGTCTGAACTCGGGGCGATCAAAGAGATGCTCCACACTCTGTGTAACAGATTACTGCAAACATGAGGTACAGAGATACCATAGATAACACATTCTCTCTCTCACACACACATACACACACACACACACACACACACACACACAGTCTGGGACGCTTTACCTACTGTTCAGCTCTCGGTAAAAGTGTAGTTGACTATGCCATCTCAGACATGGACCCCTCCTCATTCAGTGCTTTCACTGTACGAGCACAAGCCCCCCTCTCAGATCACAGCCAAATAAATATGTACTTGAAAAAAAACAGTAGAGATACTACTAAGAAACAGCCCAGTAAACTGTACAATCTAAATCAGGCATACAAATGGGCTCCAAACAGTGATAAACAATTTATACACACTTTGAACTCTAATGAAATAAAGCATGCAATAAACACATTCAACATTGTCCACTATCAAAATAAAAGAAAGTAAAGAAATAAGGAAACATTTAAGACAGCTATCAAACCAAAAACATAGAAACCAACATGACCCAACACTACAACATGAATACTTTGAAACTCTGAAACAATATAAACAGACCATAATACTAAATAAATTCCACTATACCAACCAAACACTTCAGGAGATTGAAAACGCAGTAGACCAGGGTCAGTTCTGGGACATGTTGAACAGTTTAGAA
This sequence comes from Sander lucioperca, assembly GCF_008315115.2. Taxonomy (NCBI): domain Eukaryota; kingdom Metazoa; phylum Chordata; class Actinopteri; order Perciformes; family Percidae; genus Sander; species Sander lucioperca. Next base: position 2,910,296 of record NC_050189.1, read on the forward strand.
ACCACAAAGCCACAACAGTTGGCAGTACAAGATGGAGACATCTGGGAAAAATACTTCAGTGACCTTTACAAAAGTATCCCACCTGAAGACCTGAACATAAACCAAATTGATATTAAATCAAAATTAGACAATCTTGAATCAGCCATCAAAACTAACCAAAATCCATTAGATTATCCAATTACACAAAAAGAGGTAACAGACAAACTGAAATCTCTTAAATCAAGAAAAGCCTGTGGCACAGATTGCATAAAAAATGAAATGCTGAAAAACAGTACCCCAGAGTTACAAATTGCAATTGTTAAACTGTTCAACATGGTGCTGACATCTGGCTGCTTTCCTGATGTCTGGAACCCCAATCCACAAAAATGGAAATAAATCAGACCCTAATAACTACAGAGGGATCAGTGTCAACACCAACCTGGGAAACATATTCTGTAGTATCCTAAATTCAAGGATACTAACCTTTATTCAAGAAAAAAAACATACTTCGTAAATGCCAAATTGGCTTTCATCCAAGTTACAGAACCTCCGATCATATATACACCTTACATACTTTAATTAACAAACATGTCCACCAAAAAAAGGGAGGAAAATATTTGCAGACCAGTTGGACAGATCAGCAGCTCCAGGCCTCACACTCTTAGACACAGAGATTATATACCTGCTTTATGCAGATGACCTTATTTTGTTGTCCCCAACCAGAGATGGTCTTCAACATAAGCTGTCCATCCTGGAACAATACTGCCATAACTGGGCATTGGAGGTCAATTTCAAGAAAACTCAAATTATGATCTCTCAAAAAAAAGGCCAGATGTCTTGAAACCAAATACCATTTTACTTTGAATAACACCCAAATTAAACACACACAAAATTATACTTACCTTGGTCTGACCATATCTGCATGAGGAAATTTCAATAAAGCCATACATTCACTTAAAGAAAAAGCACACAGGACGATGTATGCATTAAAAACCAAGCTGTTCAGCATTAACATCCCAATTAGAATCTGGACTAAAATATTTGATAGTGTAATTGTACCGATAGCACTATATGGAAGTGAAATTTGGGGCCCACTCAGTAGATTGGAGCATGACTCCTGGGACAAACACCCGCTAGAGACCCTACACACAGAATTCTGTAGAAGAATTCTAAACATTGTTATGACCCTGGGGTCATGTTTTGTGATTTGTTTTGCCCTGCTCTATCAGTTCTTCTCCTGAGTGTACACAGTTAATGAAGAACAGGTGTGAACACCGGATTGGTCCAGCAGAGCTTATTGCTGTCTCCTGATTGGTCGCCTGGAGGACAGCAGCCATTTTAAGCCTCATTGGACAGGAGCTCTGGCTCTCTCTTCACTCTGCCATTCCCAACATGTGCCTGTGTAAACCTGTGTCTTGTGTTCAAGTTGTTGTGAGTAGTGTTAACAGCATTCCCTATGTCGACAACTTCAACTTGTTCTGGGAGAGGCCCAGCCTGCTGAAACATGATGGTCTCCACCCAAACCGACATGGAGCCAGGCTGCTATCTGACAACATAACGACCACACTGAAAGTTAAGTATTGACATTCTGTTGAAAATATCACAGATTCATGCCCCCCAGGTATTGATCCTAATGGCACTTTACAAGTGAATGAATCTGAAAATGTTTTCTGCAGGGTAACATGTAGTACTAGTACTATTCCAGTTATAATCAACAATAGACCATACAAAGTGTTGAATCCCCTAAGTAATAAGAAGTTGACTGCAAACATAGTCAATTTAGCATCCAGTTCACGTCAGCCACAACCTGCCCCAAAAAACGAGACAGTGTCTGTAACTCGACTCAGATCAGTTAAATCACAGGTAACCAAAAGAGGGGCAATACTTAACAACCTAATTGGAATTACAACTACCACTGCAATGATAGAACAGGATAGGAAAATTAGATGCGGTCTTCTAAAGCAATACTAGTAAACGAATTGATATCCGATAATCAAATTGATCTATTCTGTCTAACTGAAACATGGCTGGGCCATGAAGAGTATGTCAGTCTAAATGAAGCCACTCCTCCCACTCATATTAATACTCAAATTTCTAGAGGCTCAGGCCGAGGAGGGGGAGTTGCAGCCATATTTGACTCAAACCTGTTAATTAATCCTAAACCTAAACTAAATTATAACTCTTTTGAAAATCTCGTTCTTAATCTTCAGCATCCAACATGGAAAACAGTACAGCCAATTATATTTGTTGTTGTCTACCGAGCACCAGGTCCATATTCTGAATTTTTATCGGAATTCTCAGAGTTTTTATCATGTGTAGTCCTAAAATCAGACAAAGTACTTATTGTAGGTGATTTTAATATCCATGTGGACGTTGACAGCAATAGCCTTAGTACTGCTTTCAACTCACTACTAGACTCAATTGGTTTCAGTCAGAGTGTGCATGAGGCCACGCACTGTTTTAACCACACCCTTGACCTTGTGCTGGCATATGGCATCAAAATTGAAGACGTAATAGTATTCCTGCAAAATCCTTTATTATCAGACCACTTCTTAATAACTTTCGAATTCTTACTACCCGATTATACGAAATTAGATAAAAGCTTCTACATTAGAAGCCTATCTGACAGTGCTATAGCTAAATTCAAGGAAGATATTCCAACAGCACTAAACTCATTACCGTGCCGTAATATAACAGAGGATCTTTATGTAAACTTTAGTCCCTCTCAAATTGATAATTTCGTAGACGGTGCTACGGCCTGCCTACGGACGACTTTAGACTCTGTTGCTCCCCTTAAAAAGAAGACGATGAAGCAAAGGAAACTAGCACCTTGGTATAACTCCCAAACTCGTAAATTAAAGCAAATCTCGCGCAAACTTGAAAGTAAATGGCGTTCCACCAAACTGGAAGAATCTTGTTTAGACTGGCAAGACAGTCTGAAAACCTATAGGAAGACCCTAAGAAAGGCCAGATCAGACTACTATTCATCACTAATAGAAGAAAATAAGAACGACCCAAGGTTTCTTTTCAGCACTGTAGCCAGGCTGACAGATAGCCACAGCTCTATTGAGCCATCTATTCCTATAGCTCTGAGTAGTGATGACTTCATGAGTTTCTTTAACGATAAAATTATAACAATTAGAGATACTATTCATCACCTCTTGCCCCCAACCTCTAATGGGTCACCTTTACCTGACAGACTGCTAGAAAGAACGACTAGACCTGACATATACTTAGATTGCTTTTATCCTATAAACCCTAAACAATTAATGTTAAAGGTCTCTTCAGCTAAGCCATCTACCTGTCTCTTGGACCCCATCCCAACGAGGCTACTTAAAGAAGCGTTACCCGTGGTTAACACTTCATTACTAGACATTATAAATATGTCTTTATTGACAGGTTGTGTACCGCAGTCATTTAAAGTAGCTGTGATAAAACCTCTACTGAAAAAACCCACCCTCGATCCTGAGGTCTTAGCCAACTATAGACCTATATCTAACCTTCCCTTTCTCTCCAAGATCCTTGAGAAAGTAGTCGCTAATCAGTTATGTGATTTTCTACATAGCAATAGCTTATTTGAAGACTTTCAGTCAGGATTTAGAAAGCATCATAGCACAGAGACGGCACTGGTGAAAATTACTAACGACCTTCTAACTGCTTCAGACAAAGGACTTGTCTCCGTACTTGTCTTATTAGATCTTAGTGCTGCATTCGAAACTATTGACCATACCATCCTGTTACAGAGACTGGAACATTTAGTTGGCATTAAAGGAATCGCACTAAACTGGTTTAAGTCCTATTTTTCTGATCGATCGCAATTTGTTAATGTTAACAATAAACCCTCCAATTACGCTAAAATTAACCATGGCGTTCCTCAAGGCTCAGTGCTTGGACCAATTCTATTCTCCTTATATATGCTTCCTCTAGGCAATATTATTAGGAAACACTCAATTAACTTTCACTGTTATGCGGATGACACCCAATTATATCTGTCAATCAAGCCAGACGAAACCAGCCAGTTAGCTAAACTTCAAGCTTGCATTAAAGATATAAAATCATGGATGGCCTACAATTTCCTGATGTTAAACTCAAACAAAACCGAAGTTATTGTGCTGGGCCCGAAACACCTACGAACCTCATTAGCCGAAGATATAATTACTCTGGATGGCATTGCCCTGGCCTCCAGTACTACTGTCAGAAATCTAGGAGTTATTTTTGATCAGGATCTATCCTTTAACGCCCATCTAAAACTAACCTCTAGAACAGCCTTTTTTGCTAAAATTAGGAACATCCTGTCTCAAAACGATGCTGAAAAACTAGTCCATGCATTCGTTACTTCCAGGCTGGACTATTGTAATTCCTTATTATCAGGATGCTCAAATAAAACCCTTAGGACTCTCCAGCTGATCCAGAATGCTGCAGCGCGTTTTCTGACAAGAACTAAGAAAAGAGATCATATTTCTCCTGTATTAACTTCTCTCCATTGGCTTCCTGTAAAATCCAGGATTGAATTTAAAATCCTTCTTCTGACCTATAAAGCTCTAAATGGTCAAGCTCCTTCATATCTTGAGGACCTCTTAGTACCTTATTGTCCCACTAGAGCACTACGCTCCCAGAATGCAGAGTTACTTGTGGTTCCTAGAGTCTTTAAAAGTAGAATGGGAGGCAGAGCCTTCAGCTATCAGGCTCCTCTCCTGTGGAACCAGCTCCCAATCTGGGTTCGGGGGGCAGACACCGTCGCTACATTTAAGACTAAAATGAAAACTCTCCTCTTTGATAAAGCTTATAGTTAGGGAGTGAGGAGTTGCAGTGAACGCCTAGACCGGCGGCGCAGGGTGCATAGCTGCAGACACAGCACCCCTGCTTCTCTTTACAGTCATCAGATCTACCTATCGTATAATCAATAATATAGTGCCTCTCCTAGTTATGCTGTTATAATTCTAGACTGCCGAGGAAGTTCCTTCTTATGACACGCTCTTTTCTTTTGTTTCCTTTTATGCACATCCTGTCTCAGAAGTGCTTGTTACTAACCTAGCTCTGGGGAGTTTACTCCCCGGAGTCCTTATGTTTCTTCTTCGCCCAGAACATCGCCTCGGATTAGGGCGACACCAAGACCTGGGTCTTGGGTGCAGCTGTGGCTATGGACCTGCTACACCCTGCTACGCTCTGCGATTCCCTGCAATGTCCGGCTACGTCCTGCCGCATCCACCGCGTCCACCCATGCTCTGCTGTGCCACGCTACATCCTGTACCGTCATAACCCCAACCGTCAGACACCGCCCACCAAGAGTCTGGGTCTGCCGAGGTTTCTTCCTAAAAGGGAGTTTTTCCTCGCCACTGTCGCAATAGCCACTGCTAATGCTTGCTCTTGGGGGAACTATTGGAATTGTTGGGGCTTTATAGAGTGTGGTCTAGACCTACTCTATCTGTAAAGTGTCTCGAGATAACTCTTGTTATGATTTGATACTATAAATAAAATTGAATTGAATTGAATTGAACAGCCTTCAGTCAAAATGGTGGTTTTGAGCTTTTGGATTTGTTATCCTTCAGCCATTTTGTTTTAGCTGTGAATATGTTTTTCTTTGTCATATTTTGCTAGTAGCAGTTTGGTAGGAGTGAGAAGTCCTTTTTGATTTGTTCCCTTTTTCTCCTGTTTTGTTATCAGAAGCTTAGGTTAGAGCTTGGTCTTTTCTTTACCTTTTGTTTTGGTTTAGGAAAGTTTAGTTTGCCTTTAGAATAGTTTTGTTTGTTGTGTTGGGGCCTCATCTCCGAAATAAAGAAACTGCTACTTTGCAATTCTTTGTCCTGGCCATGTTTGGGAGTGGGAAGAGTGGGGGGGGGGCACACGTTATGTTGCGTCCGGTTTACCCCTAGACGTCAGGTCGTAACATAAATTGGGGGCTCGTCTGTTCTTTTTTTTCCCTCTGTTGTGTTGGCTGAAGTTTAGTTTTTTTTGTTTGTTGGGGCTCTTTGTCTGGTTGGCAGTTTTCTTTTGTGGTGGGGGCAGGTATGGACTTTCAATTGGAGGATTTTGCTACTAGTCAGTAATCAGTTGATAAATTGGATAGGTGTAAGAAGGCTGACCTAATTTTGGTGGGGAACTTTTATGATGTGCATGTGCCCTCTAGTCTTAAGAAGCAGGAGTTGAAAGAGCTCCTTTGCTCAGAGCTAACTGAAAGGGGTTTGTTTGGGGAGTCGGCTCCTTCAGAGGGAGTTCCGGGTGGACAGGCTGGTATTGTTGCCCCACTCCAAGTAATACCACCTCAAGGCCTTGCGGCTCAGGCAAACTTGACCACAGAAGAGCTGAGGCTAAAGCTGCAGATCAGAGAGGCTGAGGTGAGAAATCGAGAGTTGGAGGTGCAAGCCATGCATTTGAAAATAAGTGCTCTGGAGATAGAGCGGGGAGCCGCTATATCTGCCAGTTCTCCTACTTCATCATCACCCGCTCCAAGACCCCAAGACAGCTTTGACGTGAGTAGGCACATTGCACTGGTTCCACCATTCAGAGAAACTGAGGTAGATTCCTATTTCAATGCTTTTGAACGTATTGCTGCTACACTGAATTGGCCGAAGAGTGTGTGGCTTTTGCTCCAATGTAGGTTAGTGGGCAAAGCTCAGGAAGTCTGTACCTCTCTGTCCATAGAAGACAACTTGAATTATGACATTGTTAAAGCCACTGTCCTCCGTGCCTATGAGTTAGTGCCAGAGGCATATAGGCAAAACTTCAGAAGTTGTGAAAAAACTGCCACCCAGACGTGCGTAGAGTTTGCAAGGGAGAAAGGTGCTCTGTTTGATAAATGGTGTCGGGCTCGTAAGGTGGAAACTTTGGATGATCTGCGTGAACTTGTGTTGTTGGAGGAATTCAAGAATTGGCTCCCAGATAAGATTGTCATCTACTTAAACGAACAAAAAGTCTCATCCCTTGCTGCTGCCGCTGTACTGGCGGAGGAGTTCACATTAACTCACAAATGTGTTTTTTCCCCTTTTGATCGTAGGGAGCCAATCTCAGTTGTCCGTGAGGGTAACTCTCCTAAGAGTTATCGTTGCAACCCCACTGCTGCCCCTGCCGTCAATGAAGCCAGGGAGTGTTTTTACTGTCATGAGCAAGGACATCTCATCGCTGCCTGCCCTCTTCTTAAAAAAGAGCACCGTAAGGATGCCAAAACAGCCTCTCCAATAGGGCTCATTCATACTACACCCTGCAAAAATTTAAATCTGGTTAATGCTCAAAGGGACCAAATCGATGAGGCTTTTAGGCCGTTTATTTCACATGGTTTTGTTTCTCTAGTGGGTGAGGAAAAACAAGTCCATATCACTATCCTGCGGGATACTGGAGCTAAACAAACACTGATTCGAGATGGTATTTTGCCCCTCTCAGCTGAGACCTATTGTGGGGCAGACGTGTTGGCATGGGGTGTTAAAATGTGTGCAGTGCGTGCGCCGTTGCTCTTCATTCAGTTGTCGTCCAGATTTGTGTCAGGCAAATTTAGTATCGCCAAACGTCCTCAGTCACCGATTTGACTGGTGGTAAAGTTTTTCCGTCTCCCGAGGTGATTGAATATCCGATTGCGGACAAATGTGTCCCCGACACTGAAGTTCTTGACTTGCCCCTGTTTCCTGTGTGTGCTGTAACCCGTGCTCAAGCACGAAAGCTTGGCAACTTGGTGGATCTTAGCGACTCTTTCATGAGTGGCTCTGATCCAACGAGTCCATCTCAAGAGTGTAAGGAAGAGTGTAATGATAAGGCACCTATCTGTGTAGAGCTTCAGCCTGACGATAGAACCTTAACTCTTTCTGTAGAGAAAGAGCAGCTGATCAGAGCACAGGAAGCTGATGCTACTTTAACTTCTTGTTTTTCTCTTGCAGAGGACCTACCGTGTGAAAAGCCTGTGTTCTACCTTGTTGATGATGGTGTTCTTATGCGGCACTGGTCTCCAAGCTCTGGTATTACACATGAGTCGGTGTCCCAAATTGTAGTGCCACAGCCTTTCCGTTTGCAGGTCTTGAGTTTAGCCCATGATCATAGCATGTCCGGCCACTTGGGAATAAGGAAAACGTACGACCGTGTGCTTCGTTATTTCTTTTGGCCTAGACTTAAATCTGATGTTGTGAAATTCTGTCGATCGTGCAACATCTGTCAAGTCTCAGGTAAACCAAATCCAGTAATTCCTCCTGCTCCGTTAAGGCCCATTCCAGCTGTCGGTGAGCCATTTGAGCATGTTATTGTTGACTGTGTTGGTCCTTTACCTAAAACAAAGTCCGGAAACCAGTACATCCTCCCTATTATGTGTTCTGCTACTCGTTACCCCAAAGCCGTTCCGTTGCGCTCATTAAAAGCCTGTGTGATTGTGAACGCGCTTCTTAAGTTAAGTTAGCAGAACTGGGACGTTTCCCATTATTGCTAAATATAAAGAAACAAGCTATTACATTTTGGACACATCTTAATTTAAGCCAAAAAGACCCACTTCATTCTAAAGCACTAAAAACCCAAGAGCTGAATCCTGAAAACAGTGCCCTCAGTCAGCTGATGGTGAAGCTAACTAACCAGGCTCCCATCAGCACTGGTTCAAAACAACGCAACAGAACTAAACAGATTATGAATCATTCGAAAGATCAATATTTAGAACATTGGAAAAGTCAAACAAAAACACAAAGTAGACTAAATTGTTATTTGACTCTTAACAGAGAATATAAATTGGCTGAGTATGTGCACACTGTCAGAGATCTAAAGCAGAGACGGATCCTGACTAAATACAGGCTCAGTGACCACCAACTGGCCGTAGAGACAGGAAGACTCAGACAGACAGGTCAGAGAGAGAGAGAGAGACAGGGTCAGTGACCACCAACTGGCCGTAGAGACAGGAAGACTCAGACAGACATGGCTGCCCAGAAAGGAGCGTTATGTGCTCACTGCTCAACAGGGGAGATAGACACAGAAATACACTTCCTCCTCCACTGTGAAAAATTCTCTTCACTAAGACTTCACTTTGGAAAAATAGCCAACAAAATAGCAAATTTCGAGATTTGAGAAGAGAAGCTGGTAGTTCTCCTTGGAGAAGGGACAGCAGCTCCACTGGCAGCTAAATATGGATCTGAGGGACTCACCACTATAAGATCCCAACATTACACATTGGTTTAGTCACTATATTGTACAAAACTGTTAAATATTACATTTTGTTATGTAATTGTTTTGTAATGTAGTATGTTGTATAACTATCAGTGCAGTATAGAATATATGTGACACCTACTGTATGTATTTAATATGTGATTTGTATTATATATGTAATTTCTGCTTCGGCAACATTTTTTCTTCCACAGTGATATATGCTTAAAGGGTGGCAGGTTTTCACCACACACGTTTTCACTGTTGTGTGGCATTCATTTCATTTCTTTCTTTCTTTTCATGTCTTTGTTTGCTCCTCGCTGGGCTGCAGCTGCATTCATTCAGCAAATATGAACGAAATAAATCGCCTGAATATTCTGCTGCTTAACTTAATGTTACCTGAAGGCAAAATCGGTGTTGCATTGCCACAGGTCGCAGACTCTGTCATGTCACAAATTCTTACTTTAACATGGTGAATGGAAGATAAGCTGGGGGCCACAAATTGGGTCAATTTAGATGCAGACATTGTTGGTAACAATAAATAGATAGCAAGAGATATTAATTGTTTTTATTATTGATAGGTAATCACAACATTGTAAAGAAAAGATAACTATAACTTTACTTGTGCAGAACACAAAACTGAGTGTGAAAGAGGACAGAACTCAGATATAGGGAAGAATTGTCATCATTTGCAATACAATTTGAGGATGAACTTGTTACTCACTGAGCTGAAAGATGGACTGATTGTCAGTTCCTCCTATGACACTGGCTACTAGTACTTTATGTAACTAACACTTTGCATATGAGGATTTACACAATGGGCATGCTCTGAGAGTCATATACAGTTCAGCAGAAAAACTGTCTATTTTAATCAACAATACAAGAAATCTACATTTAATATAACCTGTTTGAATGATGTGCAACAAGATATACACAAAGTGTTGAGAGATCATTAGTTTGATGTTAGAATTTTATGAAACTGTTTTGAGAATCATATTCTCCTTCGTTGTGTCGAAGCAACAGAGGAAACTGGAGCCCGCTTCTAAACTCAGGCTCCATGCAGAATAATAATCAGCTGCAGACTCTTGAACATGTGTTATGGTTATAACCGATTTGAAATAGGCTACGCCATATGTTGTATTTAAATTGCGAATTCCTCATGAGGTGATACTTGAAGATGGAGTTAAGTCGCAAGGTGTTGCAGCGGTGGGCCAGCAGATGGCACCGCTGCGCCGGCCTGTGGATCCCGCTTGGCACAGAGACGCGTCCACGTTGTTCCCACTGTCTAGTTCCCCTCCCTCCCTCCTTCCCTCCTCCCTCCTCCCTCACTCTCTGTCTCTCTCGGCTTAACGGATACACCTATCTATCTTCCACAAGCATCAGCAGTCTCTCCATCTCTCTCCGCGATACTGAGCGCTACTACAGCGCAAAACATGGCATCTCTGCGCCCCGAAGAACCGCTCTCCGCCGCTGCGCACCTCTGCGTCTTTCTGCTGATCGCCTCGGCCTGGATGGCACTGCCGGGACCCGTGTGCTGTGACAGCGGGGCTTTAACCCGTCGCGGCGGGGAGGACCGTACGTTTGACATGGGCGGCCGAGACGGAGGCTCCCCGCCGGGCTTACCAAAGGACGGTGACGAGGAAGCCGGCGGCGCGGAGAGCTCACCCCGCTTCAGGAGAGCGCTGTCCCGGGAAAAACAAATGTCCCTGCTCAGCAGCTCGTTCGTGCTCAAAGGGGATGCGACCCACAACCAGGCGATGGTCCACTGGACAGGAGAGAACAGCAGCGTGAGTAGCCTATCTCCTAATCGTCCCGTCCCGTCACGATCCACTGGTTCATGCACCATCCCCATCACACCTCTCTTTGTCAGCTTCCACCATCCATCACTCCAGCCACAGCGCACATCCTCAGAGACAAGTTATTGTTCTCGCAGAAGGCTGCCGCTCCACACGCACACTGCGCGGCTCTACCACGGTGTGGTTTTACGCGTCCAGGTGGGCCACCTGGGCGCGCGGTCCATTGTGTCAGGCACCGGGCTTTGTTGAAAGATCAGGACTTTTAAAACGTTTTCATGTCAGGGGCCTCAGACATAGACATGCACACTCTGTCGCCCCAGACTTCCATTACATCACATGGTGGCCCAGGGTCACGAGCATCGTTTTATTGTGTTTTCACCGTGCTGAGCTGCGCAGGGAAATCTGAGTGAAACATAGCTTATATTATGTCTGCTGTTTGAACTGTCCATTATATTTGTTAACATTTTAATAATAATTAATAATGTTTTGCTAATTTTCAATTAGTAACCTGGGGAAGTGACCCACTTTGAGAACCACAGTAATAACCACTCATGCCACTGTGACATCCAGAAGTGCAAGGAGCCTTTGAGCCAGAGCCAGTGTGTAGACAAACAGACAGCGTGGTGCTTGATTCAGTCACACGAAGCCATGACTAAAATATTGATGGAGCTCTTCGTCCATGAATTTTGCAATGCCTTATTTGTGGTTTGAAACGCGATTGGACCTATATGAAAATGGATGCTACTTTTAATGCCTTAACCCTCAGTGTCTGCCTTTGCTATGCTATGCACTTATGCTAAGAACTGTTAGTGGCACCGAAGTACATTTCAGACAGATAAGACAAAAATAAGTACCACAGTGATGTCAGCAAAGACAAAAATAGCACAATATCTGATACATTCACTAAAGTCATTGTAATATTCTTGAGACACTGAATTAAGCTTATAAACCAACATGTTAGAGATATACGAATGATTACATTGCACTGAAACACCATAAAGTATGATACATCTATGGTCAGTGTATGAACATGTTAGTGATTTTTCCTTAGGGCCAGGTCAAGTGAGAGCAGCTACGCCATGTAAACAAGAGCAGTCTTTGTGATGGATATTTGACAGACGCAGGGAGAATTTGAGTGGTGGTGTCTGGTGGGGACATCACTTACAATCAGAGCCTTTTTGTCAGTAACACATTGTTGTTTTACTGGCAGTGGCTGCAGGGGACAAGTGGCTCTGGGAAAAAAAAATACGACATGAAAGAGAAAATAATCTGGACGTGAAACGGCGAGCAGACCTACATTCTGTTGAAGTTTGCTGGAGTTTCATGTCAAATTCATTGGTAAATAATGTGATATTTGCAGGTAACATTCAATTCATTGGACCATCAACAGAGGCAAAAGAAAGCTGCTCTGCTCTTGTCACCTTCACACATTTGTGGGTCCGAACGGCAACAGGAACTTGAAGAAGTAGAATTTCAGTAACCAGAAATCTTGTAGATTTGTGCAGTATGCTCACATCTACTGCACGAGAGAGGCAGAAGATTGTCTTATTTAAACCCAGATTAGGCTCTCTAGTCTACATGACGTTCCACTTCCAGGATTGCTCCGTTGCCGCCGGAAAATCCGCCGGATTTCACTCATGTAGGCCGGACATCCATTGCCTTGGGCTTCCTTTGTGTTGGCGTTCTAACCTCCGGTGGATTTGTGAGGACTATGGTTAACTGCTCCTCAGATCTCTGCAGGGTAAATCCAGACAGCTAGCTAGACTAACTGTCCAATCTGAGTTTTCTCTCGCACGTCGAAAACTACTTTTTAAACGTACATGGCCGGCCCCGAAGATACTCAGCGGCCAGCTCCAGCTACGAATTAAGTCTCTCAGCGGTGTTGAGTAACGTTACAACAAAACCCTTTCCCCCCCGGTGCTGAAAACGTCCAAAAAGTGACACTGACGTGAAATATATTGTGATATTGTGGTTTTAGCTGCTGGCTAATGTTAGCTTGCTTGCTAACTGGTCAACTACCAATACAAATTGAATCAAGAAAATGTAATTATGTTAGGGAAACTGCAGATATTTTATCAGAATGACATAGGTAAACTACAACTCCCATAATCCCATGCCACTTCACGACGTCATCAAAAGTCCACTTTTACATCCATTGTTTTGATTGAGAGACCCCTAGCGGCAGAAAATGACATACTGTACGTTTAAGCAACTTCAAGCTAAGAACGTCTGGCTCCCAGCTGCTGTGGTCACTGGAATTGAAGTGATATTATCCACAGCTTTTAGTGCCCGCCAACATACTGTACAATTACCAAAGAAGTACACAAAAAACATCAAGTATTTAGGTTTTTCTTCTCCCTGCTCCTTTTTGGTCAGGAAATGTGTAAATTTGAAAAAAAAAGAAAGAGTTTTGATTGTGCATTACCATGAGCGGAACAAATAACAAATTAAATGAAATTTAGTAAAAGTTCATTTTCATTTCAGTTTGATAAAACTTGATGCGCTCAAACAAACTGCCCAAAGTCACTTTTGAGGACAAGGCACATCAATTCATATTGTGGGATTCTACTTTGGCATTTAAGACTGGCCATTTAAGCAATAAAACAATTTGACATTTTCCCAATGAACTCCAGACTTTCTTGTGATGAACTTCCCTGTCTACATCTCCTCTTAAAAAAAAAAAAAACATTAATCGAGGCAATGAGTGCAGGGAACCAAGCGCTCGGCTCTGCCAGCCATAGGAAGTTTGACTTATCCTCAATTAATTTGCCGTGGGTATGTACTCTGAAAGGTCAATGGGACCGAGTTCATCCCAGCCTAATAAACACAGACAAATGGTGCTATTCAATTTCCCTAAGGCTGACATTTATTAGTGGTGCACAGATTGATGGGTGGGAGAAATAAATCTGGGCCTCCTCTCTTGTTTCATCATTTGAGGTTCCAAATGTAAGTCACTGATGGGAGGGTCACCAGCGCAGATGCCTTCTGTTGTCACATCTGTCTTAATGATGGCTAGTCAGGGACCACCCGAATACAGCTATTTTTTTTTTAAGATTATTTTTTGGGCATTTTAGGCCTTTATTTGTGTAGGACAGCTGAAGACATGAAAGGGGGAATGACATGCAGCAAAGGGCCGCAGGGCGGAGTCGAACCCACAGCTGCTGCGTCAAGGAGTAAACCTCTATATATGGGCGCCCGCTCTACCAGGTGAGCTACCCAGGCGCCCATAAAGCTATTTTTCTGAAAACATACAATGTACTCTAATTTTTGTTGTTACCTCATGGTAATTTAGGCCAATCACTACATCATTACATCATCATTGTAATATGTGAATGTTTGTGTTCTGGCCGACTTCCACCTCTTGCCAGGCTGCAAAGTGTTTTGACAAGAGGATGAATTGTTCATCTAGCTTTATAGTGAAACTGCTGTTATTGAAAACAGCTCTTGTGTACTCCCCTCTGTCCCTGCAGCAACAACGGCGACAATGATTGGTCAATTGATGGCTTAGAGTTTAAAAGAGCTTTCCCTCAGGCATTCCCCCAGAGGTAAAGAGCAGAAATAGCCAGCGTGTATGTATGCTGTATGTGTGTGTGTGTGTGCGTGTGTGCGTGCGTATGTGCGTGCGTGCGTGCGTGTGTGTGTGTGTGTGTGTGTGTGTGTGTGTGTGTGTGTGTGTGTGTGTGGTGCTTTAGAGTAATCTCTTCATTTTTAACTATTAAATTAGCTATTTTGATAATTCATTACTCAGTTTTTTTATGAATAAAAGAATTTAAGAATTCCTTGATTCCAGCATCTTAAATGTGAATATTTCCTAGTTTTTTTACTCCTCTATGACTCCTCTGTACACTTTTTGAGGACGTCATCTGGGGTTTTGAAAACGATGATCGACCTTTTTCACCATTTTCTGACATTTTATAGACTGTAAAACGAATCCGTTAATCGAGAAAATAATATACAGATTAATCCACGACAAAAGTGATCATTAGTTGCAGTCTGTAGTTATAGAATTGTTGTAAAAAGCAATGCATTTTAAAACAAACATGTAGGAGTGTGGGTGTAGCCTGAGAGGAAGAGCATGTAGATATTCAAGGAAAACAGAACAAGATGTGGATATAGAATCTAGATCAAATACAAGTCCAACAAAACAATACTTGGCCTTCCTTCAGGTTCTAGATCACCAGCATTATAATAATCCAGTATTGAGGCAATCAAAGGTCACAACCACATCTTATTGATAATATTTATGAATCCTAGAAGCAACCAAGAGAGAATGTCTAAGCAGACAGAATATCGTCTGTATTACTCAGCTCATAGTCCAGCATATTTTGTTTCTGTAATTGTACATGGTAAAATATGTACGTATGGTAGTAAAGTAAAGAGACAAGCAGGCATCAGGCTTGTTATATTACTCATTTTTAGGCCGAAGGAATTCCCTCATCCATGTGGGATGAGTCATTTCTCCACGTTAAAATTCAGGATTTAAACCTACCCTTGGTGCTATAATGGTTTGTAATCTTGATATTCTAAACTGCCTTTTACAGAGATGAACTATCACTTTTTCATACTGAGGAGAACATTTTCTATTTTCCCAAATATCCATGGGAATAATGATAAGGAATCATTTTCTTTGGGTACTGGTTATTTCACCACCCAAATACTTTCCTTTAAATCTATTGTTTGAAGTTGAAGTTTATGTTGTTAGTTTCTGTAGTTGGTGCACTTTTCTTTGTTCACTCATAAATGCTGGATCCACTTCCCATAATGCAACTTGATAGTGGCTTTTCATTTGTTCCTCTCCCATTAAATGGCCTTCATGGTTGTCCCATTCTGAGCCATTGCAGCCACTCGCACCTACCAGGTGAGGTCAGTTAAATCCTGAGGGTTCAGGGTTAGGGTTTGGGGATGTTAGGAGTCATCCATAGACTGCACTTGAATTGTCACATTTGTCTACAAACAAACAGTTGTACATTTCTACAAATGGGGCCTTTAACATGTTGAGTAGGTGCAGTTGATTTAAATATTACAGGTCTAAGGACATTTCAGGATACTATGATATTAATACAACACTATTACTGGTATTCACCAACACAGACATAAACATGCATGCATGCATATAGAGTTTGTGAGTCCCGGAAGCCATCCTGGGAAAGGACAGGCTGTTTTACATGATACTGGCATTCTGAATGAGGAGACACTCTCTTTGTGCCTCTCTCTCTCTCTCTCTCTCTCTCTCTCTCTCTCTCTCTCTGAGTTGTTGATTAGCCCCAGGGAACTCTGAGCTGTGTTCCTCTTCCCTCTATTTGTGTGTGTGTGTGTGTGTGTGTGTGTGTGTGTGTGTGTGTGTGTGTGTGTGCGTGCGTGCGCGCGTGTCCGTCCAATGTATGCACTTGTATTGGCGAGGAAACAGCACTCAACATTTAATATGGTTTCTCTATGTTGCGTGCATCAATTGTTACATGGAGAGACAGATTATGTATTAGTATTGCGCTCACACCTTTTTTTAATTTGCCCGTCTGTGTGCTTGCATATGTGTGTTTCTGATCCCTGGTGGGCTGTCCCACAGTAGCCTAAGTGATTAATGAGCGGCAATGGGGGCGCTGACAGTCCAAACTCTCATCCCACCCTCTAATGCCATAGGGGAATTGGGGGGAATTCCTGCTACTTCCTGGTTAAAAAGCCCTCCTGTGGGGGAATAAGTGAAAGTAAATTTCTTTTAATGGCATGAAAGATTTTGATGGGCGATTAACACTACGTTTTGTGATTTGGGCTTCGTGCCGCTCCGTAGTTTGGGAAATCAGGAAACGATGCAGCACCAATACAGTACATTCATGGCACCGCTGCACAGTTACCTCGGGTTCACAGCACATCATTTTGCCCCACAGTCAGAACTTCGGTCGCATGCTTTGATTGTTTTGAAGATAGGGGGGAGCACTTTCTGCGAGTAGCCAGACAGTGGGACATTGAACAATAAGTCAGCAGACTGACCACTGATCGTGCACGCAGCATGATTGCAGCGGCCAGGACACTCCCATTCAACTCTCCACCGAGCCATCACAGTTTCTCTCACACTTTAGTTACTGTTTGTTATAATTCATTTCTTTGTGTCACCCTGTTTTAAATGATCACCTTAGTAGGAGGGGCTGTTTTTGTGAGCTTTTATTTCCCCACATCTTAAACCCAATGACATTGTTACATTTAGCTGACCAATATAATGCCCAAGTTCCATTGTTTTGTGTTGAGCTGCTTAGAAAAGGGATGTTTAGCTAAGCTTATCAGGACCAAAGATCAAGTTTGTAATACTGAAATAATATGGTGAGATCATCAAATCAATCTTAAAACATTCATATTACATAACAAGACCATAGTGCAAGTGCACAGCACACAATTATTCATTTACTTTTTGTTATTTGAGATAAAATACAAGTCTCAGTGACACTTTTGAATTGTTCTGTTGTATTACACAGTTTATATAAATAAAGGAATATTTTTTGGTCATTTGTCTGCAGCTCATTCTGTCAAAACATCTTGAGGAAATCAAATTGTGAACTTAAAATTGTGAATTGTATTGAATTGAATGAATGAGTTGAGTGTATCATTACAAGTTATAGTATTATAAGTCTATAGCTATACTAAGTGCTCTATGAGACGTAGTGCATGATTTTTGTTTTTTTAACTAAATGCTAATGTGAACATGCTAATATGCTCACAATGACAACATGTTAACATGTTGACGTTTAGTAGGTATAATTTTTACCATGTTTGTCATTTTAGTAGCATGATAACATTGTAATTAGCATGAAATTCAAAGTTGATATGAGCTGAGGCTGATGGGAATGTTAGTAGCTTTGCAGGTGTTTGCTAAGAAAACAAAGAATTTGACCAACTTAAATGTTGGCTTGATTATGGCACTGAAAAGATAAGAAATCACCAAGAGGAACATTAATGTCTTAACCAAATGCATGGACTATCTTTTAAATAATTGTTCAAACATCTCACTCTGAACCAAAAATGTCAACTAGAGCTGTAATCGGGCCTTAAAAGTTCGGCAGAATTCGGCCCGAGCCCGACAAGTACATTTTGATTGACAGCTTTTTAAAAGCCTGAACCCGTTTACAGCCTGACATTATTCAAATGTGCGCACGCACACAGCTCTTTTGCCTTTTGTCAAGAATGAGTCATTTATTCATTTTAAACATAATTTATTCATGACTAATGTAGGCTATAGGCCACTTGGAAGTTGGAACAAAGAAATGTCCTCCAGAGGCCAGCCTCCATATCACCTCCTCAGCATCCATTTTCACGCTAATTGAAACGCATCACCTGACCGCTCACTTACCGCACAACCCGGAGTGCAAGCCCGAGCCCGTGTAAAATGATAGAAATTAAGACCGAACCGGGCAAAGATCTTCAGCTCTTATGTCAACCTGCTGGTGGAGTTATGAAAAGTGAGGGGGATTGGGATACACCATTAAGTAACCATGTTCCAAATGTTGTGCCATTCCATCCAGTAGATGGTGAGATCTTATACAGGATAAAAGGTCAGCGGATCATTAGTCATAACCATTTCTGCCTCTTCTTCTATTCACGGTATTGGGTTAAATGTTCTTCTATCTGTAGAGAATAACAGGTGATACACTTTTTTTCCTCATCGTCCCCTCCTTCCTACCATCCCTTCAGGTTACCTTGCCAACACCATCTTCAGATTGCAAGCATCGTTGTAGCCTATGAGGTTAAAGGATTATTCGCCTGCAGCATACATCTAATCAAAACATGGCACTGGTTGAATTTGAATTGAGTCTTTAGTGCAAACCATAATGTTTTATAATAAGGTCCTATTTGCATGGTAAATCATGGCTTATGCAGGTGTGTACACATACACACATAAGCTGTTAATAAAAAAAAAAGCCACGCTCTCTCTCTCTCTCTCTCTCTCTCTCTCGCTCTCTCCACGCATGCACGTGCACATGCACACCCACTTCCTAGGTCTCCAGGGTTCTGACTTAATGTGAAAGGCATTTGTTCACGCTTCACATACTGAACAGACAGTTCATTTGGCCCCTGGTTATTCTGCAGCGGAAAATTGTTTGCACATGTGAGGAGAGCCTTTCTCTTCATCTATCTTGTCTGTCCTCGTTCATCCTGAGAGAGAAAAGAAAGAGACACTCCAAAACCCAGACTGTGAATCATCAGACTTGTGTGCATGGTTCAACTCTTTTTAATCTGAATCCAGCACTGTCTCGGAATAACAAAGTACAGTACTACCACAGCAGGCTTTCCATCCAGCATGGCCAACAGGACACATCCAAGCTCTGTTGATTGTCTATTCGCAGCATCAGATGGCTCTTGGCTTCCTCACATGGATGATTGATGCCTGCCATCCATTATGTCATTATGAAGGTTTAAAAGATGTATTGTTGTATGTTGTCAAGCTAATATTAATGCATATTTTCAAAAAAAAAAAAAACTCCACCAAAACAAATTTCATTGGCTGCAACTAACAATTATTTTCATTTTCAATTAATCTGTTGATTATCTTGTCTACAAAAGGGATTGATAAGAAATGTTAGGTTATTTAATTTACGTAGCTTAAAGCTATAGTGTGTAGTTTCTGTCTCCCCCATGAGGAATTGTAAGTAATGATA
The DNA here is from genome assembly GCF_008315115.2 of Sander lucioperca. NCBI lineage: Eukaryota > Metazoa > Chordata > Actinopteri > Perciformes > Percidae > Sander > Sander lucioperca. The sequence goes on from NC_050189.1 coordinate 2,929,815, forward strand.
ACAACACTGTCGACGCATCCACATGATACAAGCCTTCAGTTACCGCGCACCACCCCCACCCCTCCTCAGAACAGTTACTAGTAGCCAAGGAGGACACGGAGGATTAAAAAAACATGATGGACTCTTCAGAAGAGGTCATTATCTTCACTGACGCCACAATCTTCTGAACACAGTCACACTGAGAAATCCAGAGAGAGTTGTGTGGAGCTGATAGTCTGAATTATCTTTGTAGCAACTCATTTGGCAACGGCTTGAATGTAACGTTTATTAATATCAAAAAGTTACACACTTAAGCTTTAAATGCTTGTTTCACCTGCCAAGGTGTCCATAGACTTTTTTATTTATTGTCGGCCATTTTTGTTTAAGTTTTGTCTATTTTCTGGTTAAATCTACTGGGCTACACTGAGAACGGTGGTTGTTTTCTTGATAATTATTGTATGCCCAGACTACAAAATGCTGTCTCTAGAAATGGATTTCATTGTTTTATATTGTTTGGACATAATGGGTCATGTTGCTGATGTTGCTCCACTAATGGGTACATTGACATTTGCCCGGGTGAAAGTTCTGTGTTGTTTGACCCGTCCACCACCCCGACCAACCTCCCTACGCGGATTTTCGGCTTTTTATACTACTCCCTACCATTTTCGTGCTGTGGCCACGAAATATGCTTCACATTGAAATACATTACTTCACATTTTCGTGCTGGCCACCACGTAAAAAACGAGAAAAACGTCCCCGTGAACACGAATCAATAGATTAAAATAAGGTCACATTTACACGAACTGCCGTGAGATCGGGATATATCTGTGTCTGATCTGTTTTCAGAGTTGACACAGAAAACAATAGCTAGTTAGTTAACAGTTCATTGAAACATAAAAGCACTTTACTGATTGAGTCCTTCCTCCTACAGTAGTATGGCCTCAGTGTTGGCATGCTCTGACAGCTCTTTTCCACTTGGCGGTAGTTAGCGTTTCTCACTTTGATGCTATGGTTGCCTTGCTAGAGACCTTGGGAAGGTACAAGGCGCAGCATGCTACTGTAGTGTGCTGTCTAATTAAGTGTTTAGTGATGCCAGATGGATGCTGGCTGCCCGGCAGCTAAATAAAAGCATCAAGATGCATTTGTTTTACAGGTTGTTCAGAGGCTGCCGGCAGTAGCGCTAAGAGATTATTGTCTGTTTGTTCCTGCAGTGATGTATGTGCAGCTGTACGTGTATGAGAAATGTGTGTGTGTGTGTGTGTGTCGGCGCTGGGGGGTACTGGTTACCCAGCAACAGTCAAAACAACTATTTGGCAGGCTGTGACACATAAGAAAGCCATTCATCTGCTTGAACATCCCAGACATTCTCCGAACTTTCTTTCTTTTGTTACGGTGCTAAAATGTACCCAGCATGTGTTCATTGTTTTTCCAGTTTTCTTCCTGTAAACAGAGGGCCTTATTTTCTCCCATGTACCTTGTGCTCTCCTCATTGCCTTCTGCAGTTTGGCTGTCATGGTTGAAAGTTCCTGCTCATGTTGCCCTGGCAACCCACACTGGAATCCTGTTGCGGTCTTCCAGTGGTTTGGTTCTTGATCTGAATTCAGAGTGGCCCTAGACTGGGTAGACCCAGCCCAATCTGCCAGCGATTTGATTTCGCCCTGCAGCTCAGGCTGGAAACCTGTACGTTTTTCTATCCTGCTTCCATTACAAATCTGCGGGGACCAATCACAAACTGGCTTATCCACCTATTGGAGGGTTTAACACGATGACGATAGAGAAGCGACCAAGCAGCTTTTTGTTTACATTCAACAAGCCAGCCACCGAAGCGCAGCACTCTATGGCAGCAACCCGTTGATGCCGCTGTAGCTGCTACGTCACCCGGATCGTTGGTCTGATTGGTTGAAGGACTATCCAATTGCGTACAGAGTCCTTTGAACTATGCCCGTTGATCCCGCCTCTTGTGCAGTAGAAAATACAGAGCAGACTCCACAGACTAATGTTCAATCTTAAAAGATTGAGCTTGGTCTGGTGATAGCCAGACTAAGAGTGGCCCCATATTTGGCATCACACCTCTGCTAGGTCCTGTATTAGCTCTGGCATTAATATATGCCTATGTCATATTCAGGTTGTCAGTTGATATCCTTGTATCACCATAAGTCAACTTTTCAGGAAATTAACCTTGTTTTTGGGCTGACCCTCATGAATTTTTGCATCTATCCTATTTTTAAGATCTTTACCTGAAGATAAAACGTTAAAGTTATTAAGATTGGAGTTGAGAAGATTTCAGCTGACTTTAACGGTATGTAGATATACAGCCTTGCAGTATTTGAGTCTAGAAAAGACTTTTGTTTGTGTTATGTGTGTGTGAGGGGGTGGTGTGAGATGTGTGCCTGCCTGGAGCTACTATAGCAGCAGTGGGAGAGCTCTGGCTATACAGCCCCTCTGAGAGTTGGAAAATGCAGCCCAGCAGGGTTTCTCCAGTATTTCACCCTCACAACAACACATTTAGAGTTTGGATCTTCATCCCTCGGTGCTAAGCCGTCCTCATTTTTTATCAAAACCCCCCATCTGAACCCCACCTCTCACAAGGGACCAGGGTATTTTCAGTTTTCATCATAAGCCAATTGCACAAAAACAGCATGGAGCCTTCCACACAAGTCAGGCGAAACATGGATACAGATATAAAACGTACTGTCTGAAAAATACTAAAATTCACAGTAGACACACAAAGCGGTTGCATAACAAGTAGGTTTGGGCATCGTTTGGATTTTAAAAATACTGATTGCAATTCAGATTTTTTCTTATTGATTCTCGAATTTGATTCTTTGAGTGGTGGAGTTGAAACAGGTCCCATGCTTATTTCACAGGTAATTTTGTTTTATTTTGATTCAATGGTCATTTACAGTTTCACCGGGCTTTTTCTACATGAAATAAAGCCAGACTTCAGAGCGCCACTTACCGTGCTCCATGGCTGCAACACAACGAGTGCCTGGAAGTACGCCGGCTGCCACAGAGAAAAAACTTGCGCCTGTTGAATTTGGAACTGATGATCAGATTTATAACCAAATTTTCCAAACGATTCCAATAAAAAATGATTCCATTGGAATTGTAATTTTTGAAACGATTCCAAGTTGGAACCGGTTCTCGATTCCCAGTTCTATATAACAGTTTATTTATATATTTAGAATATCATGTCAAATCATATACTCATTGATTTGGCTTTTTCTTATAAAAACTCATAGGATCAGTGGTTTAGCCATAGTCCAGTGCCTGGGGCCAGTATGTACGTCAAGGAGTTCCGTTATTTATCCTTTTATGGTGAAAGGAAACAGAAGGATCCCACACAAACACAGGGAAAACATGCAAACTCCACACAGAAAGGCCGTCCTGCCAGTACTAGGGATTCTGCAGTGCTAACTACCTCCATGCTGCCAGTTTGGAGGACTTGTTGGGTGCTTGGATATGCAGGCCTGTTGTAGGGCTGGTGGTACCCTTTGGGGGGTCTCTATGGTTTGGACTTGGGACCATCAACATTGATTAGTATTTTGATTAGTTTTCACTTTGCATATTCCTCTAGGAGTTTATAATACATTTCTATGATGAAATTGATGCATTTTGGATGTGTTTTGTATCACGCATGTACTTTGCAAAATCAATAGCATAAAATCTATGAAGCTTAGTCATGAATCAACAATTTTCATCGTTAACTTCTGAACATCATTCATTCTAATAATATGACTTTTTTGACTTTGCACCATTGTGAAGGATCTATGTAAATCCATTAAAGCATGCTGCTATAGAGAACTTTTGTAACTGCTTAAAAGCTGTAGTTATCCTATGTTCCCAGTTGGCTGAAGTTTGGTTGGAGCACAAACCCAGACTCCATGTCAGCCCTGTCTGCAGTTCAAAGGCAACTCTGCTACCAAAGTTCTTTCAGGAATGACGTGCTTCCTGTCGCAGTGCCAACCTCACACACCTATATAAACAAGGCAACCCAAAGCAGTAAAGTAGGAATTAGAATGTGTTGACTGATGTGAAGCTTGCCAGAAATAATTCTTCTCCCTGGAAAAAAAGGTGAACATTTGTGACTCATGTTGATAGCAATTAGAGCACTGGAGTATCAGGAGACGGGTGGCAGCGGCGGTGAGCGTGTGGGAGGAAAGAAAAGGAAGGAAGGGGAAAGTAAAAAAACAATAACTCTACACTGAGGCCTCTTTCATCTAAACTTTGCATGTATCTTGGGTGGTTTTTAACAAACGTGCTGTCAAAAACAGTGGTTGTTTTACATGAAAAAGACGAGGCCGTGCGCTGTGTTCTGACGCTGCCAACAATGTAACATACTCTGCCGGGCTCTCAGACTATTTGCTACCTCCATCTCTCTCTCGTTGTCTCCCTCTCCATGTGGCTTACTTTTGCTTGATTGAAAGGAGACGTGTGACCGTGAGCGAGACAAATTTAATCATTGTTTGGAGTGCTGCTTGTCTACAATGGCGTCAGGTGATTTCAGTCTTCTGCAGTGTAAACGGAGAGACAGAGTGGCTTACAAAGACGAGGTGACAGTCAAGCTCTGGGAAGCTAAAAATAGACTTAAATGCAAACTGAAGGGGCAGTTATGTGGTTTTCAATATGCAGGTTAGTAATTTGAATGAGAGCTTTTCAGGTATGGATTCATGCACCCGCATTTCTGAAGCATAGGTGTCTAAAGATAGAAAATGGTTTGCAGGAGTCAGGAAGTTGAGATGAAATTAAAATAGTCAAACTTTCTTTAGGAAAGAATAGAATTTGTAGATCATTTAAAGTATGAAATGCAAGCAAGTGATGCAAAGCATGAACTAACAGGAATGTAACAGATAAATCAGGATTATGTTTTTGCTAACAACAGGTACAGGCAGTGTTTTCCTCTATGTTGATTTGACCGTGGCGGCCCCCCCACGGCAACATTTCTGCCCCCCACGGTATCAGAAATAGGGCTGCATTGTTAGAGTGCATGTCGGAGCATAGCGCGGACACACGAGGATAACTAGCCAGTTGAGATGGTGTGTGTACGTCCTTGAGAACTGTAAGTCGTATAACTTATGTTGTCAGTTCTTTTAAGCCTGGTCTTGCAAATGTCTAAATGTCACGTGGCTGTTGATTCGATAGCGATTGCTGAACGCCCTCGCCCATGTTTGTATTTTAGGTGCATTATTTACATGCTGAAGTAGATAGACTGCATTAAGATAATGTAATTAATAGTGGGTTTATTGTTATTTGCTACAGAATACTGAGCCTATATGTCAAGATCAAAGGTGGCCTATATAGTAACTCAAAAAATACAGTTCAATCACAACAGAAAATATGCCTCATTGTGTGTGTGAATAGAGGTGAATACATATATTAGTTTGTGTTGCAGCGAAGTGTCAGTTCCGTTTCTTGGGTGGGGGGTGCGGACCTGCCCCACTGCTAACAAAAATCCTAAAGGAAACACTGTACAGGTTTACATTTGTGCTTAAAAAATCCTAATATTACCAAAAATAGCATAAAAACAAAGAGAAGACACAATAAAGGATATTGGAAACAGACATTGATTTCATGATACCTGCTTTTTATTCTTTTTATTTGTTTCATTGTTATTCTTGTTCCCACTACAAGACTTACAAAGTGATCAGTTTGCTGTACTGTTCACACTACACAACTTGCTGATGTCTTGTTTTCACACTACCTGACTGACTGGGGCGACAGGGACTCACAGAATTCTAGCGCGACGTGACACAGGGACTTGAGCGAATACCTTACACGAGACAGGATTTTTGGATGTCAGCCAGAAACAAGCGCTCCAAGCTGTTGGTGGCTGATTTGCAACAATAAAACAAAGAAGGAAAAAAGGGGGTTTTGTCGTTGGTATTTACCTCTTCTCTCAACGTGCAAGAACAACTATGGTCGTGTTGCAAATGCAACAATTACAGTAAAGTTAAGGGCGACCCCTCCTCCGGTTTCCCCTCAGCCCGTGTCTTGCACTCTCATTGACCGTAGCTCCTCGGTAGAGTCCTCGACAGCGACAGGTAGCCAACGCCCATTTCAACGCTTCAATCTGGGGCTTTTGTCGGGGAGCCCTGAAAACTGTCAGCGAGTTGAACATCAGGACCCATTTTTGCCCCAGTCCAGCCCTGGCCCTGATGTTCAACTCGCTGACAGTTTTCAGAGCTCCCCGACACTGGAATCCCGGACTTAAGTCCAAGACCAGCCCACCACTATCAGCCGGACACCAACCGTCCTTGCGCTCCCCTTCAACACATGTACATAGCAGCTGGGTTCAACATTAGCACCATTTACCAGCCAAATGCTGGTAAAATATGCAAGTGCCTGGTAGATTTGCTTGACTCACTAGCCAAAAAAAAATTAGTAAAAGCCAAAGTAAAATTAATTAATTAAAAATTAAATTAAGTTTAATTAAGTTTAATTAACTTTTTAAACTAAAGCTGCATTTTGTACACAGTATTCCCAACAGTGAGTCCAGCACTAGACCAAGCCCACACACGTATTCACACTCTATAGTCTCCATCCTGTCCCACCTCATTGTTCATGCCTGTGCGGCTTCTCAAGTGCTGTCATTGGTCGGCCAACTTCGGTGAAGTAATTCTACTTAAGCAGCCGCCTGCGACAGCCCTGCCCTGGGAAAAAGAGACATTTGATCCCTCAGCCTCCTCTGTGGGGGGAGATGGCCCGTTTGCTATTGCAATTGGAACTCTTTTTTTTCAACCGAGAGAGACAGAGAGGTAGAGAGAGAGAGGTGGAGTACTGAAGGAGCGTCAAAGCCTCTTTGGAATAACGCATGTAAACACAGGCAATGCATCACTCAGGTAATGAGATTCTCCACTCTGCTTAAATCGAAAGTCCCTCAGCACCTGAGGAGGACAAACACACCCCCCCCACACCTACACACACACACACACACACATGCATGCACGCGCGCACGCACACACACACACACACACACACACACACACACACTTTCATACTCAATATAGTTGCCTGTCTCTTTCTTCCCTCCCGTCCTTCCTCTCCTGTTTTCCCCTCAGTGAATTTGGACAGGCAGTTTGTATGCAAATATGTCGTTTGGAAGACCCTCCTGCCCAACACACACACACACACACACACACACACACACACATACACACACACACAGAAAACCCTGATGTTCAGAGCTGACATGCGGGTGGCAGGTGAACACACCTCCAGTAGGGCAATAAATGCCGGCAGTTTGTTTGCAAGTTTGTTTGCCCTTTTTACATTTTTTGTGTGTATTCATTAACAGGCCCAACTGGTTCTGTCCTCTCTTTCTGTGGATAATCTCCTTTTTCATTATCATCTTTCTCTCTTCGTTTGCCTCTGAATGAAGAGAGCTGAGTGCCAAACGCTGCACAAAACACTATTTCCGGAGTGTGGTGTGTCTTTCTGTCTCTGGGAGACAGCTGCAAAGCTGCTTTTGTACAGTCTATGTATTTTTTTTTCCACCTTTATTTTTTACAGGCAAGTCATTAAGAACAGGTTCTTATTTACAATGACTGCCTGACAAGTGGCCAAGCTACTTAGGGAAAGGTAAAGAGGGCTAGAAAATACAGTTTAGAAATTACATAAAATACAGTTTGAAATACTACACAGACAACAGTAAACACTTATAACGAGAGTTAAGTGCACAGGTACATGGGTGAGTAACAGAGGGAGAAACCATACAAATATTTAGCTGGGAAAATTATGATGTAGAGAAGCAACTGCATATGTCCGTGAACAAGGATGAGATGGCGGTTTTGAAGGATGAAATGGAAATTAGTTTGTCCAGTTTGAGAATCTTTTGCAGAGCATTCCAGTCGTGGGCGGCGGCAGACTGAAAAGACGTGAAACCAGAGGCAGAGCTGGTTTTGGGAAATGCTTAATTGAAGATGAAGTGAGGACCAGGTGTTGTTGGTGACAGACTTTGGCTGCAGCAGGTGACCTAAGTAAGGAGGTGATCGGCCAAGAAGGGTCTTGTAAATGAAAGTGAACCAGTCAATGTTACGGCTAATGCGAATGGTGGGCCAGTTGACAGATGGATATAGGGTGCAGTGGTGTGTATTGAAGGGGGCATGTGTGTCAAACCTGATAGCAGAGCGGTAAAGAGTGTCAAGTTTTGACAAAGTGGTCTTGCAAGCAACCCTGTATATAGTGTCACCATAATCTAACATGGGTGGAATTGTCATTTGAATGAGAGTTTGGCACATGTGGTTAAAGTGGAACGATTTCTGTAAAGGAAGCCGAGTTTGATCGAGACCTTAGATTGCAGCATTGATATATGGATGGAGAAAGAAAGTGAAGTTTCCAACCAGATGCCTAAGTATTTATATGCAGTGACTTGTTCAAGGATAATGATAATGTTAAGGGCGGAAGAAGACGTAGGACCCTTACAGTAAAACCACATGATTTTAGTTTTGGAGTTATTGAGAGTGAGTTTGAGTTGGGAAAAAGACTGCTGTAGTTGGAAGATGCTATCTTGCAGAATAGCTTAAACAGTATCAGGGGAAGGGCCATTGGCATAAAGAATTGTATCATCAACATATACGTGAAAGTGAATTGCCAGCTGCCTGAGGAATGTTAATAATGTATATGGAGAAAAGTGTGCGGCCAAGTATGGAGCCTTGGGGGACACTCCTGGTGACCGGGAGAGAATGGGAGAAAAGGTTTTCAAATCTTACTCGTTGCACCCGGTGAGAGAGATAGTTGGAAAACTAAACCAGTGAGTGATCAGTGACACCAGTGCTGCTAAGTCTGTGTATGAATGTATTGTGGTCCACAGAGTCAAAAGCTTTGGCAAGGTCAATGAATATAGCAGCACAGTGTTGTTTGGTATCTAATGCAGATGTAATGTCATTGAGTACCTTTGTAGTAGCTGTTACACAACCATACCCATATCGAAAGCCAGATTGTGCCCCGGAGATGATACTGTTCATATTAACATATTTGGTTAGTTGTTTGTTGACAAGCTTTTCCAGAATCTTAGACACACAAGGCAAGATGGAAATAGGCCTGTAATTGTTTAGGTCAGCCTGATCACCGCCCTTAAACAGAGGAAGCACAACCGCTTCTTTCCAAGCAGGTGGAATTTCGGCTGTATGGAGAGATTAATGAGGGCTGTTAGGGGAACCGCAATGACAGGGGCCGCAATTTTAATGAAGAAAGCAGCAAGATCATCTGACCCAGCTGTTTTATTGGGGTCCAGAGCGAACAATTCCTTCAGGACCTCCCCCACTAAAACAGGCCGGATGGAAAATCTGTGAGGAGGTGCTGAAGGTCTGCAGGTACCAGGGACTGCAAGGGTTGTAACGATGGAGTTTAAAGACTCGGAAACAAAGCCAGAATTTGTGAAGTGGTGATTGAATGCTTCAGCCATAGAGTTCTTATTGGTAACAACTATATCATCCACTCTTAGAGACAGTGGTACGGACCGGGGTTTCTTTTCAAGTTTGTTTTCCAAAATGCTTTAGGATTGGCACCACAAAGTGTGAACTGCTCTTTAAAGTAGCAGTCTTTGGCCTGCCTCACTGCTTGTGTGGCCTTGTTCCTGATCTGGCCAAATGTTGTTTGTGCGATAATTGAAGGTCATTGTTGGACTTGTCTTTGTTTCTGTATGTTGAGGTCTTTGTGTTGTATTACATTGAAACCTACAGTATGCCTCATCAAATCAGTCAAAACAGGCAAATACATCAGGCCAATAAAAATCAGGTATCAGATGTTAAATGTCAGGATGAGGATGGGATTTTCTAAACATATTTTTCTTTTCTTGGAGGTCATGATGTACAATGAACAGTAGGGTTTATTCCTGCACTCACATCACAAGATCGCTGGCAAGAATACCAAACCATTTTGATAATGATTAGGACGTTCATAGCCACAACACTTTCACATAAGGGAGGTAACAAGGGTCCATGATTACCTTCCAAACATGGAACATGGAAATTGTTTAAATTTCAGATGTTTTATGACATTGTCAATAGACTTTTCTACAAAAGTGTACCAAAGTTAAGCATCATAGTTCATTGTTGACCTTAAAATAGTTGACATTGGAGCTCAGTATCTGTTAAAACTTGATGTTGTTTGGCCTTCAAATATTCAAATACGTACATTTATTTAAGGTACATTTACCTTGGACTTTATTTACATTTATATATGTATCCAGTCAGTTTAAGAAAGGGTTATTGAAAGAGGGCACTTCTTAATCATCTACTGCCTAATTGAAATGTCCAAAGCCCATTGAACCTGACCACAGTTCCAGAGGTACCATGTGGGCGCTGGCTGTGTGAGGCTGCTGAAAAGTTGCCTTTGATGTTACAGTTGTAAGACCTGTTACTTTAACAGAAAACCTATATAATGTACTGAGTCTGATGCCATTACAACTAACTAAGCTGATTTTTACAATATGTCTTTCTCTGAGAAAAACGTGCAAAGCAGCATTTTAAAAAACATAACATTTGATATTTGGTCACTGTTGGACCTGACCTTGTTTCTGCACCCAGATGCCTGTGCACAATAAAGTGTAGCTTCGTCTGAGTAACATCAAAACAGGACCTTCTTTAGTACACAGCTGATGAAAACTGTATCCTTGAAGATAAAACATGACATGCCTATGCTTGCATGTATGTGTTACCGTGTGACTGCGTCCGACCCTGTTATTCCCATTCCAGTGGTCCATGGAAAGAGGACATTCTTTCTGCACTGTTACAGCCTTGTTAAACCCATTCCCCCCTGTTACACCTCATCTTTCTCACAGCCCCTTTATCCATTCTTCCTTCTCCAATTCTCCAGCCAGTGAAAGACACTCAGTTAGTCTCTGGCTATTCAGAAGCAAAGGAACACAGTGTCTGATTGGTTTAAATTCAAAGTACTCTTTGAGGATCTTTTTGATCGAGTGTGTTTGCATACTTCATCTCTGCATATGTTTGGTTGCTGTGCTGGGGTTTTGATTGTCAAATGAAAAAGAATTTTTCCTTTCTTTCTTCTTTTTTCTCTCATAAATCATTTTACTGGAACTTGTCTCCAACATGGCTGCCAGTTGCTAAGAAGCTGCCCTTATTTCCCAGTCAGCTGCTGACACTGGCCCAACACTCAGCATGTTTTGACACACTGGCTGGGGAGTATGTGTGTTGTAGAAAAGGAGTGTTATGGTTCTGGCTTGTGTCTCTCTCCGCATCCGTCACAATAATTGCCAAAATCCCCATGACCTCATTCTCATTAGCACTGCTTCAACCAAAAAGAGCTAGGCTGTGGCTCATCAGCGATGAGCATCGGCCCTGAATAGACGACGACCGCTGCATTTTTAAAAAGGTTGAAGATTGTCGGTTGCCACACAAAGCGGGCACACAGTCTGCTTGTGTGAAAACATGGTGGATAATTATGCAAGAGGGTCTGCTGTATTAGTGTGAGCTACAGGACTCCTTGAAGGTCTCTTGAATAACTTAAACAAAGCAGTGGACCGTCTCACCAAATTTGAGAAGTGGTGCACCTTGGAGAAATGCAGCCATGTGATATGTTAACGCAGATTTCCCATTCTAATTAATAAGTTGTAGCTTGAGGCTGACAGCAGGGATGTTGAGTCAAGGTTTTCAGACAAACAACTTAATAGGCGGACAAGTCTGTCAAACGCTTTCTGTTTTGTCTTTCAGACATTTGATATGTTTGGCAAACTGTCTTACACTAGAGCAATGTCAAAAATCAAACCTGCTTCTAAAGGGGTGATAGAATGCAAAACCGAGTTTACCTTGTCATAGTTGAATAACGACAGTTCGGTGGGTAAATAGGACATGCACAGAATCTCAAAATCCCATTGATACCTCTTTCCTCTGCAAAGCTCACTATTTGAAACTGCTGCTGAAAACAGGCAAATCTCAACGAAGCTCATAGTTGACATCAACTTGGTGGCTGTACCTCATTTATTATTTATTATTTGTCATGCTCCAAAATTAACATACAGACCACTGGTCTGAGACCAGCTGGTGGTCTGAATTTAAGTCACGCAGATCTCAGACACTAGTTTCCATGGGAATTACAAAGAAGAAAGTTTGGAAGTTTTTCAAGGATATTGAAAATGAACCACGGTCGTAAATGCAGTGTTCCAGACTGTACAACGGAATACTGGTCCACCAGGACGAGACATGATAAGAACATACTAGTTACAACTCTGTCTGTGTGCCTGTGGGCTTCACTCTCTGCTAAATGTCCCCACGCTGAGACACTGAACTAGCTACAGGGTGAGTTGTGATTCAGTGTCTGGAAGTGGAGCTTTTTTATGTCCCAAGGGTAACGTTACAACGCGACACACTGGAGGATGACTAAACTGTAGCTAAACTGTGTCTCTGGTGCTTTGTACAGTAACATGAGTTGATAAGTTTATGTGTCAGAGCAGAAATGAAGTTTGAAGCCAGCCGGGGATATTTTCTCGGGGCTCGGCTGCTCCAGCCATTCCTGCTTTGGCGGCGCTGCAGCAGCTGCCCGGCCGCACAATTGGAAGTCTAACAGACAGACAGTGTGTGAGTCTAATGATGGAAAGCCAAAAAAGAAAAGGGAAAGGTGGCTCTGAGAAGGTCAGGCCTGGCTTGGCCTACCTACACCGGCCCCCGCACCCAGCCCCTTCTCCCTTTTCTACCTGCCTGTGCACTGACAGTGTTGCCAACTTAGCGACTTTGTCGCTAGATTTAGCAACTTTTCAGACCCCCTTAGCAACTTCTTTTCACAAAAGCGACTAGCGACAAATCTGGCGACTTTGTGTAGAAAAGTCGTCAGTATTGTCCAGCGAGCACGCAAGGTATTTCTCTTCTGTGGCCGCCAAAACAGTCTTCTGTTCTGTGACTGAGGAGCAGAGGAGCAGCCCCTTTCCTCATGTGCAGCAGCACTGCGCAGCTTCGCTCGTTGTAAACCAACCAATCAGCGCGCAGCTCATCTAAATATTTATGAGCATACCATAAAAGAGAGAAAACCTCTCGTTTCATTCTAGGGCTATTTCACAGGGTTGCATTAGGGCGCATAGAACAGCACCCGGCCATTTTCAGCCCAACCAATGTTACATACCCTATTCAGAGACCTTAAGGAACAGTGTGAAATACCCTATATAACCATTCTATCACCCCTTTAAGACCAGAGTGCTGAGTTGATGGTGTTGTTAAACTGTTTTCTGTAAGCCTTTTGGAATGACAAAATTAGTTTGGGTGTTTTTGACCTTAGGAGTCAGGATAAAAAAGGGCATGCTGCTGGGTAGAGAGAAGATAAAATAGGAAATTAAAGGTTCCCCTTTTGAAAATCTCTCACCTGGAGAGGGGATTATCTCTCAAAAATGTCTTGATTTTCAAGGCTCCTCTGTTTTTATCTCTTTTTCTGGGGGGGAATCTTCACATTTCCAGCTGGTCTCATCTGATTTTACACTCCGTCACAATTAGCCTTACCTGGGGCTGAGAGTCATCTTGACAAGAGATTGCGGCAGACAGTGTTGTGCAAGTTCGCACTTCACAAGAGCTAGCTCAGAGTTCAGTTCACAGAGATTAAAATGAACTAGTTACTACGAGGAACCAGGCACGCATTCGGCTAAAAGTCACATGTGTTCAGTTCACCACTCAGCAAAAACATGAGCACGTTCATGCACAACACTGGCGGCAGACCCCCACCTGAACCCCCAACATGCACCTCTTCCTCTTGACCCGTGACCTTGCCATATGCCAAGTCTGCATTGTTAAACACAGCAGCAGAATGTGCATATTCAGGCCATCACCCCCGGGAAGAGTGAAAATGCGGGGAGGGAAAATGACCAAAGCACAATGGGGAATTTTGGAAGCAACAGTACATTATTATAGGAGTGACACTTTCTGTGTGAAATGCCGATTGCTTTTAATTAGCCCATTGGCATCTGCGCAGCATGTGAGTCCCAACGGTGCCACCTCCATTACTGCTATGACGACTCCTTATCTCTCTGTCAGACTGATTATCTTTATATGGGGTTGTACGATCTTAATGATGCCGAAAGGGGGTGAACAACTGCATCAAATCCAAATTACTGTGTCATAGTGGGGGTTGGGAAAACCTGTCAAAAAAATCTGAATTATAGGACTGGAATGAAAATTGGAGAGAGAGAAGGGAGAAGGTAACCTCTAATGTCCCCAGCTGTACAGAAATAGTTAATTGGCAAAGTTGTGCAAAAGCATTGATATGCAGATGAATTTTCCTCACGCCACAGGGAAGGGTATAACAAATAAGTCAGGGCTGTTTTGCTCCACTGTGGACTGGAAATACTCGCACATTAACAATGTTTTTCCCACCGCCGCCCTGCCTAACATTCTTATATTTTGCTCTGTTCGGCCCCCATTGTGAAAGACGTTCTCCGTTCGCTTTTTCAATTTGAGATACAATTCGTGGGGCAAGATAGAGCCCTGTGTCAGGGTACAAATCATCCTAGTGTGTCGGAGAAATTGAATTTCCCATGAATGCGTGATTGGCTGTGATGTGGTCCCCAGCGTGCGCACGGCTAATCCTCCAAGGTGGTGTTGGTGGTGGGGTGGGTGAGCACGGAACAGTGATGCTGGGTCGCAACAGCTGCAAAGGCAACACATGCCATCACACACAACACACACTCAACACACACACACACACACACACACACACACACACAGGAAGACACAGCTATGTGATGACACACTTATAAGAAATGGAACCCCAGAGAGTCACAATCACACGCTCACAGCTGCCTGTTTGTGTGTGACTTCAGAGCATGCTTGCGCATACATGTCGCTGCGATTACAACCTGCTGTACGCATGTGCGTTGTGTTTACAAGTATTCCTGTCTGGTTGAATTTTTGCCGCCCCGTATGCTGTTGCCCTCTCTCCCCTGCTCTCTCCACTGTGACATTGACAAACCACTTGTGGGCCTCTGGTATAACATTACCAAACTCCAGTATCACACCTGTCATCAGCCCTCATGCCAACAGCCTCTTGAATTCAGCCTCTTCTGTCTTTTACACAAAGGACGCCATCATTTCCTTTGTCGGCCAACCAGTTGATATATTTTCCCATGTATTTCAGGGAACTGTAATGAGTGTGTTTACAGATGAGCTAATGCCTATAGGCTCGTCTCTAATGTCAGACAATACCTGGTGGATGAGTCACTTGTACACAAGTGCAGATGATCGCACAGACACACACCTTTGGCACGCACAAAAACAGTGAACACACTCATAGGGCTGTTCCGAATGTTTCGAAGCTTCGACTGTTGACATGGTAATTGACGTCTAAATAAGTATTTGAATGCTTCGATATTATTGTTGTTGTTTTTTTAAGTTATTACATATGCACTGCCCCAAAAAATGACACATGTAGTAAGAAACCCAACATCAGCATGAATTATTATTAGTTAATATTCTCAAATGTATGTGTGTGTGTGTGTGTGTGTGTGTGTGTGTGTGTGTGTGTGTATGTATGCGCGGTGCAAATAACACATATCCAGCCTAATTCATGTTTGCAAATTCATGTTTCTGTACATGCAGCTATAATAGCTTGTGCCATCTCAGGAATCCATTTCATCAAATAGAAAAATGTCAAATAGAAATTATGGAAAAGCAACAGAAACCAACAGAAAATTAGCATTTTCAACTTTTTAATCTCTTGTACCCTAGCCCTATCCCTTGGTAAGAATAGACAGGTAAGAAGCTAAGAAATGTTAATCAATTGCTAAACTCTATTACCATTCTTCTTCTTGTTGAGTAAATTGAGATGCAATAAAAAAAACATCATCCTCGCCTATATATAATCTAAAATGAAACTACATGTCTTCTCCTACTCTTTACTACGATTTATAAAGATATACTTAGGCAGTCTCATTGCAAAGTAAGAACAGCAGAGCTCTCCGGGTTGACCTCTGTCTTAGGCATGCTCTGCGAATGGCGTTTTGTTGTATCTCCAAGGTAACTGCTCTATATGAAAATTGTCCTGGGATCACTTCTGTTATGATTTCAAAATCTTAATTAAGTAATGAAGCACCCATTTTAAGTGGCATAGGCATACCTTTCCTTTTTACTTCAGATATCGTGCTATCGTTCTACAGACTGCGACGGATATATAACACATTCTCACTCTCCCATCGCGTAAAATAAGGACGCCAATTCATGTGCTTTTGGCGTTTGTTATTCACGCTAAAGTCTCCTTTAGCACTGGGACTCTTGGCGTCCTCTGGCTTTTGTTATTTACGCTAAAAATCTCCGGGACGTACTGACTGACATGTGGCACAAAAATGGGACAGTTAGGTTTAGGAGAAGATCGTGGGTGGGGTTACAAAATGTACGTTTCAGTGACACGCGGTACAAGAAGGGGACAGTAAAGTTTAGGAAAATATGGTGGGTGGGGTTATAAAATGTATGTTTCTGTGACACGCGGGACAAGAACGGAACATCATCCCCAGTCTCCTGGGTCCACCAGTGTTGTAGCTGAGACCACCTAAACTGAGACCAAGTCATCACCAAGACCAGAGTGTATCGAGACCAAGACAAGACCAAGACTTTGAGGGGGTTGAGACCAAGACCAAGGCAGGGCGAGACCGAGTCAAGACCAAGACCAGATTTGTGTTAGACAGCCAGAGCTTCTTGTCCTGTCTCCCACATTCACTTTCTTGGGAGTGTGTGTAAAGGGGGCGGGGAGAGGGGGGTTTACGGTAACACTTTTCAAATTAGATATAAGTCAAGTTATTGGTTGGATTTGCAAGTTTTAACACATAGGCATCAGACAATGCACAGGCAATTTAGTGAAATCCCTGCAGTTGTGGTCTTGACCGGTTGTGAAATAAAATCCAGAGTCCTCTTTATCCAAGACCGAGTAAAAATGCGGTCAATTCCGAGAAAAAATTGTCTTGTCTTGAGACCAAGACCGATCTCGATTACTACAACACTGCCATCCACCACCCCAACCAACCTCCTTACGCGGCATTTCGGTCTTTCATACTACTCGCTACTGTTGTCTCTCTTAATACTACATCATCTTACAGCGCCACGGCCGCGCTGCTGCTCTGAACGGTGCGTTCCATACACACGCTGAAGGATGCTTTTTGCGTCATATCTGACGCTGAGAGCCGCTGCCAAAGCGAACGGGTTGTATATAATTAAGAGGTTCAAAGTTCAAGGTGCAATGTTATAAAGTAGTATGTCCCAACTGTATGCATACTGCATGCAACAGTACGTACTTTGAACAGCTGTAGTACGTACTAAAGATTTAAACGATTTGGAGCGCTGGGTTAGTGTCACTCTTTGTGCTCACTGCTCAGGGTAATGGGCCTTGATTGGCTGAGTGGACGTTTAGAGGAAACTATCCAGAGCCTGGGAACTCACGCTTGGATGTAGCCAACAAAAACCAATACTATACTGAAAATGAACTCGCCTTTGCAAACCCACATAATATCCTATCATTATGGTTTCACAAGAATTTAAAACATTAGTAGCAGAAAAACTCCAAACAGGACATTCTATATTAAAACTGCCCAGCGCTTATATAACTTCCTGATAGATGTAAATTTACACTTTAGTCTTGCTTTTCATCACAGATTTCTCACTTCCCTCCTTCTATCTCAATATTTCTCCTGTAGTGGGCTTTGTACTTTGTACCTAACTGGACAATGACATGTAACCTGGCACGTCTGGGAGACCAGAGGGAAAGACAAAAACAGAGAGAGGCAGAAAGGCATACAGTGAAAGAGGGAGTAAGTCAGCCGTAGGAGATATCGGCGATGCCCAAACACAGAAGAAGAGGGGGTTCTTAATCTGATAATGGTTCCTGGGCAGAATGATTCTTCCCGGGCTGCATTGTGGCTTTACACACAGTCATCTATCTGGCCTCAACTCGACTGTAATTACATATTCTTCATGTGGATACAACGGGGGGGTGGGGGCGCATTAGCCGAAAGGGCCGGTCAGCACATTGAGGCATGGGATGATTGGAAAAGAAGAATCAAAAGAGGGATTTTTTTTTTACTTTTGGGAGATTTATGAGAGAGAGGGAGGATAGAGAGGTAGAGAGAAAGAGGGTGAGGTAGGTACTGTAGGTAACCACCTTTTTGTATCCGCACTGAGATAAGACAGGGCAGGATTTCAGATGCCCTTTTCCTTTTGTTGTCGAGCTGGATGCATCTAGTTTCTCATGTGTCACTTTGTCGGCAGCACCTCAGGTTAACTTGTTAATGTTGAACTTGAGGCAAGATTTACTTGTACAAATGTGGCTGCTGCACTGTTTGTACAATCAGTCAGTCAATGTACTGACTGTATAGTGAATAGCTGTTGAAATCGATGACAGAAAACCACATTGCAACTTTGATGAACTGACAGAGGAACAAAGGATCTGCGCCGGTATATAGTGTGGAAGATGAGCAAATGACCAAACAACCGTGATCTCCGTCTTCACAAGCGTTTCAGAACTAGTCTCCGTCCATACTAACATGCCTGATAATGCATATTACAGACCATTCACGTACACTGGGCATGCACGTGCCGATAACTCTACACACGGGAATGGTCGCAAACCACTTAAATAATAGCTTGCTTCCTGCTCATGTAGGCAGTAGTAGCATCATAAAATGCTGAATTTGACTGCACAATAGCTGTTAGCATCAACAGTAAGGTCAGAAATGGCTGTAATTTGTTAGGCATTTTGAGCCTACTACCA
Organism: Sander lucioperca; assembly: GCF_008315115.2. Classification (NCBI taxonomy): domain Eukaryota; kingdom Metazoa; phylum Chordata; class Actinopteri; order Perciformes; family Percidae; genus Sander; species Sander lucioperca. The sequence goes on from NC_050189.1 coordinate 2,948,484, forward strand.
CTGGTAGTATTGACTGATTTTTTTTTTCACGTGATGGGGGTGTAGTGTTAAAGCAGCCATATTATGCTCATTTTCAGGTTCATAATTGTATTTTAATGTTGTACCAGAATAGGTTTACATGGTTTAATTTTCTAAAAACACCATATTGTTGTTGTACTGCACCGCTCTCTCGCACTGCTGCAGATCCTCTTTTCAGCTGGTCTCTGTTTTAGCTACAGAGTGAGACCTCTTTTCTTCTTCTTCTTCTGTACTATCTTTGATTGCACTGCACATGCCCAGTAGCTCAGATGTAGATCATGTCAGCTAGCTAGCTCCATAGACAGTAAAAGAAAGGCTGTTTCTACAACTTCGGTCAGTTACAAGGCAGGATTAGCTGGGAGACTTCTAAATGAGGGCGCACATGGAAGTAGTTCTTTGTAGATTATGGTGAACTTGTGTGTGTTGTAGCAGTGCTTTGCTATTGAGAACGAGGAAGCATGCTAGCGTTAGCATTAGCATTAGCGTTAGCATGCTAATGCTAACGCTACGAGCTAATGGTTGCGGTTAGCCTGCTCGTTTCGGCTTGTGACGTCACAAGCCGACACATTCAGAAACTGTATCTCACTCTAAACAGCATGGATGGTCTTTTTCAAAGTTTGTATGTGTGTGGAAGCACCAGAGACACAACATAACACCCTAAATCCCAGAAAAAGTGATTTTTTCATAATATGGGCACTTTAACACCAGGGGCACGTTCAATATCAAAACGGTGTGCACTGTTTTGCTACAGTTTTCTGGTTGAACGACATGTTTCCTCGGAACGGTGTGAAACGGGCTTTGAGTAATGTTTTCTCTCGCAATGCGCTTGAGCATAGAACACACAACCGGTTTCAGTTTAAAAATATGTGTTACGTGCTACGGTTTGTCGGGGCTGAAGGTGGCCCAGGTGTAAACATAGCAAAAGTTATGGGGAGAGGAGGGGAGAGGAGGGGAAAGGAGGGGAAAGTCTGAAGGGCTGACGGTGTCATCAGAAATATTCTAAAACAAATCTGAAGATGACAAGTATTTAGACTCCTACAGTATTTACACGCCTAATGAATAGAATTTAAGAACTATTATTAGTTTGGTTGGTATTTCTTTTTGTTCCATATATGTATTAGAGAGTGTAGATCATTAGTCCACACTCTAGCTCAGTGGGTGGTGGTAATGCACCCATTCGCTCTTCAAATCAAATCAGCCCATCAAATCAAAAGAAGAAGTAAGTGTCAATGTAGAGGCTCTGGGAATTAGAAAGCTAGATATTTTGGCACAGACCAAAAACAGAGCCACAGAGAGTGGATATTGGACTTATATTTATCAGGTGGACACAAACATGACTCCAAATGAATAATGATGTTGCTCCGTAACTGCTGGATGTGTAAATAAGCTACTGTTTGCTAACAAGTTCACTATATTAACTTAAAAGGTGATGATATGTCAATGTTGTGTTTCCGCTATTGCTACATGTTATTCCAGATTTAAGGAGTCATAAAGCCTCAGTATAGGCAGACATAGTTTGGTCAAGCTGAAACAATTTCTGAACACATCTTAATGTTAAGTTAAGTTGAGTTAAGTTGTTAAGTTAGTCTGTTTTTTTGAGATTTTAAATTTGAGGTTTAGGGTTTGGGCACTATGACAGCCATCTCTATTTTTTCCAACGTAACCCAACACACCTGCGTATCAAGATGTACAGTACATCATCACGAGTTGAGTCGACTGGTCAGGGTACCCATACCTCATATCGTAAGTTTCTTAGGAGACAAGATCCAAAGTATAATGGAGCATACGGATAAAAAAATTACTGTTACAATTCATACTATATGAGCCCTTTATTTAAAATATCCAATCTACTAAGTTTGGATAGTTTTTTTCAGTTGTTTCTATTTTGTACAATTGTTAACTAAATGCAGTTTATTTTTCCAGCCCACTCTTCCAGTTTAGACTCTATGATAATAGAAGAGTGGTATTTAAGATATTGTATGGGCTTATTTTTATATAGCTAGCATACAAATGATTTATTATTGTTACATCTATATATTTCAACGGATGTGGTTACTTACTATGTTTTCTTTCTCTCTTTTTTCTTCTATATTTTTCTATAATCGTTAACCCTGCCTGCATGCAGCTTATTGTCCCCTCCCCATTTTCCAGCCCGTGCTGAATTAGTCGAAAATTGAATGGAGGTTATTTAAGAGAATGTGAGTCTGTCCTGTTTGACTCTGATAAAGATGTATCTTGCGTTATTGTTAATCAGACAATAACATTTCTGCCTGCTATCTGTGTATCTGTGTATTATACTTTGGATCTCCTAAAACAAGATTACCCTGTTTTAAGAGCAGCGGACAGGTGTGCAACTCCTTGAAGGTGAAGCATGTCTAACTTTCTCTTCACGCCATATCTCAAGCTTTGATACTTCATCATTTTTTCACCTTCACTCCCAATGTTGGCACATACCATACAGTGCTTTGACTACTTCTCCTTTGTCTGTTTGACATATCCAGTGTGCTACGGGGGTCAAATGACATGATGCTACAAGACACATTTACAGTATGTGTTGCCCTTAAGGGTCCGAATCTCAGATCACTCCATCTATTCTATCCAGACCAGACGAAGGAATGCTGGACCTGACTGCATCCATTGGTTTCACTGTTCTTCCTCACCTCATGTAAGATAGTGTCAGATCATAGCCAGGCCCAGGGATCTGGTTTGATTGGGAAAAAAAGAGATATTGTAGGATTGTAGTTAGTTTTTTTAAGCTAATCTTTCAGTGAAATTCTCAAGACGTCTGACATCTGACAGGTTTTCCTATCATGCCTTTAATTTTGAGAGGTCTCTCTCACACACACACACACACACACACACACACACACACACACACACACACTGTACATGGACTGTGCCACATATGTCCCATGACCAGTGGCGTTCTCTCAGGCCATGCTGAATTCCAGGCCAGGCAGGAAGCCATCTAATCAAAATGTGCTCAGTGGCTGTGACCCTCATGTGCTCTAGCCTGTTCTGTTCTGCTTGTGTCTTCCATGTGAACCCTCTCAATCCAGTAGGGCTGGTCCACTTTACAGCCATAGTCTTTTCCCAGCATGAGCTGTTGTGTAGAGCTTTGTGTGTTGACCCTTAAATGGGTGCACATCCTGGAGAAGACTGAATCCTCTTTGTGAACTAGTCCACAGGGGTCAGATTCAGCCTGACAAGCTGCAAAACCAAACAGAAGAGCCAGATTGTTGTATACGGGCTGTTTCTAGACTGTTCACCTCTGAGGGGGGTGTGACCCTGGAAGTGGAGGGCTGATGGACTGGCTGGAATACTAATCACAAGCCTTCTGGTAACATCTCTTTCAAACAAAGCCATCAGAAGTTGCGATAAAGCAAAGACAGGCTGTTTATTTGTGGCATTCACAGTCCCTGCAAAATCCCTACACGCCCATTAAGCGAGTCATCCTCAGCTTGTTTTGTTCTGAAATGAAAAGGATATTTGCGGAGAGACAAAAGAATTGCATGCGTCCCCAAAGTAGCTGAGCAGCTGTGGAGGTTTATGGGATGTCATGTCAAAGGCTTTGTGAGTCACACTGCAGAGGGAGAAGCATATTGTGTTCTAGCATGGAAATCTGCAAAGGCTCACTGCCCCCGCCTCATCCAGGTGTGTTGGTTGAATCACCTCAGCTAAAAAAACTATTTCTCCTTGAAGTCCTTTTAGAGAAAGGTATTATGTTGAATTCATGTCCATGCAGCCTTTTATGGCTGCTCATGCACTGTGGACCGAATGGCAAACATCCTAGAAACGTAACATTTTTGCATTGGTTTCCTTGTCCTTTAGACTCTGCAGACCTTTACAGCAGGCACTTTTTCAATGTCAATGGAAACACGCACATTGTTGCTCTCATCACTCATGTGAACCTTTTGAGAGGGGATTTGGTGTGGATCAAAGCCCTCTGTAGCCCTTGGTGCTTCAGTGATTCATGGTCTGGACTGGGCTGGAAAGTAGGTGCCGTTGGTCTGCAGCTTTTTGTGAAGAAGACAGGAAGTAAAAGGGCCAGTCTTGACCTTTTGGCAGAGACTGCGCCAGCTCTTTTACAATGCCTTGGAAACTTAACACTGACATTTACTGTCTGTGGTGGAGTGTAGCCGCTGTATTGCAATGAATGGGAATGAAAACAAATGGAAATCAACTGGAAGAGCAGGTTGCTATATTCAATCCAATGATATTTTTCACCAACAGTGTATAACCTTTTTGTCTGTGCTTCTGATTTTCTGTTTTTTTTTTTTTTTCTGGGTCTGTCGACTCCTTCCACAATCGACATGGCCAGTTGTAATGTAATTTCAAATCCAGTTTACTTCCATTTTGTTATAATACAATATCACAATCAGGCTATAGCTAGGATGTCGGAAAACCTAAGATCAAGGAGAACAACCAGCCCAAATGTTTATTTGCTTTTATTTCTAGTTAGGAAATTGCTAATCCTTTTTTGCTCGTCTCCAAGTAGTTACATTTACAGTCTAAAAATACTGGAGTTAGCTGATACAACATACAGTATATATAATATATATCCAAGTTGCTTAAACCCCCAAATATCCCCAAAAAATACAGGAACATGATCTTAGTGTCATCAGTGGTATTGTAGCTGTGGCCCTGTTCACAAGCAAAACAGATCAGTTTTACCTGAGTAGTAAAATAATAGGCTATACATACATTATAGGTAAATCTTATTGGCTTTACCAAACCTAGTTTAAAGTGTGTCTTCACTCTGAATCCACGGAACTTTACCATACATACCATTAATTATATCAAGGTAGCAATTACTGAGGGCCAGTAGTGCATCTGTCTGTCGAGAGCTAACACCCTATCTGGTAATAATTGTTATATCCAACAGTTTTTACAAATTCATACAACTGTTGCATTCCATTTTGCACTTCACAAGTGAAAAGGTACCTGCAGGAATAAACATGCATGCAGAATAGTTTCATCCATTATTACATTTTTTATTTATTCGTCTATTTATGGTGCAACCCAATCAAAGCTTCCTAATTGCTGTGTACAGTATCTATGGAAACTTGATTTGTAACTTAATTTTAATTTCTTAGTTAAAAGGTAGGGCTTGTGCAGCATTCTTGTGTAGTCTCATAAGCTACACTACCAGGCTGATGGTGACATGGGGGTGCTGAGGGGTGGGTGGTGACAGCAGCTGCCATCTCCCAAAACAAGGCACCTTCAATCCCCTGTCACAGGCTCCCATTCAGACAATGGCTCTTTGTAGAAGCTGAAACGGCTTTAGCTTTAAGAGCCTACCTGTCCAGTAACACCTGTAATTAGTATGGGGGACCTTGGGGGCCAATGGTAATTATAATGTGGAGTGAGGCATTTTTTTACTCCATCACGGTAGGATTGATGTGATAAGTTGATGCAAAAGGGTATCATCCATGAGTTTAGATGCTAAAGATGATTTCAAGTTGTGTAATGTTTTTTTGTAAAATGATGTTTTGTTCAAAAATTGGGGATATAGTGTTCCCTGTGCCTGTGTACAAACTGTAGGCTGGGAAAATTACACCTCTTCAGTCTGTTCATTTTCTTTGATTGTATTCTTGTGGGTGGAAGCTTTTCCTGCACCTTCCTTTTGTCTGCCGGGTACTCCTTCCTAGGGCTGGACGATTTTGGCTAAAATCATAATCACGATTAATCGAACAAGTTACCTCGATTATGATTATTGAACGATTATTTTCTTTTTTTTTCTTTTCTTATACTGTAAATATGTTCACGGTTATTTTTTCTAATGAAAGAGTGCATAATCCTATCTTTGTGATTCTAAAATAAGGAAACAACACACAGATAGCAATTAATGCTTATTTATTAAATATTTCAAACAACTGAACTGAAATCTACAACAGTAGATTTTACAATGAAATAAAAACGTCTTATAAAAAAGTAATTTAAGTTTTAATGTAAAAAAAAAAGTTTCCTAAAAATGTAGAAATTAAATAATAAATGTCCATCATAAGATTAACGGGAACCTGTGGTTAACTGTCTTTTCAGAGTTAAACTCCACAAGCGTGTCCTGTGGCTCGCCGGCTGTCACACACACACACACACACACACACACACACACACACACACACACACACACACACACACACACACACACACAGACGTCCACAGCACAGCGGGCAGAGGCCCCGTCTGTGTTGAGCAAAACATTACGTGAATTACTACGAGAATGGACGTGCATTTAATATAGGAAAAGTGCACAAGTATTAGCATCATTTGTTGTTGTATGTGGCGCTAAGGTCTAGTGACGATGCTATAAAGACCGTTGCCGTGCTTGCGTCGCTCCCTTACCCCTCCTACCAGTCCCTATGGCCACTTGGCCAGTGGGAATGCAAACGGGAAAAAAGATTTTGGGGGAGAGTAGTTCTTAGAACTGCTTAGAAGTGTACTTTTCCTCTAAAAAGTACATGTACTATCTGATCGGAAAGCACCTATGGTCGCAGACTCGACGGGGCAGAGTCACGTGACTACACACGCGGTGGCCGTAATATGTTTTAAGGGAAAAGTACATTAACACACAGTGGGTGGCCGCGGAAATATTAATAGGATTAAAAGACCGAAATAACCGACTTGGTAAAATTACGTCGGTTATAGGCTCTGAATTTCGGTTACGATTATTTTTCGATTAATCATCCAGTCCTACTCCTTCCTCCTCACCAACTTACAACTCTCAGGAGTGTCATCACTCCTCTCCTGTAACTTCACATCTGAGGCTGCATATATGATATATAAACTACAGTTCATCATTGCTTTTTTTACTGGCAAGTTCTATTCTGTAGCGCAGCAGTGTCCATCAGCAGAATCACAATCTGGTTTATTGCCAAATAAGTCTTCACATACAAGTTTGGAGAAACACCGTCTGTCTCTAGATGATGCGGCTTGGACACATCATCAGTGATGAGCCCAGGGTCATCGGATGTTTCGGGTCTGATCATCAGGCACCCTCACCTGGGTGACCCAACCGGGGATGATCAGTCTCCAGCTTGTGTCCAAGCGCCAGGCTACACCATGGATCACCCCTCTTGATCCACAACCACCTTAAACCCTTTTCCCCCGCTTTAATGATGTTCCTGATGGCTTTTTTTCCTGCAACCCTCTGATGCCAAGGAGCCTGAGTGCCCGTTGCAGAGACTGCCCTGGAAATCCCCTGCAGCCCACCTCGATAGGCTCACAGTGGGCCTTCCATCCATTCCCTCTACAGGCCTCTAGCAGCTCAAGGTATTTGGCCCTCTTCCACTCATTGGCTTTCTCTATGCGGTCTTCCAAGGGCACTGTAAGTTCCAAGATCACTACTTGCTTTGAGGAGTCAGATGTTAAAAACACGTCCGGCCTGAGTCTTGTTTTCGCAATGTGCTCTGGAAACTTCAGCTGTCTCCCGAGGTCCACTTTCAGCTGCCAGTCATGAGCCGAGCAGCCCTGTTGAGGTCTTCCGCTCTGCCTGTGTTTTCTCTCCTGCCATGATAAAGGTGATGTTGCACCTTGCTGGAAGCTGCTGTTTGCTCTGTCGCATTCCTGTGCAGATGGTATCCGCTACTGCCTTCAACACCTGGTCATGGCGCCATGTGTACCTCCACTCACCCAGGGCTTTCAGGCAGCAGCTCAGAGTGTGCTCCATAGAACCTCTTGCCAGGCACAACGGGCATGCTGGAGTTTCCACAAGACCCCAAGTATGGAGATTGGATGGGCTTGGGAGGACATCGTGTACTGACTGAATCAGAAATTTGAGTCTTGCTGGTTCCTGGTTCAAGGAATTTGTTTAATTTTAGTGCACATGCAAGAACAGAAAAAATAGAAAATAGAAGAAAAAAAACATACAAATACAATAACCTGTAGGCGGACTTGTCCCCTTCAGGAGCTTGACAGACTGGTGACTGGAGGTGCAGCTGTTGGGGTACAGGGAGAAGAGCACAGGGAAAAGGACGCAGCCAAAAATCTTGAAGCTTTATTAAGACATTGCACTGCAGAAGTCGGGACTCAAACCCCTGTCCTTGCAGTTCCCACAAGGTGTGTGGAAATGGGGCATGCACTGTTACCGTTCTGCCACTGACATCCAAAAGCTGAAAATAAAAACACCATCCATTTCAGCGAGAAAGCATTATTTGAATTCCTGTTTGATCCTGACAGTGATTACAAGTTGTTGCGGACAATTCTTACTGCAAATGTGAATCGAACCTAAAGACATTTGTGTAATGGCGTGTCCTCTGTGTTTGCCCGCATGAACGTGTCTAAGAACATGTTTGATACTGTGTCCCACCATGCATGTAAAGAGAAATTGTTTAGCTGTTCAATGTGTTTGCCTGAAGGGGAAAACTGGAATATAGCACCAGTCAACTGTGACAATTGAAGAAATTGAGAAAGGGAGAGAGAGAGGAGGATGTGGAAAGGGTGCAAGTATCTGACATGAATAATACACCTGCATTTCAAAAGAGGCTACACTACCTGCCTAGACAGTCCTGTCGATGCTCTAACAGTATGAATATGCTAATAGGAATTAGACCATGCAGTTGCAGCTCGTGTGTGGATGTTGGTGTGTGAAATAATAGAATGTGCAAACAGTGAAACCGTGTCAGTGTGAAACCTTAGCGAATGCGGAATCTGTCGCCCCAGTCAGCTGAAACCGATATAAAAACTGTCACTACACAAACATGGAGGCATACAGGAATGATGTATTACTTGAGGAAAGAAAAAACATGTAGTGTCTTCCACCAAATGCCATTTAGACACCCTTTCAATATATAGAGTGCATAGAAGTACAGGAGGGGCATAGTGTCCCCTTATAAAATGCTCCATGTGGGATGTGCATTGGATCCTCCAGATGCTGCCAGTTCCCATGGACTCTCCTGTGGCATTTGGCTTTTCAAGGCTTAATAATGAAGCTAATGACTGTCACTAGTGTTTGATTAAACCCCTGCCCCAGCAGCCTGGGGGCTCAGGTGTACCGGCTGTAATTAACACATGGTAATTAATTTACTGAGGAGCTAGAAGAGGATAAGGGTGCCCCAGAGGTTAAAAAGCCACTTGTTACAGGAGATGGAATGAGCTGAATGTCGCAGTGCTCGACTGTGAGTCAAACGAAAAGGGATGCCTTCAAATTCCATGTAGTGGAATCCTTTTAAACCTTTCCATGGCTCGCAGTCCATCCAATCCTCTGTGTCATCCCTGTGAGAAGTCACTGTTGCAACTTTGCATTCACAGAAAAGTAGTTTGACTGAGAAGTTTTCCAAATTTGTTAGGTCAGCTTTGAAAGATTCTCTAGCCCTTATTCATCTGAATAAGTGCCACAGAGTCTGTGGCGATTACATCTTGAAAAGTAATTTGGTTCAGACCCAAAAGACAGTATGTCTTCAATACAATGCAACTGGTTTTAAGCATTTTGTTAAATCTGATACTCATTCAAGTGTCATTGCAGTCACTTGAAGCGTGAAATTATCTCGCCCCCACTGGCAGGTTTTGTAAAAAACAAGCAGCTCTTTCTAAGAGTCAATTCAAATCTAAATGATTCGTTGGCATGGACATTATTTGCAGTGATTATTTGCCTTGCTTAGAGATACCATGAAGAGCAGCTGGACGTCATTATAACCGGGCCAAGAGCTGAGAGTCAGAGGTGGCTTCTCTTTCCCTACTCCTTAAATGATTCCGTCTGCATAAGAATGTGTTTGAATTTTACATGATTGGGCAGTGGAAGAACCGACTTCAAAGATATGTGTTTTTTTTTAGCTAGTATCAATGGGTTAGCCCGGCAGAGAATTAAGCAGATAATGCAGTGAACATTTTTATAGAAGACAAGCTATATCGAGAACTATTATACTGGATTCACTTGCAAACTCAATCCACGGAGAGCCATTAACGTCTGAGCTCTCTACTACAGCTTTCTGCAGTCACACAGGCCGGAGGTCCCTGTTCAGTCTACCGTATATCTCTCCCATGCTCATCATCTCCTCTCTTTAGTTTCACTTCTCTTCCTCCGCCTCCACAGTGACTCTTCTCTCCACTTTAGCTCTTTTCTAGCTCAGAATCTCTTCATCACATTGCTGCGCTTGTAAACCGTCAACGTGTACGTTGACGGGTGTTGGCTAAATTGTATTACAGGTAAAACGACAACGCCACCTTTGGGCTTTCACCCAAAGAATACCCAAAGCTTGGGATTCAAAGCCAATTTATTACTTTTAACTACATGTTCTTAGAACCAGGGGTTCCTGCGAACACAGGCAAGTCCACAATGAAAAATTCAGAGACATAGATCCCAAAAATATACTGTATTAAAACAATCAGATCAAAAATATATACAACAACTAAGATACAAAGGAAAATACAAGCTGTAAAAGACTAATACCTAGAATTTAAAATAATCAGAACTAAAACAAACAGAATATCAAAATGGAGTAGATACTAAGACGCAGCAGGAGTTACAGCCACACTCAACAGAAGGGGCAACTACAAACAAGTGGCCTAAGACTTCATAAAACACAACGAAAAGACGTATTAGCATTCACATTGAACTAACATTGTAGGCTAACAACACAATTCGCTGATCTTAGCTGACAAGCCGACTAGCCAACAAGCTTGCTTTCCATTATAACGTTAATGTTAAACATGTTAACAACGTTAGCTAAAACACTTAGCTATATTGTTGGCAGATAACAGCACTCGCGTCACGTATCACCACCCCCCCCCCCTCCCTCGCCTCAAAATAAAAACTCTTTGGATCTACACGATTCACGTGGATGACATTTTCCCATTCAGAACGGCAATTTTCACCGAAAAGCAACTAGTTTGCAGGTATGTAGGACATCATAGACTCTCGGCCCCAAGCCAACATTTACTCTGGACCTCAACGAGCCAATCCTAACAGTGACACATGAGCAGCACAGCACACGGGGACATTTGTCTGGAAACATTGTGGAATCAACTACATTTTACAAACTTCAATGACATAAACACGGTAACACTACCATCACAAGCTACATACCATAGAGGAGAAAGATTTGCTAATGGTATTTATATCCGGGGGAACTGATTAGTGCACTTGCTACACTGGTCAATTGTGTGGGCAGGACAGTGTCAACTTAACCTGCCGGTTACACTCTCATCTACAACCTTTTTTCCCCTAACTGTTTATCCTCATGGATCTTCTCCTATTTCATGTTCATGTAACTATCCTCACTTTTCTTTCTCTATGCAGTCATTGCTCTTTGATCAGCCCAAGTCATACGCATGGCACAGACAAACACACACACACACACACACACACACACACACACCCAGTCTGCTGTGGAAAGATAAGAGGTGTGTGGAGATTAGCCCAGGGATGGCTGTCTTAAGCAGGCCAATATGAAAGAGGATATAAAGGGAAACACTCTGTTAGCACTTCTGATAGCCAAGTAAGCTAACACAGGTTTATGTACACCACTGCTGATAATCAACTCAGCTAACACACAGAGAGACAGACATGTGATTGTAGACACCTCTGCTAACTGTAATATTGTAGATAAAGCAGGACTTTGATCCCAGTGGTGGTACATGTATCATGGTCAACACAGAATGGACCCATTTTTTGATAACATTTGCAATTGATAAGTAGGCAAATGCAGCATAATGTGCCTGTTCATACTGGTTGTATTGGTACCCACATGTGACCATAAAACAAACACTGACCCCTAGGTTACACCAAGCACCTCTGCGCCATGGCCATCGCCAGCAATCGTGGCCACTCAAGACAATGCTTATGATTCACTACGCTGCGCATTCTAGATGCAGCTCTTCACTATGCTCCGCTAAAAATACGCACCAGGTCAATTTTTGACTGAACTGCAAGGCCTCCAACAGACCGAGCAGGGAGTAGTTCAGGGCTAGAGCATCCGGTCATTTTTCAAAATAAACAGCCTGTGCAGACTCCGCGGTGCCCTTTACCCGGCCTAAAGTCACCTTTTGTCGGCTAAACTCAACTAGCAACGACCGATGATACAACCAGCTGCTCACAGTGCTCTATAGCCGGCTAGCAGTAAACTTTTGTCAGCTACATTTAACTGTAAAAACCGCTAAACGTAACTGCCATGTGACAGTTAAGGTCGTCACATTTCGTAGGCTATCATATGAATTGGTTTGCATACATTTCCGTAGAATATCATACAAACCGGTTCATGAGAATGCATTGCAACAATACACAGCATACACAACAATAGGAATCGAGGGTCAGCAGTCACGCATCTGCGCCATAAGCCACCTGTTGAACTGCCTGCATATTCTTTGGTTACACAGTTTGCACTTTGCTATTTTCACACTTATTTTCAACAATATTTAACCACACAGCAAGAATTCTGCCATTTTAGCATGAAAAGTAAATGAAAGAAACCGGCAGCAAAAGAGATGATCCAGTTATATTACTGTAATGACTGCATATCAAGGTGAGACTAATAGCTACGGCAGTTGCATGGTGTTAGTAGTCGTGGTAATGAGGATTGGAGAAGGTATCTTTCTTTCAGTACATACAATAGTCTCCAGTACACGGACACACAAGCATGTACATGCTATAATTCCTGTGGGGAAACGGGAGCAGATTTTTGCAAGAATCTTGAAATATCATGGTTGGATCTGTAGCTCCTCATCTCTGCTGCAGGCTCCGGGCTACATTAGCTGCTACTAGCATAAGACACCAAAGTCTCTGATTGCATTGTGGGTAATGTAAGCGCCAGGTTTTGAGAAGTAAGAGTATGTATGTATGGAATAAAAAAAAAAAAAAAAAAAAATAATATATATATATATATATATATTATTTTTTAAACTGTCCTTTAAGTGGTCTCAGTGTAGGCTGGTGTTTTGGAGCTGCCTCTACAGCTGTACTAAAACATGTTAAAATATGTTCAGCTACACATCAAATTGATGACCTCATTCATTAGCTACCCCCCCTAAGAGCCTTCTACTGTAGGACTTGCCCAACCCTACTTTGGTAAATACTGGTCTTGGCCGTGGTTCTGCCTCTCGGATGTTTTTGTGTTTTCATTGTGCTGCATCAGGCCAGCCAGCCAGCAAACAGTTTCTTTCCATGCTATTTATTCTATACTTACAATCATGCAGAATAATATGGCTTAACTTAGCATTGAGTGTAATTAAGTGCTTTGATTGTCTTTGCGTCTTTGGCACGTTTCTTGAACAATACAAAGCTACTACCCGTACAAAAGCATGATACTTGGGTGTTCATCAAAGTGCAAGCTGCCAAAATCATCTTCGAAGCTAAAAAACATCCATTCTCTAGGGCAAGCCTTGGCAGGTGGCAGTGGTCCAATCCTACAGCGCCTGAAGGAACAGCACATCCTGGGTATACTGTAGGTAGCTGCCAGCTTGCTTTTTCTGTCTGTATCAACTCCTAAAGCCTTGCATAGGTAACTGTGATTACCCTATTATTATATATTAAGTGGCTAAAATCCAATTTATCTTTTGTACCCAATTTTTTAAACAGTATGCACATATTTTGGAGTATATTTCACTTATTCACAATCAAAGCTTAAAGGTGCATCCAACAAAACAATAGATCACAATGAATGTATTGTGGCTGAGACCTTCTGTGTTGCTTGTTCCTAAGTAGTGTTAACAACACTGTAGCCTAACAAGGACAAATGTTATGTTAAGTTAAAGCCCGAGCAAGAACAATCTTTGCTGAGTTGTGTTGGTGGCCATGATGTTGTGGCCGTCCTCCCCACAGGGTTCAGGAACAGTTCGATTTTCCAGCTTGCTCCGTTAGTGGTGAAGTAGTTGGCTAAAGCTATCGCTAGCGGTGCTAATGCTAATAGCCTTGACGGTCTCCCCTCTTGTTGCACATGCGCATGACATACGTCACGACCAAACGTTAGCGATTGGTTATGGCAGATCCAGAGTGGCTCTGGGCAGATCCAATAGTTTTAAACTTCAACAGAGTACCCACCTTCAAGGAAGTTAACACTTGTCAATGGAAAGTGGCCAGACTCTCTGGACAAATGAAATGTACCAGAGTCTGGTAGGACCAGGCTAATGTTTACCAACAAGAGACCCCAAATCAGTATAAAGACTTTCACAAACAAGTGATGCGCCTGTTACTTCCAAACAAAAACAATGAACTGATGATCATACATGTTCTTTAGGGTTAGTTTTCTGTTAGAAATATATTAATGTTAAAGGTGCTGTAGGTAGGATTGGGAAGATCCAGGACTTAGCCAAAAAATTTGAACATTGACAACTTCTCAGTCCCTCCCCCCTTTCTACTAAAGCCCAAAACGGTCTCCTAAGCCCCTCCCCCCACAAGGGAGAATGAATGTGTGTGCATGAGCAGTGATTGACACGCAGTTGCACACCCCCACCTGGCCCTGATTGGTGCATCTGAACAGGGAGCGGTGGATTTTTCCAAATCTCACTCCAGGCTGTAGGTGGAGCCAGAGGAGCTGGATTTATTTTAAATGACCTGCTTCATGTAGTTCTACTGGAACATAGGGTCAGTTTCAGCAAATATGACAAAGTTAGTTTTATAAGTCTTACCTACTGCACCTTTAATAGTACTACAGCCTGACCTTCAATAGATCTCCTTGGTTTAGAGTCATTAATGGAAAAAGTATGTGTTCCATTAAAAGTAGGACTGTCAGTCGATTTAAACTTTTAATCACGATTAATCCATCCAATTCCTAGTTAACTTGCAATTCATCACACATTTTTGTATCTGTTATAGATGTACTTTAAAATGAATCATTTTTCAAGTTTGTAATGCTCAAGTGGTATTTGAGACTGGACTACTCCGGTGGTAACTCAGTTCACATCGACAGCACATGTAAATAACTTTAGTCTTGTGGAGAGCTCGCCATTCAAAAGACCCTTTCTTTATCCATTTCTGCTGAAAGGGCTTTGTTTCTGCTAGCCATCCAATCCCCTTCATGGATGTAATATAAGAACTGATCCGCTCACGTACTGCTGTCTGTCGTTCCGCTTGAGCGCTGTTTAGTGTAATCGAGGATCTGTGGAGCGCGTAAATCGCCCGTTAAAAAAAGTAGTGCCGCTAAAAGGAATTTGCGTTAACTCCTTTACACATGTTCATTTTGACAGCCCTAATTTAATTTACATTTTGGAGTTAACATTTTTATTTTGAATGTACATTTTTATAATACAGTAGTGCTACAGTATGTCTGCCTGATGCAAAATGGAAGAGGGAAGGCACATAGCACTGATGAACACCCACTTTGGAACCACAAAGCCTCTTTAATTGCCAAGTCATTCATCTTCCAAAACATAGACAGTCTTCACTAGTGCCAGCTAGCTCACTTCCTGCTCAGGGCTACTTGGCTTTGATTGCTGTCTTTCCTTCCAGTAGTCTTTTCCCGGTGCAGTCTGCCCAGAGCAAGAATATCTGTGATCCTCAATCTGTCTTTTGGGATGATTGCCTATTATGTCTAGACTCTAGGAGGGATGGTGATATGGCGTCTATTGTCAGTGCAACACAAAGGAAGGTTGATAGCAATGTGTCTAGGGTGATGAGGCTAGTGTCTAATAATTTCCTGTTTAACACATTATTTGCATGTTTTAAGATGATTAAATCTTTCAAATAGGGATCAAAATGTTAAAAGATCACATTAGTGCAACTCAGCGACACACAGTAGGTTAGCAGTCAGATGGAAAGGGGTGCAGAGGAAAGGGATCAAAGTTATTATTTCCACTCAGCTGTCCTGTTGATTCCCTCCTCCACACCCACTTTCTGTGCTTACACGGCTTTCTTGGATTACTGCGATAACTCCAAACCACACATACCAACAGGCGGGTCAATGGCGGCTGGTTCTGGAGGGAGTCCTAAATCTGAAGGCATGCTGGGTATGTGGCACTGAGCGGTCTGAAGGGGTGTGAGACACAGCAGCTGTCCTCCTTCCCACAATCCTTCACCTGGAGCGTTCCTATCAAGTTACCTTGGTTGAAACAGACACAGATGGACATTCATTTACCTGAATATAACCCACACATTAACACAGCATACATTATACTGTACATCTGTCTGTGGTAGAAAAACATTTTGACAAGACGTTTGTAAAAGAAGTAGAGAGCGCATGCAGCAGGACAACAGACCTTTGCTCTGTGCGGTCCCCTTCTTGTCACCGGGGGCGCCAGCTGCTGACTCTGCATGAGTGACATGCGAGTGCTCACTCCAAACCGCTTTCAATTCATCTTCTACACCCCATATATGCAATAAGAAGCTACTTTGTTACGTCTGTGTCTTAATCAGTTAGCTTTACACACAACCTTATCAGAGCTGAATATTTGATGACTGTAGTCACTATAGTCATGTGTAGTGTTATAGCCTACATTTTAAGTAGTCTTGATTTGGGTGGTCATGTACATTTAAAAGGGTTGTGAATCTAAATTAGTTATTCAAATTGTAAATTGTATCACACCACAGTCAACTTGAATCAATTAACATGTAATTTCCCACAAAATAGTGACTAGTGTGGCTAACTTTGGAAAACCACTATCCACAGTGGCTGGTGAGCAGAAAAGTGAATATAAAGGCTTGAAAGTATTTAATGAAATACATACAAAAACACATTTGAAGGGATATATTACAGTACCAAGATTTTACAGAATTGTATGTTAACTAGATGATATTGTAACCAACAGTGCTAGAGAAATTTCCACCAATCACAGAGCTGTTTGGGCAGGCAAGTATCAAAATGTCTTAACATGTTTTTCTAGGAAGTGATTCCACATCAAGCTCTGACAGTTACCAGATTTAAACAGCCAAGAAGGACACTTTGGTTTGTGGGAAGCAGTCTTGCGTACAGTCTCACATTCATGCACGACATGCTAATGTACCCAGAGAGTGTGTGCATCAAAGTGTGGCATTGGATGGCCATAGCTGCATTGTGTTCTGCTGGCTGAACAACAGAGGTGTCGGACGTGTCATGCTGCGTGCATATGCGAGATGTATCTGGATATTGTGTGTGTAAGCTGGGATATGAATACAATGGAATATGTTAAACGATGTTAGTGGATGTTGCACGCCTACATATACTGTATGTGTGTGGTTGTAAATTTGACAGCAGCTGTTTTTAAGCCAGAAGGGGGCTAATGAATTGTGACTGCAGTGCTGATGCTGGACTGTCAGCCAGTAAGGCCTCATCTCTAAATGAACATGGATTTGATCAGAGTGCTGGGGGATGGGGAGATGTTCCCACAAGCACCGACAGAGCACAAAAAGGTTACATTTAACAAACTGGCACGTCTTTTATGCAACAATTAGTTTTTTCTGACACATGGCTCTGTGGTTGTGGAAAGAGAAGACGATCGTTCAATAAGTTCTGTGCAGATGTGACTTTGTGGTTCAAGGTTTATAGTTAATTTAATGCCATTTTACAACACAGGGTTGCACGCCGTTCAAGAGTTCTTGATTGGAGGAGGTGTGACCACCAATCCGAACTGACTGAAACTTGATATTGGACTTCCTCACAAACAGACCCCAGAGTGTGGTATTCGAGCCCAGAGTGCTAAGTTTGCTATCAGTTTGATTGGGGAGGTGTAGATGTGTGAGGGCTGTGTGGAGGGCAGTGGAGCCTCTGTATGCAAACTGGTGAGGGTTCAGGCTGGTTGTGATGTTGTTTTTGATGTGTTGGAGAACACTTTTCTCAAAACACTTCATCAGAATGGGGGTGAGTGCCACAGTGCGGTAGGCGTAGACTAGGGTGGGAACACTCTCCTGTGACGGTGATATGTCAAACATGTCATGGATAACCATGGTCAACTAGCTGGTTGGCACATGTTCGTAGTACTTCTTATTCTTAGTAGAATGCTACAACACAGTCTCACGGCAGTTCGTGTAAATGTCACGTTATTCTTAATCTATTGATACGTGTTCACGGAGACGTTTTTCTCATTTTACGTGTAAATGTCACGTTATTTTCTCGGGGAAAGGATGCCGAAAAGGACTCTCCATAAGCCGGGAGGCGCCCGCGAGGCGGCCCGCTGGGGACGCGCCACAATAACGGGATGGCGGAGGTTGGATTTAGGAGAAACCTTATGGGGAAAGGGCGCCTTACACGCCGGAAGACGGCCACGGGGGACGGGGGATGCGCCACAAGTAAGTTTCCCCGGGAAACAAAGCGTCACACGCGGGACGCGAGCCCCGCTCGCCCGGGTGAAAGTCCTGTGTTGTTTGACCCATCCACACCCCGACCAACCTCCCTATGCGGATTTTTGGCTTTTTATATTACTCCCTACCATTTTCGTGCTGTGGCCACGAAATATGCTTCCCATTGAAATACATTACTTCACATTTTCGTGCTGGCCACCACGTAAAAAACGACAAAAACGTCTCCTTGAACACGTATCAATAGAGTAAAATAACGTGACATTTACACGAACTGCCGTGAGACCGGGCTGAATGCTAACAGGCATAGCATCTTTACTCATATTCACTCTCAGAACTTGAGAAGGATTTTTATCACATCTGCTGTGGATACTGACAGTGGCCAGCCCTTTCGAGGCAGGGGCAGACTTGACAGCTCTCTGCTCTCTGAATCGCCTGCCACACGTCTTTGGTGTTGGTGTTAAAGTCTCTCTCCTGATGTCTCCTTTTCTTCCTTGATGCTAGCTTTCAGTCTCTCCTGATGTCTCTGCTTTGCCTCCTTGATGCCAGCTTTCAATCTGTTGTCTGTCTGTGTTTTATGCTTCCTTGTCACCTGACCGAAATGATGGGGTTTTTTTTGGCACTGGATAGGACCCACACCTCTGAATTCATCCAGGCTTTCTGGCTGGGGAGTGTCTTAGTGATCACAAATATTCCTCAAGATTGATGTGGTTCTAATGGGTGCTGGCATATCTGCACGCACTTAAAACAGTCCTGTAGAGCTGCTGTAGCTTCATCGTCCACACAGGGCGGCTGTGGCTCAGGTGGTAGAGGGTAGAGCGGTTGTCTACCAATTGTAAGGTCAGTGGTTCGATCCCTGGCAGTCCCATGTCGAAGTGTCCTTTCTCAAGACACTGAACCCCTGAATTGCTCCTGGCCACCAGTGTATGAATGTGAGCATACCAGATGTACTGTTCCTCTCGCTCCCACTGCCTTTCTCTTTATACATCCATGGTCTGTACACAAATACCAACGGAAAAGTGTTGTATGGCTCAGTCCACGGCACACACCAGATGTTTTTTTAGCGCACACACAGAATGGACTAGCTAGCAGACAGTCAGGAGACATTAGCTGAATTTGCCAAAAACAGATTACAATCGCAGACTCCACCTTTAAAATCACCAGCTAAAATAATAATACCATCCAGTTGTTTTGTCATTTGACTGCTGACCTTATATATATTACAGCAGCAACAAAAACACTGGTAAATTCTCTGGGCAGATAATGGTTGACATCTTAACAATAATTCCACATCAGGGAAATATTGTCCATCAACTTTGAATACGTTTGAGCACCAAGCATTATTGCTGTATACACAGAGTCCGCCTCCCCTCCTTCCTGTCGGCGTAGAATACGGTTATACAGGATGTTATGATGGAGCCAGTTCTCTGTGAAGATGTGGACACAACAGGCTCTGATTTGAGTCTTATTTCATCCATTTTATATTCCTGCGACTGGACATTGGCCAGGACTAGGCTAGGTAGTGGAATAGCCTTAGGTCCAAGCTGGATTAGCTCAGCTCTTATCCCAGCTCTCTCTTCATCTCTTCATGGTGCAGTCACACCACTTTCAGTGGCCTTTGGTCAGGCTGGTCTGGCTGTGTGGTCGGAAGATATTTTGGGCGGTGTATGTATGCTAATGTATGTGTTCATATTTCTAGTCATGTACAGAAAACAGCACACACTCATATTATCTCAGTCACACACCCTGACCTTGTACATCGTTTTAGGTTTAACTCAGTGGTGTAGTGGTCCCTGGAGAAGTGGGTATACTCTCAGTGTTCACCTTTTTTTTTTTTTTTTTTTAAAGTAGTCCAGAAAAAAGCCTTGTTTTAGAAACGATGACATGTAAGACTATGATTTAGTTTACCCAAAAATCTGTCATTTCTATTTGCTCACTATTATAAAATGATCATGACTTGATTAGGAGCAGTTTGTAGTTACTACTGGTCACACAAGCAGCCTGGATGAATGTAAAATGTATTTATCATGAGGCAAACATGGTGTTATCTCTTCTCCTCTAAATGTGCAGTCATATTGCCACTGGCAATTTGCCAGTAGTTTAAAATAATGATTCATTTGGAAACCACCTTAAAACTTACCTCAGAATTATGTCTTCCATCAACTGGGGTGGCACACCGCCGCTTGTGTTATTTCTTCATCTGTTGTTTGGTCTGCTGCCGTTATCGTAGTCAAGTGGCACCGGCACCTGAGGGTTCACTGGCACCTGAGGTATTAGCGATATTTTCCTCGGCATGACCCGCCCTACTCTGCCTCTGATTGGCTCATCAGTCCTCATGCCTAAAGTTAACCAATCTAATCAGTGAAAGCAGCGAGTACCAGCCAATTAGAGGCAGAGGAGGGTGGGTCATGGCTTCACTATCCTTGAGGAAAAAATGGGCAATCTGGCTCACAGATATTACTGAATGGTGCGCATCAAGGGGGATTTAGAAGTGGGTATACGCAATGCTGACTGAAAAATAAGTAGGTATACGCCGTATACCAGCGTATACCCTGGACTACAACACTGGTTTAACTCTAACGTGGCTCTTCTGCATACAGTAGCACACACACACACACACACACACACACACACACACACACACACACACAAACTCTTGCAGACATGCTCAGTCTTTCCACCGAATAATGGTAATTACCCCGCTGAGATGAGTTACTCCCTCCTTTTAAAACTTAACACTAACGCAGAGCTCAACAGGACATTACTGAGGAAGTGAGCACTTAGTAAGCTCAGTAAAACTCATTAGCTCACATGTAACCTCATAGATAGACTGCTTGCACTGCCCTCACTCCCTTCTTTACCCCTTTTCCCCTGGTCTTTATGTTTTCATTTAGTACACAGAGGCTCAAACAAGCGAAGGGAACATAATTGCGGGTGGTGACTAGGGAGCCGAGTCTTTACCCCGCTGCGTATATTTACAGCTCCGATGAAAATGACACTCCGCATACCTCTAATGGAGCATTTGTTTCACTCTCTCGCCCTTAATAGCCCCCCCCCCCTTACTTTTCCCTCTGTTGTTGATGCAGTTACTTTGGTTCAGGATCGCTCGGTTACATTGTAACCTTGGTTCTCTGAGTGAAGAGACTATCTCTCCAGCTGTAGGCTGCTCGGAGACGGTTCCGATCAAACTATCAGTAATTCCACGCCAGCACAGGTGCTTTATAGGGCGTGGCCGGGCAAGCCGGTGTGTCTTAAAGAATTATCCACGTACCTGACCTCAGGGGAAGCATCCCTGTACATATGGAATATGTAACAGTGGAGAGAGAGTCTCCATACGATAGAGAACAAGACATTACTGACTGACGCTTTTAGTCTTATACCAAACCACGGTGTTGTGAATTCAATGCCCCCCCCCCCAGTAATTAGTGCGTTTCACTGGGAAGAGAATTATTTCATGTGCATGTACCAGCTACAGTACACAGCAGTAGGATTAGTGCATCTGTGTGCCTCTTGATACAGAGTGTAATCATTGACTGACCTCTCCGAAGTCTAAACTGTGTGGTGAGTTGAGCAGCGGAATTTATCACTGCCGTAAATTCTCATGCACACACATAAACACACACACACACACACACACATAAACACACACACACACACACACACACACACACACACACACACACACACACACACACACACACTTTGCTAAAGCTTGTGAAATGCATATACTCATTTAAGGTAAACAGTTGCATAGTAGCAAACTCCAAATGCCAGTTCAGCAGGGTACATAAAACTGTTGTGAGTAATAAACCATGAAAAATGCTGTAATTCTCTGTATAGGAAACACAGTTACCTGGAAAAACTTGTTAACTTTGTTATTATTTAGTTAGCCACTCTGCTGCCACCCCACAGCGCCCTGGGGTGGAAGTAGAACCTTAAAGTTCTCTCAGTGCAACACTTCTGCTGACAACCAGATGACATTTATTAGGTTTTTGGCTTAAATATTTTTTCCCATATTTTTTCTTCCACTCTCTGTCTGTCATTCTCTAAACTGCTGGAATATAATGCAATCAGTAAAACATGACTGAGGGATAGGGTTGGGTATCGTTTGGGTTTTTTCTGATACCGGTGCTAAAACAATACTTTTAAAACAGGGCCGGTACCTAAATGGTGCCTGAACCGAAATATATATATATATATATATATATATATATATATATATATATATATATATATATATATATATTTATAATGTATATAATATAAATTATTAAAAAAAGGAGCACAAAACGACAGTTTGTGACATTAAAGAACGGCTTATATTGTCAAAATTAAATGATTAATAATGTAATGACAATAACTTATAACAATGACTTATTTCACCAGTTAATTGTTGGTAAACGACAAAAACAAACACCAGATGGGAAAAGGGTATTTTACAATAACTTTAAATGCACCACGAGGCTGGCGAGTTTCAAGTAAACGCACCGTGTGTGTTGTTTTTCCGACAACGGCAGCTGCCTGCAGACTGTTACGTCCCACTGTTGGAATCCTCTACAGGGAAATACAGTCACACTTTACACCGCTTAACGTTAGCTGTTTAATCCAGCTACTAGCTAACGGAAACGTAGCGTCCCGTGCAGCGATGCTTCTGAAAAAAAAAGTCAGGCTCCGAAATGAGGAACCAAAATTTTTCTTCTTATTCGGTCTCGTTACTACTGTTTATGTCGGAGCCGGCGCCCTATTGGCACCGCGTTTCAGTACCCAACCCTACTGATCGGTAAATGGAGCTGCTCATGAGTCTGAAAGAGACTCATCAGTCCAAAAAAAATTTAAAAATTGAGTCTTTAAAGTCCCAGTGTCTTTAAAGTCACAGTGTCAGTGTGTGACTTTTTCAAAACATCTCTTTCTTCTTTCTTGGCTCATTACTAACACTGGCTATGCTCAAATGCATGCATTCTCACTCCTCAGGTAGTTCCATGTTAACGACAGACCTCAAGGGGACACTGATGACACAGTTGGACATTTGCCATCACATTAACACATTAAAGCACATTGTCGTCACTGCCACCTAAGTGAAGACGACGGTAGCACAACGTTGATATTCTAATATATGGAAATACCATGTGATTTATGCATCTGAGCAAAGATGAACGAGGAAAGTGAAGCGGCAGGGTGACAAGGACATCATGCACGTTAAGGCATCACAGACAACTACAGAAGAGTGATGGATGCTTGGTGGGAGATTAGTTATGTTTGCATTAATCTGCTTGCTCGCCGTTGTCGCCGCAGTAAAAAAACAAAACAAATTGATGTTCTTGTTTGAGAGAGAGTGAAATATGAGAAGTATAAAGTGACTCTGACAGCTTACCATGTTAACTTGTCAGTACATTTGAAATATGAGATATGTTGTTCTTGTTTTCTTGGACTCTCAAGGATGCCAGACACCATTTCTCTCTCTCTTTACACACACACACACACACGCACACGCACACGCACGCACACACGCACGCACGCACGCACACACACACACACACACACACACACACACACACACACACAGTATCAGTATATTCCCATGTACAGTACTATGCCTGTTATGTCCCTATGTGACGTAACGGGCAGGTAATTACATGTATACCTCTTGAGTGTATTATGACTTGGATGGTAAGAGATTTGCCTTTTAACCTATTAACCCCTGAATAAAGTCCCTGTGCCATTTAGTGTGTGTCCTGCATCACTTTAACTATATATAAGTATATAAAACCTGCAGGTTTATATATTTTTTCGCCAACCCTCCTGATGGCTTTCCAGTATGATAAGACAATTTAAGATAAAACTTTATTCACTCGAAAATTTGTGTTGCATCACATAAAACAATTGACAGAATAACATAAAACAACATAAATAAATCAAATAAAAAAAGTATGCATGGTGTTTGTCCACATAATATTATCAGGACAAAGGAGCAGTGGTATGTGCATATGAATGGTTTAGGGCATTGTGCAGAGACTGCACACGGATGGGTGCAATGAGTTTGCTATGACCTCAAGTCAAGTCTGAGATGAGAGCAAACAGAAGCTAACAGTTTACACATCTTTTCAATTGTGAAAATGCAGAGCTCTGGGTTCAACCCAGCATCAGCATTGGAGCTCATTACATTATGTTTGCAGGGCTGGAAATGCTTTTAGGTCGGGAGGAAAAATCAAATTGACATCCATTAGTGGCTAAGACCAAGACAGTCAGTGAAAATACACTGGGAATCCAGACTCAAAAACAAGACTGAACTTCAGTATCACAACCATGCCCTGGTTCTTCAGCTTCAGACCCTCTAAGTCGGGGAGTGGGTGGGTTTATTGTATCCCGCTTCAATTCGCCCCATTTGGCACTTTCAAACTTCACCGCCTGGGCACGTTGGAAAAGGCTTTCACCATAACAGAGGCATCAGGCCAGCCGCACAGGTGGTCCCTTTGTGCTTTGTTTTAGGTCTTTATTTTTGGACATGGATGGCTGGTCGGATGGAGTGATGGAACAGTGAGTGTGAAAAGGGAGGAGGGCGAGTAGAGCGTGAATGGTTGGACACAATAACTTCACAAAGACATGGGGAGGACGTGGATGTTCGGGGTTGAACAACATGAGTGTTTCCATGCTGATACAGTTTTAGAATTTAAGAATATTAAACGCTTCAAGCTTTCAAATGAACCTTCCTTTCTCTCCTCCTTTTTTATACTTGTTTTACCAATACTCGTGCCATTTTCATGCCACTAATCCTGCAATTTCCTTGCTTTTTTAAATACTAGCACACCTGCAACATACACACACACATATGCAACTCACACACACTTTGCTTAAACTCAGGGCGCTCCTTAGACAGCAACAATAATGAGGACGTCGTTAATTTGCCCAAACGAGCGGGGGGCCTTTAGCGTGGGCTAGTAATTAATTAACAGCAACACTGTTACTTAATTAGCTCCACATGAAAGGAGAAGGGTGGTGTTGGAGGGTGAGGTGCACAGTGTGTGTGTGTATGATTAACGGGAGATGGAGATTGATTATGAGAGCACATGTGTCTAACTGACTTCATGTAGCATCTGTGAATGTAATGGTGCCTCCTGG
Organism: Sander lucioperca; assembly: GCF_008315115.2. Classification (NCBI taxonomy): domain Eukaryota; kingdom Metazoa; phylum Chordata; class Actinopteri; order Perciformes; family Percidae; genus Sander; species Sander lucioperca. Next base: position 2,973,757 of record NC_050189.1, read on the forward strand.
TGAGACCAAATAACTTCTAAATGGGTAAAACATGTAATAAAGGCTGGTCATGTAAGAAATGCTCGATAACGTACCATCTTCTGACTGAATGTTTATGTGTTCATGTGATGACATTTTATCAACAGAAACCCTAACCCCAGAAAATGTTGCAGACATTTTTATCCTCTGGGTATCTTGACTATTGTAAGCCAGTCCTTTCTTTCTGCTGTCTCCATTTTGTGTATGTGATATGAACTCTACTGTATGTCGATATATGCATTCATTTCATGCCTCTATGTTCATAAATGGCAGCTTGTTCCCACCCACTCCCCGGTTTTATCGCTTTCCCCAACCGCTCACTGAGAGAGAGTGCTCGCTTCATTAGCTGCAGGCTAACGTAGAGCCTTATCAACCCATACACCAAGTCGTACTCCCTGAGGGTCACATAACCCCTTTGATGAAATCGCAACTCAGCATTACTACATCCCGTATACATATTCAGGCCTGCTACAGTGTAGCATCAAAGAGGCCCACTTCACCTCTGCCTTAATGCATCTAGTGCTCTTTAATAACGTATACTAGTACACATTAGCAGACACCATGTGAAGTACTATCAGTGTTTGTGTGATAGCCTAAAGGTTAGAAAAGCTGTTCCATGGATGTTGAGGCATCAGGAGAAAAGGACTGCACTCCCAAAATAAACTTTTGCAAAATTTCGGGAAATGATTGTTTACTCTGAAATACAGATTAGTCAATACAAAGGAATACAAACATCCAAGGGTGAAGAAGAATGGGGATTTACATGAAGATGCCATCGAAAATGTCTAACTAGAGAAACTACGAGATTCAGGAACTTTGGCTGTAAGGATCGACGCCGAAATCGTCAGACAAATTCAAGAAACGGCAAGAGACTCGTTGGTTTATGACCAAATTACGAACTGGCTATGTGAGCGCAGTGTAATACGTGTCATGTCCTGCCTCCTGCACGTTCATCCCAGGTCGCACCCCTCACCTAAACCAAATGGAGTATTTCTAGTAAGTGAGAATGCGGTCTAACACGGACAGTCTCCTGTTGTGCGCTACATGTGAACGGGGAAACCTTTATGTGAGAAAACGTCTTTAGACACAAACGCTGTTAAGATTTCCTCCCTCCTCCAAGAAAGGTTTAAGAGTTTTCAGTGTTTATTGTGCAAAAGGTTTGGTCAAGGTTAGTCTCGCTTTGCCAGACCACCCACGCGCTGCGGAGCGGAGGAAGGTCTGGCTAGTCCACACAGCATTCTGGGATGGGAGAAAAATGTGCTCTGGTTTATTGGCATTTCTTTAAACCAATCACAATCATCATGGGCGGCAATAAGGTCCGAGCAGAAAAATAGTCTCCTGCAGAGATCTGAGGAGCAGTTAACCATAGTCCTCAGAAATCCACCGGAACAATCCCGGAAGTGGAACGCCAAGGATATAGACTAGACCGAGGTTACAGTTGAGTTAAGATTTTACTAACAAAGAATGCGTTTATTGAAACAACACGCTAACTTAGGGATGGAATCAAAGTTGAGGGGATGAACTAAAAATTAAATGGGGATTTTCATTTGGTGAAGGCCAGAGGGTGTCAAGGACCTGTGTTATATTGTCTTTTATAAGTAACATAGTCTTACTTTAAGACATTGTGTTATTTGTATTGGTGCTAATGGTTTACAGCTAAAGAATTCTATCTCGTTACCACCTCCAGGGATGCTATTGCGTCACTGACATCTTTGAGTTAGAGATTTTCTAAGAGAACTAATATTCAGTTAAACAGCTGGCACGGTTTTTCTCCGTACATCTGCTACAGCATGCTACCTAATAATACCAACCTGAGGAGTGACAGGCTGTATAATGCGGTAGGTTATAAAGCCTGTGTGAAAAGCAGCGGTGTTGTGTTGGTGTGGATGTAAGCTGTGGCTCCCCTCTGGCCTTTTGCTGTCCTCTAATCCTCTCTGCGTCTCTATGTGGATGGCCCAGACAAGACAAGGTCAGGGGATACCAGGCTAATGCAATCATATGCATGATAAATTATCAGGATAGAGAATAGCAGCGTTAGCTTGTGCATGTGTGTATATGTATGTCCGTGCTTGCACTCTCAAGCTGCAAGCCAGATAAAATAAATAAAACAGTATGAAAACACTTTTATTTGAGATGAGGAAATTATAATACACTGCATCTCTTCTTATCAATACATTCAGTTTTGAGACGGGGAAGCCATATCTAACAGTGTGTGTACACAACCAACAGGGACCCTTTTGCATTTTTCAACCGCTGAAAAAATAGATAGGGTTTACTAGATGAGTAAATGTTGAATCCTTTAGATGATTTCATTGGATTGGAACATGAGGCTACAGGGAACAATTTAGGCAACAAAATTATACAGCATTTTCCTCTTTAATTTCATATTTTATTTTAATTCAAAGCCTAGCATAAGCACTTAATGAAAGCAAAGAGCATTCAAAGCCAACACTCGAATGTTAGTGAAATATGGCATTGTGTGGTTATTTTGGGTTCATGATTTTTCTTCAGCCGTCACCCTTTCTCTGTCATCCACCCAGCCACGATTGAATAGAAAGCATGCTCCAGTCCCCATTATTAATTATGTATACAACTCTCATGCATGTCCTATCTGGACTGGGAACGATTAATAATGAAACAGCACTGTAATTACATGGTGCTCATCATAGATATTTTCCATTCACTCTTCCTCCTTCTCTGCCTCATCTCTTTACCTCTCTATTTCTAGCTTTCTTTCCCCCTCTGCTCTGTCCATTTTGTCTCAATGTCTGCTTCTTTAGGTATAATCCAACCTGCTCATCAGTGTCAGCTTTTATCTGGCATAATGTAGATGACATCACTGTGGATGAACCCGGGTGTGCTTTTGAAGCGTATGGTAAAGTCCAATCTCCTCTTTGGTACTTGTTATACATATAGCTGAAAATTGGAGGAGAAATTAGGTCTTTTATGACTCCAGTAGTAGCATAAGCCTATATATTGAACAAGCTACACCAGTTTGCCGCCGTATAGCCAATCAAGTAATGACTAGTTTTCGCCATAATACTTTGGCATATAACACAAACCATAAAATTGGACCCATTTAGCAACTTTTCTGGCTGACAGTCCGGAACAAGTTGGTTGATTCACTCAAATACATTTGCAGGTTTGTTTCTTTTATACTTTTGTAGTATGTTTACATCTTGAAACAACCAATGAATATTTTTCACATTGAGTAAAGTAAATTGTGCTACCCATGGGGCTTATTATAGAGCATGCACGCTCTGGCACCTTTGTCTAGTTCTAACATTTCTCTACCTTCAGGGTGTTTCAGAACAAACGGCACTGATCTGTTCTGAAAACCATTGTTTCCAATGGCTTGCGCCGCGCCACGATGTATGTTCACTGCGTCGAGCAAAGCTGGTGCAGCAGCAGTGCGCCATCGGCGAGCTCGTGCTGCCGCTGCAGATGTGAGCTGATCCCAGCGACAAGCGCAGCGCAAACCCTGTTTGGTCTGACAGGCCTATTAGAGGGCACCAACATGCTGAAAGTTACTTTATTCAGTTTTAAATGTCAAGGGGGCAATCTAATAATCATAACATGATTCTTCATCTATACTGAAAACAAAATACTCTACTAGGAATTAATATTTCCCCTGAGCATTTAAATTTAAAGAGCATACCGTCATATTTGCCCTGGCCAATCAGAACATCAAATTTAAAATTACAGTGACCACCATCAAAGCACCTCCCCTGTATCCTCTCCTATTATGTTGTCAAGTACAGTTTCTTCAACCAGACAATGATCGCAGAAGTGAAGCCTGTCGTAGCACCATGTAACAGCTTGCTTGACAGCCCGCCTTGCCAGACAACCTCTTTGATTCAAATAGCCGGTTAATGATTTACATGGAAAAAACATCAGCAGCCAACAGTTTCACCAGACAGCATCCACTCAGATGTCCCAGCTGTTCATGTTTAGAACAGGGAGCAAGAGGACTCTTTGAAGGGGTTTGAAAAACAGGTATTTCACTTAATGTTGTACACACTGGAGGCAAGATACAACATACCATCAAAGGGACACTTGGCTTGAGCAATACTCACATTGGAACTAGATTCATTCTACTTTTTGAATAAATGCTGCACCAGAAAATATGTCTTATTTAAATAATGCCTGTAGGCTTAAAGGGTTGTTCTGAAACGTTGTAGAGGACAGTAGCTGTTCTTCAGTTGGATTCACAGCGGTCACGGTAATTTTCTATGGTGACCAGATCAATGGCAGAAAAACAAGCATCCACAGACTTTTGAAAGAGTAGTATGCTTCCAATACTCCAAAGTTTTACACTACCAAGCTAAATATACTTTTTACATGTTGCATTTTCCCATTGGACACCTCCCTTTGGAGGTTTTTCCGGGCCAGTCCAACTGGACCCTGAACACGCTGGAAGGATTGTATACGTCATCTGGCTTGGGAATGCTTTGGGATCCCCCAGGTGGAGCTGTTCAGAGCCCTTTGTTTGCCCCTTTTACCCTCAATTTCATTGAATCCAAAATGTAAACCATTCTCCGATGGAGCTAACGTGTGGTAGCTTAGCGTTGGAGCACACATGGAGCTTCTCATTGTCATGTATGTTTTACATCACACAGTCATTTATTATCAGTTATTTGCCCAACAGTAATTGTGCAGCATGCTCATTAAATCAATATGCACATAAAGCACCATCACAATGCATCTAAGAATCAGTTTTTTCCCTTATCCTGCTGTGTGTATACCTCGCCAAATCACAGCAAATAGTTTCCATGTAATCAAACTGTAATTATACCATAAATATTGCATCCATATCCACGCAGAGTCTCATCAATGGCTTGCTTCAGAGAGTAGTTATTAGTTGATTGGTGGGCTGTCAGCTTTACTTCCTGTCAAGGCCGCTCAGAAAAGGCTCTGATTGGCTGGCATGGTGACGGAGGGCGACAGAGGGTTGACGGGTGCTGTGGGAGGAGAGGGAGGGAAGGCATTTGCACTAAGGGCTGTGGGAAAGGTTTCCAAAAATAGCTTGAGGCTGTGACAGGACAATGACAGGGCTGTGTTTGTGTGTGTGTGTGTGTATGAGTGTGTGTTCGCATCCTGTAAAATCTTAATAACAGCAGCACAACTAACCCAGCCCTATCATTAGAAATCTCCATAGACACAAGGGCTCACTAAATAAAAACATGGCCAACAAAAACAGTGTGAGCGTGTGCGTGTGTGTGTGTGTGTGTGTGTGTGTGTGTGTGTGTGTGTGTGTGTGTATTTGATAGATACATAGGAAACAAAGAGGGACAAAAAAATGAATAACCATGATACAGGAGTCTATCCTTAGGGAGAGAGGGAGGAAGATGCTCGTCTTCCCCCTTTGTTTGAATTCCTATTTGAAATTATACACGGACACACACACACACACACACACACACACACACACACACACACACACGTACTATTAGGTACCACTTTATTAGGTACATCTTCCTAGTTCCAGATTGGACCCCTTTTGCATAACCCCCACACATAACACCAGCACCACCCGCCTGAATAGTTGATAGATCCTTACTTTCATGTGGTTACGCCATATTCTGGCACAACCATTTGAATGTGGCATCATAAAAAAAATATTTTTTCCGATCTTTTGTCCAATTTTGAAGAGGCCGTGCCAATTGTGTGGCACCGGAGTCCCTAAAATTGAGGTTTTTCACCCAGATGAGTGTGGTTTTGCAGGACAAGCTCCATGACTTGTTTTGTACAAATAACGTTGATGCAAGAAATGCCATTGATATCAGAATACAGACCCCCATCTGGGAAGATTTTTATTTGTTTGACATAATTTAGTCCATCTAAAAAATATATTTTAGCACTTTTTAGTTGTACAGTTTTTCCAGTATAACGTCATGATGGTCAATTTAAAAAACAAATGTCAGCATGTAAAAGTCGTTTGAAACTCTGCAGGGAAGTCTAGTCGCGTTTGCAGCTGTGCCAGCGGTACAAGGAGCAAATATTTAATATCTTCATAAATCGATGATCAACAAAAACTAAAAAATCATCTCTGTTTGAAGTCACAGTTAGGTGTGAGGTCTCCTGCAGGTTTAATCTTGGGGTTAAGGCAATTATTTGGTTAATAACTTTCTAAGCTACGGTTTTGCTAGTTTATCCAAAAGTGACAAGACGACCCAGTGGGAGCAGACAAGAACGCAACATAGGCCTGCACGATTAATCGTTATAAAATCACGATCTCGATTCACCCTGTTCACGATTTCATTTTTAAATAACTTAGATTTTTTTTTTTTTTTTATGACTTTGATTCTCATTTAATTTTACGAGCCGACTGCATCACAAACGCTTTAAAGTTTTAAACATAGACTGTATAAAAAAGGTTTTAAAGCGCTCCCAAGCGCTGCAGTGCTCTCCCTTCTCTTCATTGATCCTCTGTGTTTACAGGCTCGTGGTGATGATCAATGTGCTATAGGTGCCAAAAAACATCTATGTTTGGTACTGCCAATTTGTTTTGTTTTGTCATGGTTCATGTGTGCAATAAACATTACACTTCGTGAGAAAAAAATCGTGGCAGAAAATCGTGATATCAATTCTAAGCTAAAAAATCGTGATTCATATTTTTCCCCGAATCGTGCAGGCCTAACACAACAGCAGTTTTTGATATATTTAAACCCGCCCGTATGGCACCAACAACCATGCCACATTTAAAGTCACTCAAATCACCTTTCTTTTTCTTGCTTGGTTTGAATTTCAGCGGATTGTCTTGATCATGTCCGCATGACAAAAATGCATTGAGTTGCTGCCACGTGATTGGCTGATTAGGTATTTGCATTAACGAGCAGCTGAACACATGTACCTAATAAATAAAAAGTGTCCAGTGATTTTATGTGCACAATCACAACACACACAAACTCACACTTTCTCCACACAGTCTTTCCTACAAAGCTTTGAATCTTGGCAGGGAGGAGCTGGTTGATGTTAAAAAGTCCTGTGTCTAGGTGTGAGCTGCTGCAGAGAGCATTGACAAATCAGTGATTGATTTTCCCACTCGCCCGGGGAGAGACAGCGAGGGAGGCGGGTAAATGATGAAGAGATGAGAAAAGGGAAAACAGAGGTGGGGGAGGGCAGACACCAAAGGAGGAGAGTAGTGACGTAGAGGGAATCAGAGCAGGAATAATGAGAGAGCAGTAGCGTGAAAGGGGATATTAGTAGGAAATCAGCAGGTTTGAATATTTTTTTTTTTTATTTGTACATTTTTGTAAATGGATGAATGGATATAGATAATGGATGGATGCATACTCAAACTTTTTTGTTTGTAGAATTGGTCAAAGCATTGTTGGAAAATGTTATTTTTTTATTGTCTTTTGTCATTGTGGTGTCCAGCTTTTACATTGTATTTCTCTTTCATGAAGTTGGTGGACTCACAAGAGACATATTAAAAAAGAATGGTCTAAATCAATGAAACAGACACCAAGATATTCTGACTCTTCCCTTGAATAGGCTGGAAGGCTCCAAAAGCAGTAGATCCTACAAATCCGTCATAACTTTGTAGTGTCCAACATGGATGTGGTGTAACTTTAGACCTATAAAATCAAAATAATTCTTGCAACTCAACTTTGACTTAATGCCAATGACTCATGACCTTACTTGAAGTGTGTAGCCTTTTGACTTGGAATGACTTCATATCCTTCCCAAGCCCAAAGATAAAACATTTTGTTTACAGATATACTTTGAATCAATCAATCAAAAGGTAGGCTACGTTTGGCAGAACAGACTAGCAGACAGGCATTCAATGTTACCTCTGATTATCACTTTCATATGTAATGTGGCTCAAAAATCCTAGATTGTTGTAGTGTAGTTGGCTACACAAATAATGCTTAATTGAGTCTAGCATTAATATTCTTTGGCTTGCTATGACGCAAGCTAACATAAGCTAAGAGCTAATCTTGAGTACTTTGCAAACACGTCAGCATTGTAATGGAATCTTTAAATCCAAAATGTAGTCTTTGTTTTCTTATAAAATCACTAACAACTGGCAATATCTCAACGTGAGCTATCTTGCCTTTTTTGAATTTAGACCTGACTCAGGAACATCTTGCTAAGACTTAAAGTCCCCCTCCAGACACATTTATGTAATCAAATACATTGTTATGGTTAATATATATTTTTTACATATTATTCCCACATAAAAAGTAAATAAAAAAAATCTTAAAATGGGATGCACATCTACTCTTTCTCCCTCATTGAGACATAATGGATCTGGCCCCACCCCGTACACCACCGCTGCTCATGCTAAGTTGAAAGTCTATTGGCTGCAAACTTTGCGATTCAGCGATTGGTTTACGGATTAGTGACAAACCTAATCAAGCTTGGCCAAAATATGTTTGAATCTCAAATTTCAGGGAAGCTCCCCCCAGAGCACCAGAAGACATTATGTAACTGCATTAACAGGCTGAGTAGAATTCCTCACTAACAAATGATCATTTCCAATATTTGGCCGGAGGCTGATGTAAAACCATCTTGTTTGCTATCAACTTTAAGTGACTAATTGCTAAGATGTTTAATTTTGCTTTGCACGCTGGAGTGAATTATTATTGTGTGTAATCTATTCTCACCTTTAAGCACTGACACCCCTCCTTGAGTTGTGTGCTGCTGAGGAAAAAGCAAATATTGATCATAAATCATAGCCAAAGGCACTCCAATTAATCACTTAATGGCTGTCCTGTTTTGTGCACCTTGGGCGTTTTGTTGCATTGCCGATGTTTATGTTAGTTTCAGATTGCCTTGGAAAAAGGTCAAAATGTGCTGATTCATCCACTGAGCCACACCCTTTTTACGGTCAGTTACCCTCAGCATTTTGTTTTTGGAAGGGTGAAATGGAGGATGAGTCCTGTGGGAGAGCTAAACAAAAGCTTTGTACTTACTCTCTAAATCATTCATAGCAGCATTGTTGCCGGGATGGTAGATCAGGTTAAGTCCTGACAGGTCGACACTGCCCCGACGCTGCCCCCAGCCAACACCAGCACCGGCCCATCTTTCCCTAATTCACTGAGACTGTCGGCTTCAGTCAAGTGTGACATGATCAGAGAGAGATAGAGAGAAAGAGAGAGAGAGAGATAGACAGAGAGGGAGAGAGGGAGAGACACAGAGAAAGAGAGAGACAGAGAGAGAGAGAGAGAGAGAGAGAGAGAGAGAGAGACAGAGAGGGGGAGAGAGAGAGAGAGAGACAGACAGAGAGAGAGAGAGACAGAGAGGGAGAGAGAGAGAGAGAGAGAGAGAGACAGACAGAGAGAGAGAGCGAGAGAGAGAGACAGAGAGAGAGAGACAGAGAGGGAGAGAGACAGAGAGAGAGAGAAAGAGAGAAAAGGGGTGGCGAAAGGGCATCACATACTCATAACATGTTCCTGCAGCTGTGCCTCAGAAACGAATAATACACAACGAGTTCTGTGATGGACAGTTGTTGGATCACGATGGACAGTAGCAAACTTGATGCAGCACAACCAAAAAATTGTTTACTTTATTTCACACATTCTTCGTTATATAAAAAAGACACATTTAAATTGTGTTTTTCTTTCTTATTGCCTGGTATTTCTTATGTAAAACACTTTGAATTGCCTTGTTGTTGAAATTTAATAAATCCTATGAATGCATGAAAAGCCTTTGCTGTAATGATGTCCTTACAACAGTATAGAGGGTATAGATTTAATTTCTGCCTCAGAGCAGCTGAACTCTCAAACTCTCATCTGCTCTCATTACATTTCAGGCTTTAGTACATTTACTTTGATTCCTTTTGGGTGTTTGTTACAACCGTTACACCTCTACGAGCCCCACAGCTGCCTTGATGACGCGATCGATGTAACTCACTTTGTTTGTTGCACCTTGTTTTTCACTGCCACTGAATTGAAGGTTACAGACTATTGTCTGGCCACAAAAGTCTGTATGGGTGTGTACACCTTTGTAGTGTGGTGTGTGTGTGTGTGTGTGTGTGTGTGCTTCCATGGTTGGCGTGATATGTTTGTTAGCTGGGATAACCTTCAACCGTTGCCCAGCCAATCGGAACAGGCCCGACGTGGCGTCTGCCTCATTTCTGGCATGTTTTTTCTTTCACTTGTATTTTTCCCCAAGTGTGTGTGTGTGTGTGTGTTCTTGTTTAACTACATTTGTGGGGTCCAAAAACCAGGAGTTCAGTATACTTGTGGGGTCCCGACAGCCTTGTGGGGCCAAAATGCTGGACCCCACAAGGTTAAAGGTCTGTTTGAGGGTTAAGACTTGGTTTTAGGATTAGGGTTAGAATTAGGTTATGGTTAGGGTGAGGGTAAGGGTTAAGGTTAGGCATTTAGTTGGGATGGTTAAGGTTAGGGTAAGGGGCTAGGGAATGCATTATGTCAATGATGGGTCCCCACAAAGATAATGCCATGCACTAGTGTGTGTGTGTGTGTGTGTGTGTGTGTGTGTGTGTGTGTGAGGACGGGACGGCAGCTTGTTGGGCAGGTTTGGACATTAACACAGGCTGGTACAGACACACTCACACATACACTCACTACAAAAACACACTCTCTGCCTTTTATTGACGCACAATCACACACACTGTAGTATGGCTGCGTTCAAGGTCACGAAAAAGCCCTGAGGAAGGATGTAAATAAGTGATTATTGCAGCGGGAGGAGGAGATGAGTGTGTGGGTTTCTTTATTGTTATGCTAATTCCAGGGAGGAAGTGTAGCAAGCTATTCTCAGGCTCTGTCTGGCCATCGCAACCGCAGCCTGGTTAAAGATGACCTTTTTAGACATGCATGGATGCATATGAGACATTCACCCACACATAAACACACAGCCCATACGCAGATAAACAAACAGGCACTGAAGTGAATGAGATACATACACCTCATTGTGCATGCAGATACAGGTGTATATGCGTTATATATATATATATATATATATATATATATATATATATATATATATATATATACGCCTACACATATTTACTAGATTCATTTGATTAAACTGGTGGCTGATGAAAACCAGACAGATTTTTGAACATGCATTCCATCACACACCAATTCATTTTCTCTTCAATGTTATTAATTGAGTGATAATAAAAACAACTGGTAGAAATCTGATTGAAAGATCAATAATATAAAAATAATACTGAAAGAAAATTGTCTGAACCTTAGGACCAAATTCACACAATGTGACTACTGCCACCAGCTAAGTTTACAAAACAAACAGACAGCACCAAGTGTCCCTGGTCACTACTTGTGTTGTGACTTTCTTGAGTATGACTTGCAGCATTTCTGTATTTGCATGTGTTTTCTGTATTTGCAGCGTGTCCCTTTTTTCTGTAAACATGTAAAATAGGCTCATCGAGGTATCACACACCAAATTATTATGATTATTATTATTAATTTGTTAACACCAAGACTTTAAACAATAAATGACACTGAACATGTAAGCTCTTACTGGATAATGGCTAGTGACTCGTCTCTAGGTATGTTTCCATTAGGGGTGCACAATATATCGACTCAATATCGGTATCGCGATATCACGTATCGCGATATTATACCGAAAGTCTCGCAATAATTACGCGATATTTTGTTTGCGTTACATCCCGCCTGACATGTACCCAAAGAGTATAGAAGCAACAAGAGGAGAAACTCAATAGAACGTTGTGTTACATTCAGTCCAAGATGGCGGAGCTGCAGTTCCATTGAGTTTCTCCTCTTGTTACGTCTCTTTGATTCACCTCTCGAAAAATACACATCACTTGGTAGAGTTGTATTTCCCCCGACTCATTTCCTGGTTCTCCTTCTCCATAAACAACATGAAATCAAGGAGAGGGTTAACTTCTCCTGGTTCTCCTTCTCTATAACAACATGAAATCAAGGAAAGGGTTAACTTCTCCTGGTTCTCCTTCTCCATAAACAACATGAAATCAAGGAAAGGGTTAACTTCTCATGGTTCTCCTTCTCCATAAACAACATGAAATCAAGGAGAGGGTTACCTTCTCCTGGTTCTCCTTCTCTATAACAACATGAAATCAAGGAGAGGGTTAACTTCTCCTGGTTCTCCTTCTCTATAACAACATGAAATCAAGGAGAGGGTTAACTTCTCCTGGTTCTCCTTCTCTATAACAACATGAAATCAAGGAGAGGGTTAACTTCTCCTGGTTCTCCTTCTCTATGACAACATGAAATCAAGGAGAGGGTTAACTTCTCCTGGTTCTCCTTCTCTATAACAACATGAGATCAAGGAGAGGGTTAACTTCTCCTGGTTCTCCTCCTCTATAACAACATGAGATCAAGGAGAGGGTTAACTTCTCCTGGTTCTCCTTCTCTATAACAACATGAAATCAAGGAGAGGGTTAACTTCTCCTGGTTCTCCTTCTCTATAACAACATGAGATCAAGGAGAGGGTTAACTTCTCCTGGTTCTCCTTCTCTATGACAACATGAGATCAAGGAGAGGGTTAACTTCTCCTGGTTCTCCTTCTCTATGACAACACGAAATCAAGGAGAGGGTTAACTTCTCCTGGTTCTCCTTCTCTATGACAACATGAAATCAAGGAGAGGGTTAACTTCTCCTGGTTCTCCTTCTCTATAACAACATGAGATCAAGGAGAGGGTTAACTTCTCCTGGTTCTCCTTCTCTATAACAACATGAGATCAAGGAGAGGGTTAACTTCTCCTGGTTCTCCTTCTCTATAACAACATGAGATCAAGGAGAGGGTTAACTTCTCCTGGTTCTCCTTCTCTATAACAACATGAGATCAAGGAGAGGGTTAACTTCTCCTGGTTCTCCTTCTCTATAACAACATGAGATCAAGGAGAGGGTTAACTTCTCCTGGTTCTCCTTCTCTATAACAACATGAGATCAAGGAGAGGGTTAACTTCTCCTGGTTCTCCTTCTCTATAACAACATGAGATCAAGGAGAGGGTTAACTTCTCCTGCTACAGATTTTCCACCGTGGTCAGAAAGAACAGAGGAGATTTCTCAGATCAGTTTCTCTCACTAAGACTCTAGAGTCACTATTTGCTCCGAAGAAAATCGCCGTCACTCTCTCACCTTTTCTTCGCTCTACCACACACACCCACATGCTCGACGCACACACCGTGGAGCCTCCGCAGAACCATAAAACGAAGCGAAAGAAAAGAAAGGAGCTAAAGAGAGAGCGAAGAGTGGAGCAAAAAGAACACAAAAGTAAGAAAATGAGTGTTGCTCTGGGAGACGACGAAATAACAGATTGAAAAGAAACTTTAGAGGCCAAAAGTATTAGCTACAAAAGAGAGTGACATGCACTGGCTTGTGGGTGCTCCTGGGCGTGCCTAGCCTACCCCTGCCCTGGTTGCTTGGCAACAGTAAACAGAAATTCTCCGGTGCTACCTTAAACCACGTCTTAAAAGTTACTTCAGAGGTATTGTTAAGTCACAAGAACAATGTTTTTGGATTTAAAAGTATTTATTTCTCGATAAAAGTAACACAATATATGAGATTAAATGGCAAACATATCAGATATATACATAAATACCATGTCCTGAAGCGTTGTCCACCATCTTGAATTATTTTTATTTTTTATTTTTATTTTTTTAAAACTTTATTTCAAAACGTAGATTACAGAGGTTCAGTCATTGCAATGTATATACAAATAAAATACAAAAATATATGCCATCTTGAATTATTTTCTTCGACTTGAGTCACTGACATACGTCACGCTGCCCTCACGCTGCCTTCACTCTGATTGGCAGTCGCTCGTGGCCAAACGGCCACTCCCATTGAAAATGAATGGTAGCTGTCTCTTGTAGCTAATGTGACTGTAGGGTAATGCCTCCTCCTCAGTAGCTTGGAAATACTTTGGTTTTAAGCCAACAGATGTGCATTGCATTGTTTTTTATACTGTATATAAACTGTGTATATACAACCAGTACAACATGTCCTGTTCTATAGACATGCTCTTTATTTATTTATTTTATAGTGTCCAACCAGTACAACATGTCCTGTTCTGTAGACATGCTCTTTATTTATTTATTTTATACTGTCCAAGCAGTACAACATGTCCTGTTCTGTAGACACATGTTGGACCAGTCCAATATGACTGTCAGTTGACATAAACCTTGCGTTGTAAGAAAACTTGTTTTATTTGTTATAAATCTATTTTGATGCGTTTTCCCATAACTTTGGTAATTTTACATATGTTTAAAAATATCGAAATTAATATCAATATCGCAATATTCATTATCGATATCGCAATATCACATTTTTTCAATATCGTGCATCCCTAGTTTCCATCCAAATGTAGTGCAAAAAATGATGGCAAGTTATTACAACAGCGGTAACTCTTTTGTCAACCTGTTTTCCCAATTTGACCTTTCATTGCTACTTCTTACATACACATGATGCTATGTGGCATTTTTGAGCTTCCTGGTGAAGCAGAAGCCTGTAACAGTGATCGCTCGATGGTGTTTTAAGCCCCCAACGTCGACTTCAAGGCAGCACTGTGACCGTCAACTTCCAGCCACCTAACCCTAACCCAAACCTAACCCTAACTCTAACCATTGCCTAATCCTAGTGCCTTCCAGGCAGCGCTGCCTGGAAGACGATGTTGGGGGCTTAAAACACCAAACACCACAGTGATCGCCCAAGTCAATTTAATCAATAACTTGATCGACAAAAAATGAATCTGCAATTGTTTGACAATCGATTAATCATTTGACATTTTTTTAAGCAAAAAATGCGTACATGCTGGTGCCAGCTTTTCACATGTAAGAATGTGATGCTTTGCTTTGGATTTGTTAAGTTTTCAGCCCAAAAAAACAAAAACAACTGTGTTGGCAATATTTAGGTAGTGTTTTAAAGAGCCATGAGCCATTGATTTCTGCAAATCAGAAGCTCTTTAAAATGTTGAGGGGCTTCATACATTCATAATGACAATTCTCTTTGGGCCTTTTGAAGCCATGTTTTCCATTTGAAATGTATGAGGTTTGTGGAAATCAAGCATGTCAATTTGCATGTATCGCTCCCTTTGAAATTATAACCACATTTCACTGTGCTATTTATAGTCCTGGGTAACATTCAGTTGGAGCTAAACTCAGCCTCCAATGAACAACACTGAATTCCACAACTGTTTCCAACAATTAGATCTGCTGATTGAATTAGTCCAATTTGGCCTTAATGTGCCCACTTAGACTCACATTCAATACCACAGGCACCTGTAATTTCAGAGTGAGCCATTTGTTGCAAATTACACACTCCAAACCAGCTTGTCTTATTTAACCCACATTGTGTAGGTACAGCTAAGCACACACACACACACACACACACACACACACACTCACACTCACACACACACACACACACACACACACACACACACACACACACACACACACACACACACACACACACACACACACACACACACACACACACACACACTCACTCACACACACACACACACACACACACACACACTCACTCACACACACACACACACACACACACACACACACACACATCTGACTGCAGTGTAAAAACAGTGATTCGCATTTTGTGTGTTTCAGAGTGTGGGTGAAGATGTTAATTTGGTGGTTCTGTGAGTGTGTGTGTGTGTGTGTGTGTGTGACACACTCAAGTGCACGTCAATATGGGTGTCTAATGTGTGCGTGCCTGGTCTCTGGAAGTGCCAGATTAGCGGATTAGAGGGCATAGGGCCTCCACCTCGCAGACAGACAGAGACAGGGATGGGGGGTGGTCCCATTACTGCAGTGTTTTCTCCCACTATACCCCTCCTCCTGATTCCACTTTAAACCTCTCTGTCATCCCCTTTTTTCTGTCTCTCCTGACTGCTTTGCTAAAGCCTGGAACTTCCCATAGGACACTATTCCGGGTTCAGCTTTCTTTAAAAAAAAAATTCTCCGCCTTTTAAGATTTGTTTATTTCTAATCCATCTCCTTTATAGTTTCTCAGTACATCACCATATTTGCCCTCTTCCTCCTCCTCATCGCCTGTTATGTGTTGCTACTCCTTCACTTCCCCTCTCTTTCTCTTTTCTCAGTCTCTAACCCTCCCACTCACTCTTCCTCATAAATAAAAAAGCACAAAGTGAATGGCTGCAGACCAAAACAACAGGGAGAGAAAGAATAATCGGCTGAGGTTTGAAGGAGCTGCAGCCGTGGCGACGCCAGAGCCCAATCGCTGCCGTTGGACAGCCCATAATAAGCCCTTGCATCTCTCACTAGTTGCCGCTGGCCAATGATTAGTAATTGCAAGCAGGCATCGGCTTATCTGAATCGCTGAATAGTCGCTCCCAGATGCAGGAGTCTTGGATCAGTTTTGCATTCTCCCACATAATATTGTGGTACAGTGAGGCAGCAGAGAGAGTGACACCGTATCACTGCCCTGCAGATAGAAACTCCAACGCTTATATGAGAATATGATGCTGAAGTGAAATGAAAAGATTTTAGCCCTGAGCCACAATGAATCTGGAAATGTGTGCTGAAAACTTTACACTACAGAAAAGTTGGTTTTGTAAATAAGAAATTGTGCCTATAAAGAACATGACTGAGGAACAGTAAACAAAATATGTCTGCCCTACAAGAGCACAGAGTACAGAAATAGAGAAGTTGAGAAACATTTTACACCTGAAAGAAAAGGTGTATTATTATATTATCCCAAATAGCTCCTCCTGTACAGGTCAGTTTGAAATAGGCATTGGTGATATGTTCATTTAAATAAAGTCCATTATGATACTTTTGATGGTACATAAAATAACAATTGGTGTCTAAGTTCAATTAAATTCAATTAAATATTATTTATAATGTCAAATCATAACAGACGCTATCTCAGGAATCTCTGCAGATAGAGTAGGTCCAAGCAATTGCATACAGCAGCGAGGAAAAACTTCCTTTTTACAGGCAGAAACCTCGGACAGAACCTGGTTCTTGGTGGGGGGCCTTCTGCCTTGACCGGTTGGGGAGAGAGAGAGAGAGAGAGAGAGAGAGAGAGAGAGAGAGAGAGAGAGAATAATACCTAACTAAAATAAATACAGAAATATGATACCTAACTACAATAAATACAGAAAATGACTCATAATTATAGGAGTTGGTATAATGATGAACAGTAGCTATTGTAGTTACAATAAAGATAATAGAACTATGACTAATAATAATTATAGTAGCAGTGTGCATTAAGCACGACCATGGCAACAGCTGCAGCCATTGTCCAGGTGCCACCCCAATCCAAGGAAATCTGCGAGGCAAGAAAGCACAAGGAAACGGGAAAAGAAGCTAAGTTAGTAACATGTATTAATGGGATATGAATGAACACAGATGGAGAGGAGGGGGGTGAGAGGAGCTCAGTGTGTCATAGGAAGTCCCCCAGCAGTCTAAAGCTATAGCAGCATAACTAAGAGCTGAGCCAGCCCTAACTATAAGCTTTATCAAAGAGGAGAGTTTAAGGCCTACTCTTGATGAGAGATGGTGTCTGCTTGTGGATGTGAAGGTAAAGGAAGTTTAGCGTTGTTAGCATGAGCAGCTGTATGTAGGCTGTGTTCTGACCAACATTACCACTGTCTGAAAAAAACAGTGGGAGTCCAGATGCAGAGGGCTCTGGCTAAAAATGTTTTGAAATGTTCATTGTATAAGTAAAATGTTAGTAAAATGCACTGTTCCTATCAGTAAACTAGGCTACTGATTGTCTCTTAGCTAACACTAAACTAAAAACCAAACTAGCAAGCTGGGCTGAATGCATAATCATGAATCATCTAAAAGTAATATGAGAAGGCATTGTGGGTTAGGCAAAGCAAAGGATAAATCCTTTTTTAAAGGTGAGGCTATTTGCTGACGATTGAAATGCAGCTGCCTTATAGTGACGTTAGCTTGCCACTCACGCAGAGCCACCACGAATGAGCAAAAGAATCTTAATTCTACAATGTATTTTAGAATTAAGCAATGTGGGCTGAGTTGTAATTAATGTGAACAAAATTCATTTTAGTTGTTAAAAACAAAAAATTGTACAAAGCCTTTGTACATACATGCAACATGCACACATCCCTGGTAGAATACTGCTTATCTGGAGAGGATT
The DNA here is from genome assembly GCF_008315115.2 of Sander lucioperca. Classification (NCBI taxonomy): domain Eukaryota; kingdom Metazoa; phylum Chordata; class Actinopteri; order Perciformes; family Percidae; genus Sander; species Sander lucioperca. The sequence goes on from NC_050189.1 coordinate 2,991,846, forward strand.
GTTAAGATGGAGGATAAAATGCTGCTCTGATAACTTTACAAATTTATAAGGGTAGGTTAGGGTGGAGAGCTGAGCTCCACATAAAGTCATCTGTTACTTTGAAAATGCCTTCAAAACTGCACTTGAAACAGAGCTGCCACAAAGCAGAGTTGGAGGATGCTATTTGTGGCACTGTATCGGATGAATTACAATTGTCACCACCCGCAACAGCGATACTGGTATTGTTTTCAACTGGTGTGTGTGTGCGTTTTTGCGTGCGTGCGTGCGTGCGTGTGTGTGTCATCATGGCAACCTACTGTAGCGGGAACTGAGTACTTTGCCAGGTGTCTGTCTGTGGACATATTCTTTGTAGCATTTTTTGTTGCAACCGTGCAAGATGCAGTCACAAAACTTTACAGGTGGGTAGAGATCAGAGAACATAATGAAGACTAAGTTAAAAAATGGTTGTGGTACAAGGAAGGGGCCCCCCCACCTAACACCCCTGGCCCAATTTGGCATCTCGGCTGGTGTGATCCCATTGCAAGATGGTCTCTAGTTTATCTTACATTTTACATTGTGATTTGAAAATGTGGTGCTCTGATTTAATGACTCAACCCTATCTAGCCCATTTGTATTTAGGCAAAACAAATTGAGTCAAGTGGCTTTACATATAGAAAACCATAACTCAAATGATGGTTTGAAAGAGGAGACTCAAATAATCGCAGTAAGTTGACCACTATGGGTATACCTCTTATTGTTATTCGGCTTAAAGCTAGGGCTATACATTTTTTATTGTTAAATCAGAACACATGCTCTTTAATGAGGTTGTTGCTTTTAGTGCCCATCTTTCACAGAAGTGCCAAATGTGTCAAATTTGAGAGGCTACAGTAGGAACCAGAGCCTACATTTAACTGTGCTTTTGCGAATTTGGCCACTGTCACTCATTTCTTGTCTTGTTAGTGTCTCTCAGACTTTCACAGTCACTGAGCAAACTGAGCACCAATTTTGAATTTATTGGCTTTTGTGTAGAAACAAGCAAGATTAATTCATAAATCCATTGAGCAAAAACAACTTATTTCTTTACATATTCACATAAGTAAATAACTACAGACCCGTCTCCCTTCTTCCATTTCTATCCAAAACTCTTGAGCGTGCCATTTATAATGAACTCTCTACTTATCTCCACCAGAACAACCTTCTTGATCCCCAGCAGTCTGGCTTCAAGGCTGGCCACTCAACAGAAACTGCCCTCCTTGCTGTCACTGAGCACCTTCACATCACTAGAGCAATCTCTCTCTCTTCTGTCGTCATCCTTCTGGATCTTTCTGCTGCCTTTGACACAGTGAACCACCAGATTTTGACACTCCAGGATCTGGGTGTCTCAGGCTCTGTGCTTTCTTTGCTCACATCTTACCTGACAGACCGAACCTACCGGGTAACCTGGAGAGGATCTAGCTCAGAACCTTGCCCACTCAAAACTGGGGTTCTTCAGGGATCAGTCCTGGGTCCCCTCCTCTTTTCTCTGTACACCAACTCTCTCCGGTCTGTCATTCACTCGCACAGCTTTGCTTATCGCAGCTACGCAGATGACACCCAACTAATTCTCTCCTTTCCGGAGTCTGAAACGCAAGTAGCAGCACATATCTCGGCCGGTCTGACTGACATTTCTTCTTGTATGTTCACACATCATCTGAAACTCAACATTGACAAGACTTTAGTCGTTTAGTTACCAGTTGCTGCCCAAATCCGCTTCAAGACACTAGTACTTACATACAGGGCCACGAACGGATCAGCCCCATCTTACATCCAGGACATGGTCCAACCCTATACCCCTATACTCTGCTCTGCATCAGCCAACCTGCTTGCTGCCCCCTCACGCCGAGGGACAGCTAGTCACTCAACGAAATCCCGACTGTTTGCTGTCCTGGCTCCTAAATGGTGGAATGAGCTCCCTATTGACATCAGGATGGCAGAAAGCCTACACATCTTCAGACGAAGGCTAAAAACACATCTCTTCTGACTACACCTCAGATAAAAAAAAAAAATATATATATATATATATATATATATATATATATATATATATATATTCTTAAAGCTGCACTTTCATATGGTTCTTTATAGTTTTGCTTATTTAAAGCTAATGTACTTGCACTTACTACTTGTTGTCTGGAGTTTGCACCTTCAAGGTTGAAAGCACTTAATTGGAAGTCGCTTTGGATAAAAGTGTCAGCTAAATAACATGTAATGTAATGTAATGTAACATATTCTCTTTTTGTCTTTGGCATGCATTATACATTCCATGCCCCTTTCCCTGTATTCTATTGTTTCCTTCTTCCCATCATCATATTCTTTGTCTTGTCTCTGTCATCACACATGGCCATATGTAGACAGGAGTCTGCATATGGCCATGTGTGATGACAGAGACATGGAGGCCGTTTTTTATAGTAATCATGTATTCCTTTTCATGTTGTGAATAATTATATTTGACTGACAGGGCTATGTGCATTCAATATGTAATCTTGGTTTGATCTCATACATATAAAGGTGTGTGTACAGTATAGACAAACAGGTTGTCACAGTGTTTTCTACCTTCTGTTGGTAAATTACTTTAGAGGTTGACAGTTACCCTTTATAGCCTTGTGATGGTAAAGGCCATGTATTCTTGCAACTACAAAAGTCCCAAGAGAGTGAAAACTAAAAATGATGCATGTTCAGCTGAAATTAAAAAAAAATGTAAAATAAAATAATGGTTAGGTATGTTTACGCTGTACAAGAACGTTGGCTAAATATGTAGAAATTGCCAACATTTTATAAAAGAATCGGGCGCCTGGTTAGCTCACCTGGTAGAATGCGCACCCATATATAGAGGTGTATGCCTCGACACAGGTTAGACTCCGACCTGCGGCCCTTTGCTGCATGTCATTTCCCCTCTCTCTCCCCTTTCATGTCTTCAGCTGTCCTCTATAAATAAAGGCCTAAAATGCCCAAAAAAGAATCTTGAAAATCATCAATTATCTGAACAAAGAACAAGTACACTAGCCTTACAATGCAAGACAAAAGAACAAAACAACCTATCTGGGATAGTTTCAATGTTTTGCCTCCCCTCAGCCTTTTTCAGTACTTCTCCTGTTAGTTCATTATATTCCTCTTTTAGCATTAGCAACTTATAGCTCTCAGGCCATTAGTGTACCTTGAAAACATTGAGCATAGCGCCAAATAAGAGTTTGAATAGCAGGACATGTAGCATATAGTAGTTCAAGGTTGTTACATTGACATTTTAAACGAGGTATGGGCGAGTGTGAGTCAGCCAGGGGGATTATTTAGTACACTGAAGAGATGGGGTGTCATTTTATCATGCAGATAAAACATAGTATTATAGGAAATATAGAGACTGTCAATGGCAATGGTGAAGACTCAAAGGCATCTTATTTCTATCTTTATTTCAAACAATTAAAAAATAAATGAAATTAATAATAGAATAACAAAACAAATTCAACATAGCATAGCATAACATAGCTAGACCCATTGGAAAAGGGATAGGAAGATGCCAATGCTTGTCAAGTCCTACCCCCAGTCTTTTTTCATAAACAAGTGCACAATTCAATATGATAAACTAAACAAACAATTCTCCTTCCCAAAAATATGTATTTTGTAAAATAAAAAATTAAATTGCATTATATTTGTCTTTTTCCATTCCACAAAACCACCACACAAATTCCAATACACATACTTTTGAGATTTTGAAAGAATACTTGATATTTCTTCACATTTTGTTATTTTTCTTTTATGATAACTGGGGGAATTCATTTACCCTACATCTTCTATTACATTTGTGTGATTGTGACAGTTGTAGCATGCACAAGGAAGTATTCACAAGACGGCGTCTCAAAACTGTGTGAGAACAAAGAGCAGCCGAAGAAAGTAAAGGAAATGTCTGTGTGCTCAAAGTCATCCTTGAATATTTTTATGTCAGTTGTGTCTTTCCAAGATCAGAAGAAGAGAACAGCAGACACACTAATAAAAAATGGAAAAAAGGCCATTCCATGCAATAAAGATTGCATTTACAAGAGCTAACTAAATGAAGGGCATTTTTTGTGTCAGATGGATTTCCTTTCCATTTTTTCACGTTGTTGCACATCTGTGTTGCTTCAAAACAAAGGGCGGCCCTGCTATGAATAATGACAGGCCTGTACAGTAGCTTGGCATTTCTCCTGCAGTCTGCCACGCCGACCAAAACATCCACAGCCCACTGCCATGTTTATGGATGAGATGTTGCACGTTGTACCACAGGGACAGGTTTCAACTGGACCACGCGAAATGAAAAAAAAAAATAAAAAACTCCACCATCTGCACCCCTGACATTTCCCACACCATCCAAAGAGCGTGAGCATCTGGTGTTCACCTCTCAGCTTGTCCAGGATTCGAAGTTGTCGTAATGTCATGCCAGCATGTGGTTTGTGTACAGGAACCAGTGTGAGCCATATGACGTGTAGAATGCAGTTGGACTATCTTTTTTTCTTGTGTGTGCGTGTCTATGGGTGCTGAATTCCACTTTCTTTTTTCAGCGGCCTTGCTCTTGTTAACTCAGCTCTGGCTCGACTATAAAAGAAAAACTGACTGCACTGCGTGACAAAACCCATTCACCACCTCTTGGTACTCATTGGCTGTGCTTGCTAATCTTATACGTAGATTTAATATTTAGCCAGACTGGATTGGATTATTTAGTGTTCACTATGCAAGACTCTGTGACTTGATTTAGATGAACACTTCAGCCTCAAAATGACCATTTGTATATCAATAGTTCACAAGAAAACTTTGTTTTTGTTGTATGCCTCCAAGGTGAACGGAGAATCAAAAAACAGAGAAAAGTCTTGATGCAATAGTGGCCCGCGTTTAACAACAGCAAACTATATTCTGTAAAACATCCCTTTACAAACTCTCACACAACTACTGCAGTATAATCCGAGTCTTGTTTATCCAGTTGTATGCTCAGTACTTCCCAAATACATACATTTTCACCAAACCATTATTAACAACACTTCCACATGAAAAGTCGCTTTCTTGTCCGGACTCGCATGGCCGAGTAGTGCACCTGCGCAAGATTCTCAGACACGTAGTGGATGAGTAGCCTGGTCCTACCAGACTCTGGTACATTTCATTTGTCCAGAGAGTCTGGCCACTCTCCATTGACAAGTGTTAACTTCCTTGAAGGTGGGTACTCTGTTGAAGTTTAAAACTATTGAATCTGCCCAGAGCCACTCTGGATCTGCCATAACCAATCGCTAACATTTGGTCGTGACGTATGTCATGCGCATGTGCAACAAGAGGGGAGACCGACAACTATCGGCTTATATTTAGCATTAGCATCGCTAATCAAACTATCAAAGCTATCAAACTGTTCCTGAACCCCGTGGGGAGGAGGGCCATAACATCATGGCCACCAACAAAACTCAGTAAAGATTGTTCTTGCTCGGGCTTTAACTTCTGGATATTTGGCAGTGTTGCCACAACGGACCGAATGGCTTCGCTCGCATCTTTCTCCGCTGCAACTCTAGCGCACGGCCTCAACGTCATCGTTCTCAGCCACTCCCTCTGTTCGCTGATTGGACTGCCAAAACTTTTGCTGGAGAACACTCAAGACTATACTGCGAACCCGGACGTAGTACTGAAGGGAAATGAAAATTGAGCGTAAGTACATAGGAGGGCGGAGCCAGGCTAGCGGATGAGTACATGAAGCTCTGATGTTTGAGTTGTAGTATTTTAGCTTGCATGAGAGTACATTTTCAGCTTGTTCATGGGACCAAGTATCCAATTTGAAACTTTAGTCTTTTGTTTTGCATAAGTGAAGTGTTTTCAACCTGTTACAATCCATTGATTAGGTAGGTGCTAGAGATAGTTTACATGCCATTCAGGTATACAATGAACAAAACAATGCAGTCTCAAAATTATTATTCAAAGCTTTTCTCGGATTATGAAAATATCCACCAGAATTGCACACATTGTCCCTTTACATCTGGGGGCATAATGAAAGCTGGACATCATGAAATCATCGCAACCAAATGTCCTTGTTTTAAGCACAATAATGCTTATATCCAACATGTATTCATTTGAATCTGGAAGGCATATTTGCAGTGTGTATCACTGTTGTGCACACCCAAGATGGCAATTAATCCATGCCAACATAAACAACATGTTACATCAGCCCCTGGCCAAAGCTTGGTTTACAACACACGTCATATGTTTTTATTTAAATGATGGAGCACCAAGCTTACTTCACTGACTTGGCCTTGGAACAAAGGTTGCACGGTTTGAAAGCCTTTTCAGTCACTGCTGAGGGCTCTTTTTTTCCATTGCGGTTAGACGGACAGCGCGACTCGGCCATGTCTCACGGTACAATTGCATCCCTCTATGGTTGAAGCAGCCAGGGTGTTTCTACTTGTTTAGACTCTATCACTTGCTCTGGCCTCATTCTATAGCTGGGTGGCCTTGGCCTGAATTGGACAATACAAAGAGATGTAACATAGAGAAAGCCCAATGAGAGAAAGAAACCAAACAAAATCTCCAAACTGTGAGCAAATTCTGGTTCTGTGCAGAGTTTCTAAGAGTGCTTACAGTAGCACAATGAGCTTCTGTGTGTGTGTTCATGCACAAGTGCACAGGTATGTTTACGTGCTGCTGCAATGTATGTGTTAAAGCCTGCACCCACATTACACTCCATTCCTCTTCCTCCTTAGAGGCTGAATTAAGTGTGACAGGGCATTAAAGTAGGACCAAAGCTCTGGGTCTTTCTGCAAGAGAGATCGAGACAAAGGGGGCTAGGGGTTGAATGGAAGGTCTGTGTATGCATGTGTAGAAGGGTTAGATTAATAGCAAGTAGGTGCTGATGGCTTGGGACAACGGCCTGGGTGTGGGTCTGTGGTTAAACATGACCTCTTTCAAGATTTGGTGGGAGGTGAGGGGATTGGAGAAACATCTCAGACACCAAAGAAGCCTAAAACTGAAAATACCAAACTACAAAATTAGTTTCGTTTTGTATTCATGAAAACAGCAACAATTTCAAAGTGGCTTGTTTGGTGCATATTTTTCCATGTAGCTCTCAGTCTCGGTAGACGGCTGACGTAGATCCTAAGTATATGATGAAATGAAATGATTTTATAAGCCGTAAATTGTTGGGGAGGGTCATGCATCTTTTCCCAATCATTTTGGAGGGTCATAGAAACATTTATTGCTGGTAAAGGGAGGGTCAAGTCTATCTTGACTAAAGATCACAAAACTCCTCCGGTAGCCCCTTAAATAAATAAAGAACAGTCCCTAAAGTACTGTAATGCAAAACAAGCAGAAGAAGGCAACAGGAATTTATTCTGTGGGCGTGTGTAGGGAAAACACACTTTTAAATGCAGTGTGCATGATAATGAAATGTGGGATTGTTCCCATCACTAACGGCGGCAGCTGGCACTATCAGCAAACAGTCCCTAGGTACAAACTCCCCATCACAGCCACTGTGCGTCCCGTCAGGGAAACAGCCAGTACCTACTGTATTTCACCCACTATTTTCATTTTGCTGTTGTAGTAAAATGCCAGCAATGCAACGTGAAAACTCCAGTCTGCTCTTTAGCAGTCAAAACTTTTTTCCCAACTTTAGAAAGACCTCCATTCCAGTCCTGTAGTCAGGAGTGAGCTGTGGCATTTTTGCTGAAGTGAGTACCTTCAGGTTATGTTAAAGCTACTCACCATTCAATCAGAATGAAAGACACTGGCAGTTAGAATGAACGTGCTGGGAAGCATGTGTGAGACACACGTACAAGCACTGACCGGCAGGAAGAAAGAGTTTATTATTAAACTACACTATTTAATGTTTTTCCCATAAGAGACGATGTTGGAGAGACAGACTGAGATGATCTAATGAGGGGAGATGGGCTCAGCGTTGAGACATTGTGTCCTGCTTCAGCTGGCTAGTCATGAAGCATCACAGACAAAAAACACCAAACTCAATTAGCCATGTTACTGTAATGCTCTGTTTGGTTGCACCAGACGTGTTATTCTTAATGTATTTACATAAGCCCTCTGGTTTCGGCCCTCGGCCTGTTAGACTGGTAACTGAGTACGATGCTGTCAGGTTAAAGCAAGGCTTCACAAACAAAATACTGCTAATGCTGCTTGCAGCTATACGGCTGCTATTACCACTACAGAAAACTGCTAAAGCTACTACTCCTAGTACTGCCAATACCACATTCATAACTAGCTGAGTTGGTATAGTAAGGGCTGATGTAAGGGACCATCTTAAAACTGAAAATGCTACAATTGTATCATAGAAACGTTGAACCAACTTTATTTCCATCTGGGTTAAGGTCCCATTGCATGAACAAAATCCTTCTATATTTTCTTTTTTTGTACCTATGACATGGCCTGATAAGCTACTATGGTGTGTCTATCCAATACCTTTTTCATTTTGGATCACAGACACTTTACAGTTTTTAAAGAGCTATAATGCAAGATGGCCCAATGAGGTATTCTTGTATTTTCCCACTTTTTATTATTTCATATTATTCTTTTTATTCTTTCTTATTTTCAGTCTAGACTTACTTCTTCTTTTACAGGTGGGTTTTACTTTGATTAAATTAACTTTAATGTCATGTTGCCTATTTTAAACATAGAAAATGAGACAGTCTAGATGATTTGTAACAAGTTATGTAATAACTGATCTTGGCTTCAAGTAGTCTGGCTCAACAGATTTACATTGCTGGGATGAAGCCTGATATTGTGCCGGATGTCCCTTCTGCTATCTCCACTATCTATTTTGCAAGGGCATGATCGCTGCATTTAGGTCTTAGCTCAGGATGGTTGTGATTGGTTTAAAGTAGGGCTGTCAATCAATCAAAAAAAATGAATCTAATTAATTACAGACTCTGTGATTAATTAATCGAAATTAATCGCATACATAATTAACGGTGCCTGAACCGATACTTTTTAAGAAAGTAAAAAAAGAAAAGAAAACAAAGGGTACTAAACAACAGTTGGTGACATTAAAGAACGGCTTGTTTATTGCTAAGGCCATATGGTCAAAATTAAATGATTTAATAATAATGTATAACAATAACAATAACTTGAACGACAAAAACAACCACCAAGGACATTTACAATAACTCCAAATGCACCACGAAGCTGTAGTTTACCAGTTTCATTGAATGCACCGTCTGTGTTGTTTTTCCGACGGCAGCTCGGCAGCTGCAGATTGTTACATCCCGCTGTTGAGTCACAGTCCTCTATAGTAAAACACAGTCACACTTTACACCGTTGGAACCGTGTTTAATCCAGCTACTAGCTAGTGGTAGGCTAACGTTAGCTGCTGTCGATTATAGTGTTAACTAGCTAGCGGTAGGCTAACGTTAGCTGCTGTCGAGTGTAGTGTTAACTAGCTAGCGGTAGGCTAACGTTAGCTGCTGTCGAGTGTAGTGTTAACTAGCTAGCGGTAGGCTAACGTTAGCTGCTGTCGAGTGTAGTGTTAACTAGCTAGCGGTAGGCTAACGTTAGCTGCTGTCGAGTATAGTGTTAACTAGCTAGCGGTAGGCTAACGTTAGCTGCTGTCGAGTGTAGTGTTAACTAGCTAGCGGTAGGCTAACGTTAGCTGCTGTCGAGTGTAGTGTTAACTAGCTAGCGGTAGGCTAACGTTAGCTGCTGTCGAGTATAGTGTTAACTAGCGTCACGTGCAGCGGTGTTTGTGCTGCCTGTATCGTCTTCAGAGCATCAGAGAGAAGAGCAGACATATCAGTGGCTCCAGATTTCGGTAGCCAGGGTTGGCAGGAAGAAGATTTTTACAAGTAAATGTTCCAATTAATGATACAGGCAGAACATTCTCGTCTCCCTCCTTCATTTTACAGTCCAATGGTGGCTAGAACGGCTCCGGGTCAAACCTCAATATGGAATGGATTAATCTGCGTTAATCTGCGTTATTTTTTTTAACGCGTTATTTTTTCTCAGATTAATTAATCGAAATTAACGCGTTATTTTGACAGCCCTAGTTTAAAGAAATATTAACAAGCAAGAGTATTTTTCCCCCTATCCTAAAATAGAAAAGCAGTGTAGCCAGACCATACTCCAGTGCTGACTCAGTGAATACTGGGTTAATTGTGATTTTTTTTATTTTCAATCCAACCAAGGTTTGCTCTATGTAAACAGCGCTTTGATAAGCTATTTGTATTCACTTTTGTGATTTCCATAATGTTTTCTGCTGGCTTTGACTGGTGGTATTGTAATAATCCTGTTCATTTCCAGGGGAGTATACACTGTCCCATGAAATAACATTAACGGTACCTAATGACAAGGTGGAAAAATGTGGCAGTAAGAGTCTGCAGTCTCCTCAAGAGTCAGCAGAATTTCAAACAACCAAATAACATTTGTCATTTCTTTACAGCTCATTTACACATAAAGGTTCACACACAACATGCAGGATATGAACTGGGCTTGAACCCCAGTCATTGGAAACAGGAAAACACTATGTATAATAATGTACATGTATAAATAAAGGATCTCATTTGTGTAATTAGAGCAGCTCCCTGAATACATTTGCCCAACTGAGACCCTGAGAGTATTTGCACCGTGTTTAATGTTGCATTCAATACTTGTTACACTCGGCTCCAATTACCCAAATCATCTTTAACTCCCATTCACAAAACAAACTCAGGCATCGCTAGATTCTTAAAGCAGCCATATTATGCTCATTTTCAGGTTCATAATTGTATTTTAAGGTTGTACCAGAATAGGTTTACATGGTTTAATTTTCAAAAAACACCATATTTTTGTTGTACTGCACCGCTCTCTCTCACTGCTGCAGATCCTCTTTTCACCTGGTCTCTGTTTTAGCTACAGAGTGAGACCTCTTTTCTTCTTCTTCTTCTGTACTATCTTTGATTGCATTCGCACATGCCCAGTAGCTCAGATGTAGATCATGTCAGCTAGCTAGCTCCATAGACAGTAAAAGAAAGGCTGTTTCTACAACTTTGGTCAGTTACAAGGCAGGATTAGCTGGGAGACTTCTAAATGAGGGCGCACATGTAAGTAGTTCTTTTGAAGATTATGGTGAACTTGTGTGTGTTGTAGCAGTGCTTTGCTATTGAGAACGAGGTAGCATGCTAGCGTTAGCATGCTAGCGTTAGCATGCTAACGCTAACGCTACGAGCTAATGGTTGCGGTTAGCCTGCTCGTTTCGGCTTGTGACGTCACAAGCTGTGCCGATTTTGAACAGCTCACCCAGAGACTGAAGGCAGGACACATTCAGAAACCGTATCTCACTCTAAACAGCATGGATGGATTTTTTTCAAAGTTTGTATGTGTGTGGAAGCACCAGAGACACAACATAACACCCCAAATCCCAGAAAAAAGTGATTTTTTCATAATATGGGCACTTTAACAGTGGGATTTGTTAATGCTGTGGGTTTTGGACTTGTTAAGTTTGTTGTACAGAGTGTGCTTACAAGTATGAGGTAAAGAGCAATGGTGGTAAGGGACAAAAGAGCTGGGAATGGACATCTATGACAAGGCAAAAGCAAAACAAATGGCAAAAAAAGCCAAAGGAGAAGCAGGGGGGGAGGGAGAGGAAGAGGGATTATGGTAATGACGAGGCGACAGCTGTTCAGCTTTGGCGAGCAGCTGTATCCACTGAAGGGGGGTGAAGCCGGAGTTAGGACAGGAGCCGCCGTCCATGCCACCACTCAAGTAAGCTAGCCAGGACAGACACACAAAGAGAAAAACAGAGCTGCATGCAAATGTGTGAAAGTAAACAGAACATCATTGAATATATTAAGCTTTGATGTATTATGATAAGTTCCTTCGCTCTGCCTTTAGATAACAGCACAGCATGTCAAATCTCAATCCTCTGCTAATTTTGCTCATAAAAGATTCATGTACTAGTCATGTGGAGCACTACTCAGTTCTGTGGAGCTTTGTCATGTCTGACCAAAATAACCCCTGATGATTTCATAGTGATGTCATCAGGGTTATCATGGCTTAAAGGACAATTCCGGCGCAACACGAACCTAGGGGTTAATAACAGATGTTAACCGAAGCATTGAGAACTTTGTAAGTGTACAGACAGTTTATTAAAAAGATAGATTATAAAGACACGTTCTCGTATACAGGCGGCCGCCGTCTTGGGAGCTACTGTCTTTCTAAACTATCTTTTTAATAAACTGTCTGTACACTTACAAAGTTCTCAATGCTTCAGTTAACATTTCGGGACCCTCATTATGCTACCGTTGAAATGTGGTGCTATTTTGAGCCTTTTTAGTGGTAGAAATAGTGATTTGTTTTTACTTTCCCTGTGCCCCAAGAACTAGCATTGTAAGCTAATCAGCGGTCCATGCTAGCTGGTTTCAAGCTAGAAACACATTGGATTAGCATGAAAACATGTCCCAGAGAGAGACAGAGTGGATACACATCGGTTATTAACCCCTAGGTTCATTTTGCGCCAGAATTGTCCTTTAAGCTTGGAGACTACAAGATTTTAATAAAAAAAAAAACAAGCATACATAATGGGGCCATGGATTTTTAAAGATGTGGTTGTTGTACCATACTGTACCAGCATTTTTGGAGCTTGAACAAACCAGACACTAACCGAACCATTTTATCTTAAAATTGTCCCCTGTGAATGCATATTACTTAGCTTAGCTTTGTAAACTATTCTTTTGAGAACCAAAAGCGAGTTACACATTCCTAAATGTTTGATAGCATTGTATCTAACCCTGTTGTTCCTTAATTTAACTCCAACAAGAGAAATACATATCCTTTCAATCCCTTTTTTGATGTGTCATAAACATACTGTATATAGTTACATTTCCTTTTAGAGTTAGTAGTATAGAAAGGTCATTTTTAAGACGAAGAATGAAAGTATGAATCATGACAATTTGCTAGATAAGATATATTGCACTTGAATACATATATTGTGTGCAAGCAATAGCATCGTTTGATGTAGCAACGTGCAGCCTCTTTGTGAGAGGGAAGAAGGGAAAATTGTTACCATCCGCTGACTGGATGAAGGATGTATGGAGTTATGACTGGTGCACATGAGCAAATAGTAATACATGGGATACAATGAGAAGAACAAATGTTTATTTGGTCTTTTTCTTTCTTTATGGGAAAACTAGTATATAATGATGTCATGGTGTGACGAGATGTAAACAGACAGAACCAGTTTTGTGCAATCACTCACTCACTCAATAAAGCAATCAATCAAGGAAGCACTCAATCAAATTGTATTTTACCATCACAGTGAACAAATACAGTAAGACTCCCTCACACATGCACTTGGCTACGCTAACCCCTCACATAGGTGTTCTTTTACTATCACCATTGTTTCATCTTTGCCTTTCTCTCCCTGATTTTTATGTTCTCCTGAAATTCCGGTCTGAAAAGATTTTATTGGGGGTTTAGGGACACAATACAACATCTGTCCACCTAATAGGAGGAGAGGCATCCTCGGCAACGTATCAGTCTACTTAGTCCATCTTTCTTCTTGTGATTCCGACTCTCAGATGGGACACTGCCAGTGTCTGTTAGTCAGCAGAGACATCAGTGTTTCATTCTGCAACAGCCTGCATGAAAGAGATAGACACATCACAGATCGTCATTCTGTTTCTGAATTCAAAGGCATCTATTTGTTGATGTTTCTGAGTCTCTTTAGCACTTTTGGAGCATATGGTGGCAATGTACTCTCAAGAGTAAAGGAACAATTTAACCCCAGTTTGTAATTATCTAGTCAGGAAGATGTGAGCAGAGGGCTATACAGTATGTTTTTCATCAAATAGCCAGGTATTCCTCACGCTTAGAATTTCAGCAACACTGAATGAAACAAACTGCAGTCTGAACAAGTGTTCATAGAAAATGTAATATATTCAAGTCATTTCTTTGAAATAGGGATTTGTTTTTAATTATCTGTATGTAGTCACACTACTTGTAGCACAAAGCATACATATTGCAATATTCTGTGCTTACTTTTATTAAGACTTCTGATCTTTAAAGCTGCTATAATTCATATTTTTATGTTGGCAACAGATCAAATGACATGTATGTGAAAAGTTGGCACTCGAGCCCACACACTAATCACTGGACTCTGTTGTTTCCCTCAGCACTGCGGACTGTTTTAGTGTCCGTTATCTATATTTATTGTTTTGTTCTGTATCGCCATTCTCATCAGCATTGTTTCCAGACACAGTAGCCAGCTGTTTTCAGTGAAAAACCTCTGATAAACTTAAAGTACGTTATCCAACTAGCACCGAACAGCACAGAGTTGGTGGAGACTAAAACAGAGCTAAAAAGAGAGTATTATATTGTGTATTGGATTTTAAAATGCTAATCATACCTGCTTCACATGACATCTCTGCCCCCAAGTAGCCCAAAAAATATTTAGATCAACAAGTTAGATCAGACAAGTCCATCATGCTAAGTGAATTCTACAGGAACTACAATGAGTTTTGACTTTTCAGCATCTTTCAAAGTCTCTAACATCATAGCACCCCAAGCTACCAAAACTGTCCAAAAGGCCATGGGAACCTTGTATAACAACTATTTTCCACCATGACATTCAGTAGATACGAGAAAAAAAGACAGTAGACATGATTGGAAGCTTATATTCTATTTGGTCTTACCTTAGTAAAGACAACCACGTCTAGCCTCCAGTTTACATCTGTTTGTATTGGAGAATTACAGTACGCGTCTAAGGTCATGAACCTCATCAGGTTTCCCCTTGAAGACCAGCACTGATTACTAAGAGCCAGGTTAAGTTGGGTTGGCTGTCCCAGCAGCCCCATGAAACCTCATTGCCTCGTCCCCAGTAAGCCTCTCAGATCAATGGACACATTTGAGGGCCAGAAGGCTTGTCTTAATCCCTCGGCGTCATCGATTACCGTCCCTGTTACAGCCTTCACACCCCCAATCCCCCATCCCCACCCCCTTTTCTGTTTCTAACGCCTCACTCTCTTGCTTCCCTCCTCTATCAATCTCCAGCCCTTGCCTTATTTGCATCTTTCTCAGTCGTTCTCTAACTGTAATTTTTCTTTATCTCTTTGTTTCATGCAGCGTCTTCCCTCCAACCTATCCATTCTCAACTCTTTTCTCCTTTCAGCTCTTTTCTTTGTCTCTTGGTCTCTCGCTATCTTCCTTTTATCTCCCCGTCTCCCACTATATCCCATATCTCTCTTCATCGCTTCTTCTTCCTCGCCCTACACTCTCATTCAGTCCCGAAGGCCTCAGGCTCCCATCAGTGGATTATCACACATCTAAGGAACTCAGCTCTCTCAGTCCTGTCGGTCCAATTAGTTGTCAAATTGTCAGAAGTCGTCATTCTACTGGATTCTCCACAGGCCAAATCATCCTCGCAAGTCCACGTCCGGGAATATACAGCATGTGTGCGCGGATAAATGGTTTGCGGTTAAATGTGTGTTGATGACACCCTTTTATGATGGCATTGGAATTACAGTAATGTGTGTTTCCAAAGATAGCCTGCAGTTGTGATGCACCCCATAATTTAAGAGAATCGGAGAAGGATGCACGTGCATTTGTGTGAACATTGGCAGTCCTATCTGTTCCAGTATCTTCCTTGGAAAACAAGCCACCAATTTGATCAGAGCCCAATTATAGCAATCGCTCAGATATTCATGGAAGAGCAGAGGAAGCTCGAAAAGAGAAAGAAAACTGCAGAGACTTGTATGGAGATCAAAAGGAAAAGATGGAAACAACAAAAGACCCGTTCGACATGAAAGAGGGAAAGAAAATGACAAAATATGGGTGAATAGGTAAAAGTTGGAAAGTAAGGTGTGGAAGGTTTTTTGTTCAAAAGGAGATTTTACAAATGACAGACACTTTCAGATCAAACATCAACCAAACAAGCACACATTTTCCATTATTTGAGATTGTAGCATGGTAAAAACTCATATTAAAACATCTGGACAGCATATCTCACCACTTTTAACAGATAGCGGTGATCTCCTTAAGCCAATACAGTTTTAATGTAAACATCCACATGAAAATATGGCTTTAAAACTGAGAAAATGGTCATGAAAAAATAAAATGGAAAATAATAAAAAACGCAGATAGGGCACTATAGTAATTATTGGATCATATTATATAATTCATATCTAAATAATAACTATTTAAATATGTTTATAACTATTGGATTCCCCCAGGCACAGCCGACCTCGGCCATTCTAGACAATACTTGTGATTCTACTTGAGATTTTCTATTGCATGTTGCGCAGAGCAGATCGACCCAGGCAATGGACAAAAGGCGGAAGCACTGAGCAACTGCGCGGCGCACCGCAAAGCAGATTTTTCCGCACCAGAGAACAACCAATTCTGCTTTCATGGTCTTTTGTAATCAGAGGTAAAGCTGTCTGTCTGGCAGCACACACACACACACACACACACACACACACACACACACACACAGAAACAGCTTCTTTTGAAACAAAATTGTTCTTCTGGCTGTGGCAACAGCCACATGCCGAGAGTCAAAAACAACACACCTTCCACGTTCTGTGTGCGTGTCGCGTTAGGTCACGGCAGTTTCCTGCAGCGTCGCTATGACGACTAGCCACGCTCGCCTCAGGCATGAGGCGGTACTAAATCTGCAATGGAAAATGAAGGACGTGGCCGAGTCAAGTCGAGCCGAGTAGAGTAGAGTGGAGCAGGTACCATGTAATGGAAAAACGCCTTTAGTCTGGATCAACGGAAGTACATTTCCAGGATAAAGTCTGACATCTGTCAGGCTTTTCCCCTCTGCTTCCGCTCTTTGTGTGTTGCTGTTCTCAAAATCCCTTCCCTACGGGAAACAACAACTTTAGAGCTGGCAAGATACATTCTGAAAAGGGCAAGTCTTGATGAAAATTTGGATCGTGCAAAAAGGCAGGGCCTGCTTGGTTCCTTCAGTTGGCGATGCGAGAAGAATCGATGTTTGATCGCACTCTTGAACCCTGCAGGGATGCATGATTCAATTCTGCTGTTCATCAACCTGGTATTCTCACATTACAGTGTGGTCATGATAACATTTTACTCATCGCCTCTGTTGGAAAATATGGAGTCTGGCAAAAGCAATAGTGCCATATAGCTATAGGGGCAAGAAGTTTGGGCCTTTCTGAAAAATGTCAATACAACCAAAAAGTCACACTCATCAGTGTGTCTGCTTAAAATCTCCTTAGATGTTGAAGCAAACTGCACAATTCCAAATGACAAACGTTTCAAGGTACATATGCACTTCATCATCTAATACTATCAAAATGGAGACTCCAGTTGTGGCTAATTGCACAATGACTGCCATGCAGTTTGCTAAAGCAGCTACATGGATTTATAGGGGACTACTTTTAATGGTTACTTTTATTTAGACTCAAAGACAATTGTTGAGAAACATTCTGTTAAAGCTTTTGTTTGTGTAAAATGTCAAATCTGTATCATGACCAACAGTAATAATGGAAAAAATGAGAAGCTCTTCGGATATTATTATTATTATTATTATTATATGTAAAGAGTAGAAAAGACTAACGAAGTTGAAATAATTCAACGACTACTACAGTATATCTGGCATCCAGATGTGCTTCCATTCCATCTGGGTAGATGGACTCTTGCAAGTTAGGTCAACACAAGCTCTCTGTGTGGACAGAGCAAAAGGCAAGCAGAAGCAAATGTCCATATAATTGTCCTCCTCTCTTCTCTGCCTGAGCAGTTTAATGAATGGTGGCAATCTCAAAACTACTGTTAAAATGGTAACGAATGTGCAGGTCACTGGCTGGCCTCTGATAAAGAGCATGGTCAAGGTCCAACACAAAAACGACTTCAACCAGATGTGACTGGTCAGTGGCGGCTGGTCCTGAATAATTACTGTGACCATTGAACGGGAAGGATGGGGGTAATGGGGAATTATTTGGATGAATTAAGCACTTTATGTTATACAAGTGTGTGTATGTGTGTGCCTGATTGAGCAAGGATAGGGCACCAAAATGTCCCTTGGATAACTAGTTAGGATTCAAGACTATGGGATAATAACATATTGCGTTGCTTCTTTAAAGGGTTATTTTATCCAATTTATAATCAACAGAACAAACGGTGACCTTTCTTTGTTAGGACGTAGAAAACTGTCCACAATGAGATCTGTGGATTATGCCACATTTTTTTTTTTTTTTTCAATAATGTGAGCACAAACCAAATCCATTCACCTCCATCGTAGTCTCACATTGCCAGACCTACAACACTCCAACTACATCCCTTATCTTGTCTAGGATAGGGGGAGAAAAAAAATGTTGGTTGTTGTTTTACCTTTCTTCAAACTACAACAACCGTTAGCGGAGATAGCGCCCTCTCGAGAAACGTGCGGGATGTCAGGCTTTATCCCAGCAACGTGCATCCGTTGAGCTAGTGAATTTCATGCTTTGGAAATGCGAAATGCTACAGCAAAGAATAGACTTGCACCCAAGTAGTGGAGGAAAGAGTCGAGAGACAAGAGCAAGAGGCTCAGTTACACAAATGGGGGACATTGACTAAAATAGCAAGGGGATAGTAAGACACAAACACTATAACTGCAACTTCCCTCTCGTTTTATGTCAGATTTTCTGTGTGTGTGTGTCTGTGTGTGCGTGTGTGTGTGTGTGTGTGGGTGTGTGTAAAGAGAGAGAGAAATGATGTCAAAGTCTCGTTCCCCAAATTTTAACACCGTGGAATTAATTTTGTGCCCCAAGAATATAAATTATTCTTCATCTTATTTTGAAAAATATATTAAAATGAGTTCCTCCCTTTTATTACAGACTGTGATGCATTGTTCATGTGTGTGGTCTGTTTTTGAAGAATGCCAAGTGTCCGGTGGGATGAGGAGGGGGGTGTCACACATTTCGATGGAGTTCTCATATTTTACTGTTTTCACTTTCAAAATGAATGCGGGCATTCTTTCTCCAGAGCCTCATAGTCTGTCTTTAATTTCCCCACAGTTCCTTTCTTTGATGATCCCTTTCTCCTTCTGTCTCCTCAATAGCTGATTGATAGCGCTCCATTGGCTCACAGTTGCTGGGAATGTCTCGGGGATAAACAGTGGTTGTCAAGCTGGAGTTCACGAGGAGCTCGGCTATGAGCTTGACTCTCAATGGGGTCTCTTGTAGCTCTTGTATGAAGTCATCAGTGGGTCCTGACCTCTCTGTTGACTTTTCCCCAATAAAAGCCATTAGCCAATTGTCCGCTAGCTTACAAACAAGAAACCCACAGTGGCTGATTGTGTGGTTGTGGTATTATAAGGTGGTTACAATAGAGCGATACTTCCTCTACAACAGTATTAGTAGGTCAGCAAGTTCACAGACAAACTTCTTTCAGTTTATCTTAATCAACAGAGGATACAGATACCCTTTTCTGTGATTGCTCATGAAAACAATGAGCTCCAAGACTTTGTTGGCTATAACTTGACATGTTTTCCGATACTTGTTGACTCTAAGTATTGTTCTGTGATTTATTTGTATAGAATTACAACTGACTGGCATGGCATTGCGTTTCCTAAAAAAGAGGGGATTTTTTTCTTACCGCTCTGGTTAGATTCTCAGCCTGTGCCAATTATGCCCTTTAGTCCAATGAGCTGTAGGTAGACGTTGCCAAGTTGTTGTCTTAACGGACTGCTCGGTACACTCGAGGCAATAGAGAAATCTGGCTTCTGTGCTGTTTAGCAGTTTTGTCAATGTGCCTCGGTTTGATGCTGCCAAATAAATGCTCTCTCTGCCTCCTGCTAGTACTGATTTATGGCCGAATCCATCCTTGCCCTGTCGACTTCATACCCAAAGAAAAATTATTTTCCAATTGAGCAGAACTTAGGCCTTGAAGACAGACTTAACGTGGGGATAGAGAGGCAGAATATTTCATTGGCATCGACATTTGGCTGAATGATGCATACCTCAATCTCATGGGACTGAGATGGACTGATAGACTTTAGAGGCTGTTTCTTTCCCCTTCTCCTTTTCATGTACAAGACAGAGGTTGCCATTTCATGTGTAATACATTCAGAAAGCTATAATTATAGATTTATATTGTAGACAGGGTTTACTTGTAACCAGCAGGCCAATTGCATTTTGTGTCAGAAAAGGAAGGAAGCTGTCAGAGGCTGTAGAGTATTATATTTTCATGGGGAGCTGCTTTTCTAACCCAGCACTGTGATATGGCACATGCTCTGTATGTTTTGAGGCAGTATAATGCAAAGACTGGCTGACCCAGACAACCAAGTGATGTGCATTGCTTATGTTGTCAAGTCCAACATTTCAAAAGTCAAGTCAGGTAGTGTATTTCCCACTCCCCTGCCGATCAGTTGATTGACAGAACATTTATCAGCAGCTGCTGTTGATCATCGAGTCACTGTCTTGAGCCCAACATTGTCCGATTCCAGCTTCTCCAACGCGTCAATTTGCTGCTTTACTCTGTTTTACGTTATAGAAATTTGAATTTATTTAGCTTTTGGACTGCATGTTGCACAACACAAGCAATTAACTCTGGGTTCTTGGACATTTTTATGGTAATTTCTCACAACTTTCTGACGGTTTGTACACCAAATGATTACTTGATTAATCAAGAAAATGATTGGCAGATTAATAGATAATTAAAATAATAGTTAATTGAGGGTCTAATAACAATTTGCTATAAAGCTACACTAATCAATATTTTTGTATTAACAGTGGATCAAATGAAAATATGCAATATGTGTAATGTCGCTCATAGTGATAAACCCGCACAGAAGTATCAATTAACTGCAGTTTCACTCCACAAAGCCTTTTAGCTTTTTTGGCACATTGTTTAGATTTTTTTGGCCTGCAACTTTGCTCCTCATTACTGAGCAGCAGTCGCTAGCAGCTGTTTTCAGTTGTAAAGCGGACTACCTGCTCAGCAGTAAACAGCAGACAAAGTTAGCAACTAGCTGGTGAACGTAGTCAAACATCAAGACGCTAAAGAGTCAGATATCTTTTTCTACAGTTTGTACGGACTTAAATAGGGAATGTTGGACGTCTTTTTGTCAGGTGGCCACAAAGAAATTGATAAAGTCACATGTGTTATGAGCTTGCGTCACTGTTCCCAGACAAATAAATAAGTAACTCAGTCAATGTAGCTTATATACCTTACATTTTCAACTGGAGGTTTAAAGCTGAAGAAAAACAACAAAACAAGATTGGGTCAGTGAGGCTGATGTACTAAGTATGCAGCATGGTAGATCTAATCCTTAAGTCAACTGACTAGTGCTGTTACTGCCTGCATGCACGGAATGAGTGTCTTTGCACCAGTATCTCATTAGGAGGACAGCTGTGCAGAGGCGGACAGCCTGTTTCCAGAGACACCAGTTGAGTCACAGTAGGCCAACAACCAATTGGTGAACACTTGCTACATGCTGCATGACTCAGAGAGCCTCACAAGGTGGCTCGTTCGCAAATTCAGATAGGGATACTGTCTAATTCCTCATCAGCAAAGAGAGTTTTTAATGACAGAGGTAGAGCAAAAGCAGGTTGTACACTTTTACTGCACCTGCGTTAGAGTTGTTACCGAGGTCATTATCGGCCCTGCCCTGTCCTGGTCTGGTCTGCTGCTCAGGGAACAGTTTCTCTGTTCCGGTTTTCTGGATTCAATGAACATCTTTGGAAGCCAAGCTTCATCAGGGTTGAAACTCGTGAGTTTGGGTTGTTTTGAGCCAAGTGCCTAGAGACTTCACTGAGTGGCTTTGATGGCAGTCTGTGTTGTGGTAATTGGTCTAGCTCCAGCTGGGGTGCTCCACTTTAACCAAGTTTTGTGTGAAAATAGAACTCTTTTAAGACACAGTTAAAGCCCTGCCTCAGTGGAGGGTCTTATGAAATTGGTTTCTTTTTTAATACTAACTGCAGCTGGATACTACAGGCTGTGTAGCCCTCCCTTACACAAGAGGACAATGTGAATCCTTGGGCACTACTTAATGCTAGATTGTATGCTACACATTTAGGCTAAACATTCTGACAAGACAGAAGCATATTTCAGAAAATATTTGGGCCTGCAGCCAGGTATCTTATTAAGTCAGCCAAGTAAGACAGCACAGCTTTCATTTTATCTAACGAAGAAATCAAGCAGATATTTACCTCCTGAACTTGTCTTTCATTTTTCCAGGCCACCCAGACTGTTAAATGTCCATGCACATGTTCTGCAAGTCACCAAAAATTCAAGGAAACATGCAGCCCTAAAATAAGAGCCATAATTGTGTACTATCACCACAGATAATATGATGGAGGCTGTGCTTGCTTTCCACATTAAGATGTATCAGGAGTGGCCCTATTGCACAGAGCTTGCAGCTTGACTCCCTGGAGCAGCCACCTTCAACACGGCCTGCTGTTGGCAGCTGCCTCTGGGCAGGACCCCTCAGCCAATAAACAGCCCTCTGCCTAAAGCCACTCTCTACAACACCTAGGACTGCAAGCCAGCCTGTCAATCACACTTCTAGGCCCCACTGAGCTGCCTGACCCACTGACAGTCTTGCCATGGCAACGCAAATCCCAGCAGACCAAGCTGTCAAGAACAGGAGTTCTCAGAAATATGAAAGACAAGAGTCTCTGATCCAGTATACACGCAAGGGGTTTGTGCCCTGGACCAAGATGTCTTGGTCATATGAATAATGCATCCCAACATTTTATTTATTTAATCTTTTGTGAAATTTTGCAATACTATTGTGTCTGTCCCCTAACCCAAAACCAACCTCTACTATATACTATAAAATAGATTTTTATAATCAAATCGCCCCAAGAAAAATGTGTTTCAGCTAAATTCATAATTTTGCTTGCAGAAAGGAGGCTATGAGGAAACATTGGGGACAACACTAGAATCAAAGTGGAAAACCAGACTGTTATTTGTTCAGGGTAATAGTTTCTCCAAGCACCCTCAAACAAGACTCAGCATAAAAATCAGCAGCAGTGTAGATGGAGTTCCCTCACTGTTGTCTTTGCTTGAAATATAAATGCAGAGGACAGATTAGATCAAATCTTGGCCAAACTTTTGCCACATTTATGCAGGTCTAGTGACTGACCAATGGCGCTTTAAAATATACGTATTGATTGAAGACATGTTATTGGATCTTAAGGGTCCAATGACAATTTTAAACACTGAAATCTCACTCTGCCTATATATGTGGTTATCTGTTACCGAATTTGTTCCAAAAATGTCTAAGATTGAAAAAAGAACTGTAATTTATAATGTACAGTAGTTCAGTTTCAGTTATTTTTCAGTTTGATCGAAAAGTCCTTTGTGAAATAATTGTACACTATACTGATAATGATTGTGTTACCACTGTTGCCCGCCATTAGGGACTGCTATGTTAAATTAACTGCTGCACAATATTCAGTCAGCCATTAGCACGTTAGCAAGTAATAGCTCGGTAGAATGGCCATTAAGGCAATAGTGATTTTTTTTTTAATTATAACTAAGTCAGTTATTTAAGTTGGCAAATTTAAAAGATATTCTATCTGACTAACAATTATCTTTAGAATCAGAATCAGGTTTATTGACAAGTTTTTACTTACAAGGAATTTTTCTTGTGTTTGGTGCATACAATAAACATTTAGAGGAAATTAAAAAAGGCAATGTTATTACAATAATTTAAAAAAAAAGATGATACAAAAAAACTGTACAGTTTTGAGCAGGATGTGCAAACATATTGACTGAGGTGTGCAAAAACTTCACAGTACAGAAAATATGTGCAATTTACAGGGATGATTGTCCAAGATGTGTAACTGATGAGTCCTACAGGGTGATGGGGGCAGGTGGGGCTGCAATCTTTTCAATATCCACAACCCTTTCCACTGTTTTTAGAGCATTGAGCTCTAAGTTGTTTTGCCCACACCAGGAGATCAGTCACACAGGCAAACAAAACCAAAGAGGGGCAGGCAGAATTCATGGTCTAAAAACAAGCAGTCAGAGCAGGTAAATACAGACAATGTAACACTGGAGAGCTTGGCAGTAACACACAAAACAACCAGGAAAAGAACTAAGGAAATGGACCAGTACATATACTGAAGGGCTGATTAGCTGATGAGGAGCAGGTGAGTATGCGGGTGGGGCAGGCCAGGTGAATGGAATCAGCAGGTAATGCAGAGCAGGAGGGAGTGGCAGAGTCTGAAATGACTTATGCTGTGTTCCAGGCAACCCGTAACCCGTAACCCGTGTTTTTACAACCTTCTACCCGTGAAAGTGCCCTGGAACGGCAGTGCAACCCGTAACTTACAACCTGTGAACTCGTACCAGATCGTTGTACTCCCAGTTACAGTTTTTGACGTCACACACACACACACACACACACACACACACACACACACATAAACAACAATGGCGACCCCTGTTGATGCTGTACAGACGGCGGTGATTAACGGTGAGAAAAATAAATACATAGACATAAATAGGCAACGTAACGTAATTCCGCACATTGTAATCAAAACAATACACATAATATTGTGTACTACTACAGGTTATGTTTATTAAATGAAGCCCAAAATATGTCGCTGACCAGAAATCGCTAAATCGCTAGTATCAGCTAGCGCTAGCTAACGTCAACATTAGGTAGCTGCTAGCTAACGCTAGGTAGAAGGGTTTGTGGTGACTTTGCGTGGAATGCTACCAAGTCGTGAGTCGTGACTTGAAGTCGTAACTTACGGGCTAAAAATTGTGTCTGGAACGCAGCATTAGTGAGGCAAAAACAAGAGAGACAATGAAAAACTAAAGCCTGGCTGAAGCTGTGAAAGCACTAACCAGTCCCTTTCTTTAGTAGTAGCTTAAATGTACCTCTCTCTTCCACCATCTCTTGCAGGTCATCCTGATCCTGACCAAGTACTACCACGCTGACTCCACCAAGGTACTGGAGAGCTCACTGTGGAGGTAGGCCAAACGTTTACACTGTGTTGCTCTTGCTGGATGTCTTTATGTCATATCTGTCCTCAGACTCACGCAGACCTTTCATCAGCAGGCAGCTTCCCTTTAACAGTAAGGTCAGCGTAGGTCTCGGTTATCTCTCCGCTTTGCTTCAAGGAGACAAGAGTTAAACGAAGAGCTAGGGCGGACAAAACATCAGCAGGCAGCTATGAGTAAAGTGGAGGACCGGAGAGTGGCACTGCGAGGCCAGAGCAGGCATCTGTTTGAGCAGATAGCATATCAGCATGGCACAGGGCATGACGGCGGACACTGGCAGTGTCAGGGAAAGGGGTCAAGTCTGGCTGGCAGAGCCTCCTCTATTTAGCAAAGCTGCCTTTCGCCAAAACATTTCACACTTATCTTGCTTCAAAAGGCGTTAAAAGAAATGCATCCATTCCACTCCACTTCACAACAACTGTATCTTGCGCTCTCACATACTGTATATTCTCATGGAATATTAATTTCCTCTTCATTCTACATCCATTCCCTACCAGCTCCTGGGGTACTGCTTATAGTTGAGGCTGACCTTCTCCTAGATAAGGGTGTGGAGGAGACTTAATTATATTCAAATAAAAAATAGACAAGACAGGGCTCATAACACTGGCTAAAATTAGCCATCTAGAAGGCAAAATGTATCTGATGGTGGTATTTAATTCATGCTATTCACCTCACTGAGGGCTCCATGACTTCAAAGCTTCAGCCTCTCATTAGCTCTGACTCACTGTCTCCCTGTAGGACAGATATGAATAATGTACATATTTTTCTCCTTCCCCTGTTGATGTTTTAATTGTTGCAGTGTATGAATAATGCTGCAGATTCACCACTGGACAGCCTGCTTGAGAAAGAGAAAAACACAGCAAATGGCTGAATTTAATATGAATTGAATCTGACTGAAAAAGCTGCCTGGCTGCCTGTTGGCATCATTGTCCAAAAAGCAGACATGACCATGAAATGTGCATGTTTCCAAGAAGATCTCTGACCACGTCTTGTTCTGTATCATGTGTGGGGTGTACCATAGTTCCTTGTAGCTGTCAGCTTTGCGCGGTGTGTGGAGAACCACAGTACACTAGCCTATAGGCTTTGAAGTCCCAGGGCTGTAGGATCAAACAAGGAAGATGAATGGGTTTGCTGTCTTGCCCTGTCAGGTGGGGTGGATCAACATGCCAGGTTTCACACAGGGGGGAACTTAACAGCACAGAGGAGAAAAGTTTTTCATGGCAGCTGAGTTAATGAACTGAGGCCCTTTTAGATCAGCGGTGGTCTAAAGAGCCTTGTCTTAAGTCAATAAGCAAAGCATACAATCTGTGTCTTCACAGTTGAGAAACTAACTGTTAGTGGCCCAGGTGGATTCAACTCATACAACTGGGTATCAGCCAGTTAGTGTCACTGTGCAAAACCACCTTAAATAATTACTTTTGATGGTTTTCTCAGTGTTTGACTGGTCTTTTCCTTGCTAAAACGAATGCAATCCAGTGATCACTTATCCAATAATCAGTAGAGGTTATGTATGTCCAGCACTTCTTTGGATTGTATCCTGATAAATTACAGTTCCTGGACGTATCATGTTGGTTATCACTGCTCCTGCTCTAGCTATAAACATTTAGTTACATTAAAAATCCACAGATACATTTTTTTAAATAATGAATGTTGTCCTTTCAACCACATCTTAGCAGACAGACCACCAATATATCAGTCACGTGATGACAACTCGCTGGTGAGGGTCGTGAAATGTGGAAAAGCTCCAGAAAAAAAAGTGAACAGAAGTTTCCTGACATGAGACGTCTCGTGGTCATGTAAATCAGGACTCTTGATATAGCAAATGTGGAAATAGCACGACATTGTGATAGCATTAAAAAAAGGGAGAAAGTTGTTCTGAGAGGATGGTTTAGTGTGCAAATCCTTAGGGGATGGTATAGTCTGTGTCATCTTTTACCAACACTCAGGGTTGGTTTCTTTTAACCATCACACTGTAACCAAGTCATTTTAGGGCCCTATTATAACGATCTAAGCGCCTGGCACAGGTGCGTTTAGAGCGTGTCCAAATCCACTTTTGCTAGTTTGATGGCGGAAAAAATTATCAAAAGGGTTGTAAGTGTCTTCATTAATCATTGGTGTGTTTTGGGCGTAACATGCAATCAACCAATCAGAGATCATCTCCCATTCCCTTTAAAAGCCAGGCGCGTTTGGACCTTGGAGCATTGCTATTATGATGGAGGATTTGCACCGTAATATTTTTATTTGTAATCTTCTGCATGTGTGTGTGCTGCTGTGCGTCCCTGTGTGTGTGTAACAAGCTTAGTGTGCGCGCGCTGTGCACGAGCCTAGGAGTATTTTACTAATGCTCTGTTAAAATAACAATGAAATACTGCGTTACTGACTTTAGACCAGGTTTTTGTTGGTCAATGGTGTGATCACTTCCCGCTGCCTCAAGATAGCAATACTCCCAGAATGCACCTGAACACACCTCCCTGTAAGACCAGCAGGCCCATGGGCCACAGATGGGAGCAGATTTGGTATTTAAACAACGCGGGTGCTGGACGGGAGACTGACAACTGCCTTGGTCTTAAACTAACAAAGACACATGCGTCGGGCTTTACGCTGTGTTGGGTGCAAGATAGAGCCCGCTATGTTTTATAATCCAGATCATAACCATACAATTGATCAGTGCAGAAAACACATTGCTGTGAGTGTCTTTTTGAAAAACTATGCAGTGGTCATAAAGGTAAATTAGTACAAACTATATTATCTATCATCAATTCATTTCAGAAAAAACCCTGGACTGCTACATGCACTATCAAGTGTAAAGTTGCGTGCTCGTACCTTCTAATTATAACCATACTCACACATCATATCTGTTACTCCTGTATGTCTGTCCTTCAGTCTGTAATGGCTGGCCCAAGGTGCCAAACTATAACATGGATGATAAAAGAGCTCCAAACATACCCTCTCTTGTCTCATTAGAAAGGCTCTGTGTTTAAAAGGGAGGGGAAGTGAGTGACAGATTTTGCTTGTCTTTGTAGTATGGAAGTAAAAATCTACCTGTAGGAAATTACTCTTATTTAGCCATATGAGGCCATAGGACTGCATGTTTTCTTTCTATATATATATATATATATATATATATATATATATATATATATATATATATATATGTTATATATATAGGAGCCTCAGTGATGATGTTGTGTTTTTCTTTGGCTGAGGTAAATATGGCAGTCAGTGGTTTGGACCCCTGAAGTGAGAGCAGATCCACTGGACAGCCATGTCCTGCTGTGTGTGTTGTAGCTACACATGTGTTTAAGTGACTGTGTCCTACTACCAACCTCTACTTTAGAAAGATCAGTCTTATCAGAGCATTTATGGGACTTTCCCAGCCATTATACCACCAGTAAAACATTGAGGTCTGAGAGATTTGGTGTTTAGACGACATTAACATGCATGTCAATAACATGTAGAGTTTGGTCATGTTAACATGCTATATTTTTACCCCCAATTCCACTTTCTGCCACTGGTTTTTGAATGCTGTTAGACCATACAACAAGCACTGTGTTTGAATCATACAGATATTTAATTCATTAATATTAAGGTTTTAAGATGAAGTAATTAGAGCATCTCTGAGAGCACTGATAACCTGCATTCTAGAATATTTTTTACGTTGTAGAGGAATCTGTGCAATGGCACAAAACAGAAGGAGGGCAGTATTTTTCCAATGCTAGACAGTAAAGGTCTTGGAGCTTCTGCCAATGGCAGATGGTGGAGAAAGTGGAGGGCTGAACGTAAGACATAAGACCCATAATGAGTTCTGACTCTGAGTCTTGCTTGAGGACATCTAAATAAGATATTTCTCTAATCTGATATTCTCTCTCCATCTCCTAGTCCAGACTTCTCTAACTAATAAAGGCCAGAATCTCTGTGTGAGTCTGTCCGGCTATGTGGTGTGTTTGTGGTGACCCCCATGGGCGAAAGATGTTGTGTGTGTCCCCACACAGCTCGCATCTTCATGGATCTATTAACTCTTAGCTCATCTTAGACTAAACTGCTGTCTGTGTGGACTAGAACATGTGAAGGTATCGCGCAGGTCAGAGCTGCCAATCTACCGACGTCATTCAGTCGACACCTCACTTGAAAGTCGCAGAGGAGCGCCTGCAATTACATCTTGCCAAAGCTGCCGCTAGACACTCAAACTCAAATCTTACGGAATACAATTTTAAACTAGAGAGCGGAGGTATTGTTTTTAAAATAGGTGGACAACGTACTTGACTGAGAGCCATGAAGCCGTGAAGCCCCGCGGCCACAGCTGCACACAGCCGTCGCCCCCCCCCAACCTTTATTGTGCTTTATTAGCTAAGTTTTATTTACATTATATTCATATTCAATGTGTCACATTCAAGGGGAAACCCAGTGACCTCCATGTTTATTTCCGTACATCAGTGTGCTGCATGTGACGTCTTTCGCAGCGACTAGCTTACGTGGCTAACACAGTCAACAGTGCTAACGCAGCTATCGAGATTACTCACCGAGGGGAGGCGCTATGTTTTCCAGCACTGTTTACCGAGTTAGCACGTAGCTTTAGCAGTCAAACGAGTGGAGCCGTTAGCCAGTGTACGCCCAGCCCAGTTAAAGTTAGTGCACTTAGCCGAGCAGTGACACAAACACCCTACTTGCCACTGAGGCAAAATGTGATATAAACCTTAGCTGATGAAGTGGAGGCTGAGGAAGAGCGGGCAGGAGGCGCCATAGCAGGCCCAGATACAGGTCCAATAGACTCAGAAATTCTTTTATCCCGACTTCCATTTCCATTTTAAACAATTTCCCAGAACTGTTTTAAATGTATTTATTTACTATTGTGCTTTAGATACTGTGGGTATTTCATGTTTTGCTGTATTGTTGGGTGTCTTGTCCTAATGTCTGTCTGCTGGCTGTACAAACAATTGCCCCTCGGGTACAATAAAGTTACCTTGAACCTTCAACCACTTTCCCCTTATTCACCGCTGACTGATCACTTACTTTGCACTTGCATTTGAATTTAGGGTGGGAAAGTCGCCCAGACAGTCAGAATGTATCACTTGACATAGCAGCAAATACAAGCACTTTCATCAGTGGGTCATATGCTCAATTACCATTGTTATAACTCACTCTTCGATAGATAGGAACTTAACAGACAGTTCACTGGAGGAAAATCTGACGGACAATAACTTTAAGTGTATCTCACCATATGTGTTTCTGACCCCTGGATATACTAACTTCTCAACCAAACTCATCTTTACTTACTTCAACCAGCACTAGCGGCCACTTCCCTCTGCTGTTGCAACTCAATTGTGTAAGTTTGCCATACTATCTTACTGTATAACACTTATAACATTACCGCCGACAAAAAAACGTTGCTAATTAAATTCATGCTTTAACAGTCAATCCATTAAACCTGTTTGGAAATGAATACCTCTGCTGCAGTGTCATATACGGTAGTTAAAATGCGCCTGCGCATATACTGTGACATATATACGGTAGCACCCAAAACGTATGTGTCACTGCTCACTTGTTACTTGCATTGGGAGTTCAGAGTAAAGAAGACTAAATGATAAACTGCCTCCTTCATTATCATTTTACAATGTCCATACTTCCAGGAGAGAAAGCTCATTCTATCCGCATCCACAAATCGGCCATGCTGTGGTTTAATGCTCATTGCGCCACCCTAAGGTCCTGCTACGTTAGATCAGAAGCAACTAAAGTAGGCCTATCTGTCTAAATTTAGTTACATGCTCGTTACCGCTAAAAGTAGTGGAATAAAAGTAACGTGTTACTTTGTAGCACATTACTCCCAACACTGTTAATAAGATATATCACATCAAATCTTTTGTGAAATTAGTTTGACTAAAATGACAAAATTATTGTTTTTCGCAACACAACATTAACAGAAATGTTTATTATATTAATATAATATGTACTTTTGAACAGGCACTGAACTAGTGCCCTGAATACAGATCAAATTCAAATACTGCATCAGAGTAAACAGAGGGAAAGGTGCTTGTAGATTAGGCAGAGATGTGAGGATTTGCCACTGCATTACTAAACACTGTGATGACTGCAGGCTAAAAGAATTTAAGCTTAAGACTGTTGCTCTAACTCGTGCCATGAAATACTCAGTAAACCTTTTTGATACTCAAACTGAGAGGAGCAGATGTACACTTTTGTTGGCTTTGAATCCTCAGCGCAAATATTTATTTTTTTCAGATACCAGATAATATCCCTTTCTCGGGTGTAGGTTTAATGTCTCCAAAATCCAGTTTTACAGGCTTCTTAAACCTGATATTAATTAAATTGATCCGGGGAAAAGGGTAATATATTGGAGCATTGTTTTTAGATAAGATACATAATGGAATTGCAATTACCTGGGCTTGAATGCCGGTATATACACTAGAGCTGTCAATCTTCCTCCATAATACCATTCAAATTCCATTTGATATTTTTTTAATATTCGAATAATATTTGAATATTTTATTTAATGCTCAATTGCAGCCTGTTATTAATATGTACTACACTACTCAGGCTCAGAGTTGCCAACTTAGCGACTTTGTCGCTAGATTTAGCGACTTTTCAGACCCCCTTAGCGACTTTTTTTCAAAAAAGCAACTAGCGACAAATCTGCCGACTTTCTGTAGAAAAGTCGTCAGTATTGTCCAGCGAGCACGCAAGGTATTTCTCTCCTGTAGCCGCCAAAACAGTCTTCTGTTCTGTGACTTGAGGAGCAGCGGAGCAGCCTCTCCCCTCTCTCCTCATGTGCAGCAGCACTGCGCACAGTGTGCAGGTAGTTAGAAGGGGAGGGGGACAGGGTGTGCGGGGGCTGGTGTAGGTAGGAGAGACAGTAGGACGCAACGGGAGAAAGACACCGCTGAGCTGGCCTGGCCCTGGGCAAACCAGCCTTCTTTGAGAATTCTTTATCGATCTTTTTCCCTCCCTTTGTAGAACTTCATTTTTTTACTTCAAAGATAGGCTACCTAAGTAACAATTATAAGGTAAAATAAATTCCTGTATTGAATTTGTGATTTGGCTAAAGAGTTCTATTTCTTTCTATCTACCTTGCTGACACAACTACTAAGCTTTATGTAAATGATTGCGTAATGACGTCAAAAATATGCAAATGAGCGTATGACGTCATCTAGTGACTTTTAGCGACTTTTGGAGCTGGTGCTAGCTACTTTCATTGGAAAAGAGTTGGCAACACTGCTCAGGCTTATGCATTGTCAATGCCACTACAAGCATGTGGTTGTTGTTACACGTGCTGTCCACTAGAGGGACTTCTAACATCAGCCTGGCTTTGAAGGGACCTGCACGCAACTTTGTTTACATTCATTTTCCACCACGAGCACACAGCAACAAACTCAAATCAACAGAGAACACTGTAATGAAACATTATCTAACAAGTGTAGTGAAGCAGCTCTGTTGTAAAGGCTAACGGTGCTCGGTTAGCACAATGACATCATGTTAGAAAGCACAGCCGAAACGATGTGTCATAAACTAGGTAGGTTACAAACAATGCTAACTGCATTAACTAGGCCAAACAGTGCTGCCACTACTATTTTAGTGATTTATAAGCAACCAGTTTCTTGCAGATTGTCTCGTTACTGAGAATACAGCAATTACCAGGTAATATATGAAGTTGAAGCTAACTCTGACAGCTGTAGGCAGGTAACATTAACTTTAGTTGTCTCCATGAAGCTCCCAGCTAAGCTAACTCTGACAGCTGTAGGCAGCTAACATTAACTTTAGTTGTCTCCATGAAGCTCCCAGCTAAGCTCCTATAACTCTGACAGCTGTAGGACAGCTAACATTAACTTTAGCTGTCTCCATGAAGCTCCCAGCTAAGCTCCTATAACTCTGACAGCTGTAGGACAGCTAACATTAACTTTAGTTGTCTCCATGAAGCTCCCAGCTAAGCTAACTCTGACAGCTGTAGGACAGCTAACATTAACTTTAGTTGTCTCCATGAAGCTCCCAGCTAAGCTAACTCTGACAGCTGTAGGACAGCTAACATTAACTTTAGTTGTCTCCATGAAGCTCCCAGCTAAGCTCCTATAACTCTGACAGCTGTAGGTCACCTAACATTAACTTTAGTTGTCTCCATGAAGCTCCCAGCTAAGCTCCTATAACTCTGACAGCTGTAGGACAGCTAACATTAACTTTAGCTGTCTCCATGAAGCTCCCAGCTAAGCTCCTATAACTCTGTCAGCTGTAGGTCACCTAACATTAACTTTAGTTGTCTCCATGAAGCTCCCAGCTAAGCTCCTATAACTCTGACAGCTCTAGGACAGCTAACATTAACTTTAGTTGTCTCCATGAAGCTCCCAGCTAAGCTCCTATAACTCTGACAGCTGTAGGACAGCTAACATTAACTTTAGTTGTCTCCATGAAGCTCCCAGCTAAGCTAACTCTGACAGCTGTAGGACAGCTAACATTAACTTTAGCTGTCTCCATGAAGCTCCCAGCTAAGCTCCTATAACTCTGACAGCTGTAGGACAGCTAACATTAACTTTAGCTGTCTCCATGAAGCTCCCAGCTAAGCTCCTATAACTCTGACAGCTGTAGGACAGCTAACATTAACTTTAGTTGTCTCCATGAAGCTCCCAGCTAAGCTAACTCTGACAGCTGTAGGACAGCTAACATTAACTTTAGCTGTCTCCATGAAGCTCCCAGCTAAGCTCCTATAACTCTGACAGCTGTAGGACAGCTAACATTAACTTTAGTTGTCTCCATGAAGCTCCCAGCCAAGCTAACTCTGACAGCTGTAGGACAGCTAACATTAACTTTAGCTGTCTCCATGAAGCTCCCAGCTAAGCTCCTATAACTCTGACAGCTGTAGGACAGCTAACATTAACTTTAGTTGTCTCCATGAAGCTCCCAGCTAAGCTAACTCTGACAGCTGTAGGACAGCTAACATTAACTTTAGTTGTCTCCATGAAGCTCCCAGCTAAGCTCCTATAACTCTGACAGCTGTAGGTCACCTAACATTAACTTTAGTTGTCTCCATGAAGCTCCCAGCTAAGCTCCTATAACTCTGACAGCTGTAGGACAGCTAACATTAACTTTAGCTGTCTCCATGAAGCTCCCAGCTAAGCTCCTATAATTCTGACAGCTCTAGGACAGCTAACATTAACTTTAGTTGTCTCCATGAAGCTCCCAGCTAAGCTCCTATAACTCTGACAGCTGTAGGACAGCTAACATTAACTTTAGCTGTCTCCATGAAGCTCCCAGCTAAGCTCCTATAACTCGCGACACAGTTAGAAAACAAGAACGAGCTAACTAATGATACAGCCCGGTCTCATGGCAGTTCGTGTAAATGTGTTCACGGAGACGTTTTGTCGGTTTTTACGTGGTGGACAGCACGAAAATGGTTGGGAGTAATATAAAAAGCCGAAAATCCGCGTAAGGAGGTTGGTCAGGGTGGTGGATGGGTCAAACAACGCAGGACTTTCACCCGGGCGAGCGGGGATCGTGTCCCGCATGTGGCGTTTTGTTTCCTGGGGATAGTGGCGCTTTGTTTCCCGGGGATTGCATCCCGGGGATGGTGTCCCTGCGTGTGGCGTTTTGTCCCGCGTGTTACTGTGGCACGTCTCCCGGCGTGTAAGGCGCCCTTTCCCCGTAAGGTTGTTCCTAAACCCAACATCCACCACCCCGTTATTGTGGAGCGTCCCCCGCCCCCCGCAGCCGTCTCCCAGCGTGTAAGGCACCCTTTCCCCGTAAGGTTTTTCCTAAACCCAACCTCCGCCATCCCGTTATTGTGGCGCGTCCCCAGCGGACCAGGCGCCTCCCGGCTTATGGAGCGTCCTTTTCGGCCGCCTCCTGGCCACCTCCCGGCGTCCTTTCCTCGAGAAAATAACGTGACATTTACACGTAAAAAACGAGAAAAACGTCTCTGTGAACACGTATCAATAGATTAAGAATAACGTGACATTTACACGAACTGCCGTGAGACTGTGTTGAATGATAACATAAGCACTTTGGCTCGGTGGATGTCGATTTTAAAGTCATGTTAAAACTATTTCCCGTCCATCTTACGATTTCTAGCCGCAGCCTGTCACTTCCCCTTGTACTAACTTTACTCGGTACATAACGTTAGCTCCGTAATGTTGTACTAACGTTACTCGCTACGTAATGTTTGCATAGACCTCACAATGCCTTGTGTTTCTCACTCCCGCTAAATTATTGTTCATAAGACGTGACGTGAGTGACACATGCGGGTAGGCCAAGCCGAGAAGAGGGAGATTAGCTAATGTTAGCCAACATATTTATAAAAAAAAGTCACATTCGAGTAAAGTAATTTCAGCATTCGAATAGTATTGATTTTTTTACTATTTAAATTATATACGACTTTCGGTATTCGTTCCAACAGCCCTAATATACACTGGTTATTAAAAGCTTTATCCCCCGAAAATATAGGTTATCCTCCTTTAAAATGCACATTCAGAGTTTCTGAATGTGCATTTTAAAGGTGGATAACCTATATTATACTTAGATATCCCAGAGTAATCAAACACTCACAACAGGGTGTTGGTGTGAAAGTCTGGGGGTATTTATAATTCATGCCGTCTTCACACATCTTTTGAAGATGCGAGGGGGGCCAGTAGCCATTGCACCAGGGGGCTATACTGCTGCATTATGGATGAAAAGTCTGACATGCTAGATCAGCTACATGCAGTAGATCAACCACACCACACTTCCACAAACACCACAATTTGGACAATTTGTCCATCATATATGCTACATTTTGCATTTTATGTCTAGTTTTTATCTGATTGTAAGTTGATGGGCTTATGTGTTTGTACAGTGTGTGTTTGTCTTTATTAGTGTATACCTGTATAGTATACTTGTATATTGTGTGAATAGGTATGTACTGTATATGAACGAGTGTGTATTTGTGTCTGCATGTGTAGCTATAATTATGTGTATGTCTGTGTGTGTATGTATATATATATATATGATGTGTTTTGTTTGTATATTTCTGTACTATGTACCGGTACTTTTTCGGTACTTTTTGATATGGTAACGTCAATGAAAGAGAAAGAGGTAAGTAAGGGAGGAGAGCAAATCAAAAGAGCCTCTTTAAACCTACATTGTGTCATTTTTTTGAGTTGATTATTAGCAAAAAAACCTTTGTTCTTTCACAAATATGTGTTCATGCATGTGTAATTACTTCCACCAACTAATCAAAGTATTCTCGTAAGCGTAGAATCTGCCATTCAGAATCATTCAGAATACATATGAGCGACTCGCTCGAATGGCGGCAGCCATGTAGCGCCTCCATATTTAAAATACATTAGCCAGAGAGGGACATACCTGGAAATTTCGCGCTTTTACACTCAGAGGCACCGTGACGAATGCCAGGGAGGGGGAGATTACTCGCGACTGCTGGCAGATTTGAAAGCCTGTTGAAGATGGAGGACCACACCTATTCTCGAGGACATGTCTTTGAAGGGCTTCCACTCTCTCCTCGTCATCTTTGGAGAGTGTGTCTTTAGTTTTTCTTTGCCTAGGAGGTCTCACCAAGCCACTGCCACCGTCTCTGTCTTTTGGTTTTTCTTTACCTTATTTCCTTCTTTCTTTAGCTTTCCCTTACACCTTCGTCGCATCAACTTATCTCTGACTCTGCTCACGGAGTAAAAATATGTAGCCTACGCTGTAAACGTTGCCCTACACTATTAATCTCGTACAAACAAGTCATATGGCCATCGTAGGAGTTAAAACGCGCTCGGAATGGGAGGGGCCAGAAAGTAATATTCAGTTGGTTGTCATATACAGTTTCACCGCTAGATGGGAGAAATTCTTACACAATGTAGCTTTAAGCTAAGCAGTAGGGGCCATCACCCTTCAGACAGACACATCAGCCCTTCAACATCCACACCTCATCCTATTCTATCTTTTATTTTACACTTTCGATTCCTCTCTGCACATTGACTGACTTTCGGGCCGGGCCCTTGATCAAGCATTTGTGTTTTTTTAAATCATTACTTAATTAGCCTAATTGGGTGGGGAGAAAGCTATGCCATAATCAGAAATATTATCTATATAGGCTATATTTAGGCCAAAGTAACAAATGTGTCCAAAAAGTTACACAATTTGGACTACAGTTACAAAATGCAACACGTGTCATGAGCGGCGTCTCCTCCTCTTGCACACATCACACCGGGGCTACTGGGCTATATGGTGTAGCATCACTCAGGCCTGCTGGGCTGTGCAACATGGAGCTTGAGGATGTAAAGAAAAACAGAAGAATTACCTTTGAGCAAGTTTGGAGGACAGTCGGAGGTATGGAACCATTTTAAACAAGTCGTGGGCAGTGACAACATATGTGTCGGCTTTGTCGAGTGCATTAGGCTAAGTGCGGCACGCTGCTCACCTATGACAGCAAATAAAACGGGGACTTGGATGATGAACAGACACATGAAGCAGGCTCGCCGTGGCAGAAAAGATGATAGTCAGCCTTCAACATCCTCTTTTGTTAGCATGAGGGCGAAGCAATGTG
The DNA here is from genome assembly GCF_008315115.2 of Sander lucioperca. NCBI lineage: Eukaryota > Metazoa > Chordata > Actinopteri > Perciformes > Percidae > Sander > Sander lucioperca. The sequence goes on from NC_050189.1 coordinate 3,029,254, forward strand.
ATAATAAAGAGGTAATATATAGGTAATAACATGTAATTACCAAAGTAATAACTGGGTAATACATCACAGTAATAAGATGTAATACTGGGGTAATAAGGTGATAAGAAGGTAACATGTAATAACATGCAATTACCAATGTAATAAGTAGGAAAGGGTTCGATAATAACCATATGTATATCTGGGTAATGGCAATATAGTTCTATTAATATTGTAATAACATGGTAATAATGCAGTAATATATGTTGATGTTTTCACAGTATTATAGGCTACTATCAGCGCAATACCTTCCAAATTAGATAAAACTTCTTGGAGTTTAAAATTGATAATTACCATATTATATAATGCTGAAATTCATCCACCCTTCATGTTCCAAACATTTCACTTTTGTTTCAAGGTAATACTTTACAAATTATATGTTTAATCTTTTGACTTCTTACCTGGAAATACATCTGGTAGTTTCTGTGTAATAACCATGAATCAGTACAGCAAAATGCAAAACTGCCTTTTTCTATTGTATTACATGGTAATAATAGAATAACAGAGGTGTAGAGATTACCTGGAAATGCTTCTGGTAGTTTCTGTGTAACAACCATGAATCAGTGCCGCAAAATCCAAAACTGCCTTTTTCTATTTTATTACATGGTAATATTACAATAACAGAGGTGTAGAGATTACCTGGAAATGCTTTTGGTAGTTTCTGTGTAATAACCATGAATCACTGCCACAAAATCCCAAACTGCCTGTTTCTATTTTATTCCATGGTAATATTAGAATAACAGAGGTGCAGAGATTACCTTGAAATGCTTCTGGTAGTTTCCAGGTAATCTCTGCACCTCTGTTATTCTAATATTACCATGAAATGTGTCTTTTCCTTCATGCATGTAATAGGGCTGAACGATTTTTGAAAATAATCTAATTGCGATTTTTTTCCCAAATATTGCGATTGCGATTCGATTATTTTTTTAAGCTCTTTGTCTTCTGTATTATTCAACAAAGAATAATAATATAATAATGTATAGTATGAACACACAATTACACACTAGACAGTTAAATAAGTAAAAATATAGTATATATCTATATATACACACACACACACACAACAGTGTATTTTTTTTTACAGTGCACAGAGAGGAGCTGCCTCCAGCCCCTCCCCCTCGTGAAGTTGCGTGCTGCCGTGTGCACTTGCTCAGAGAGGCTATCGTTACGTTAGCTAGTTGCTGGTGTTCTTGCCGTGGGATTAACTGTACTAATAAAACTGTTGAAACACCGCGGCCACGCTGCTGTGAAAGCTCCCCGAACGTCATTTATCAGTCTGATTGTTACCCCTCTCAGTGGCAGCTCCTCCACTCCATATCTTTATAACGGAGCTAACCGGAGCTAACAGCTAATCAGAGCTAATCGTTGCCAACCGAGCCTTGAGTTCTGTGTGCCTGTATCCATTAACTGCATGTATAGACTCAAGCCCGAATAAAACCCTTAATTTTATTAAAATGGCTGTAAAAGTTTTAAACTACAACTCAGAGTTGTTTGAATGACAGAAATCAGCTCCAGGTACGGCGTAGTTTATTTGACTTAGAAAGGGTCAAACTGGGAAATGAAACACAATGACCAGTTGCTTACATATTGATGAGTCACAAACATTATACAATCATAATTGTAAAAACAATATAACTACACGACACTGTAATGCAGTAGTATATACAGTAGCTAACATGTAAGCTGAAATAAAGGAAATACGTAATGTATTGTTATACAGTGTACATAGTATAACCTATATTGTTTATCTAAATAAACTAAAATATACTTACATGTAGCACAACCCAAGATAACAGTGGCAAACTAGCTTAAACGTACAATATGTAACTTTCTGCCGCTAGGGGTCTCTCAACCAAAACAATGGATTGTAAACACAGACGTTTGATGACATTGGGAAGTTGCGTGGAATTATGGGAGTTTTTATTGCTAAAGGCTATTGTCGATTAGAATGCATCTGTGCATGGACAAGTTTACCCATTCAAGTTTATTCACGTTACGTTTAGTAACGTTTATTCATGTCATGCTAATAAAATAGCTGCAGTTTCCCCAACATAATTACGTTTTCCTTGATTCAATCTGTATTGGTAGCTAGCTGACCAGTTAGCTAGTTAGCCAGGGCTAATGTTAGCAGGTTTTAGCTGCTGGCTAATGATTAGCAGAGGTGCAGAGATGTGGCAGCTATCATCCAGAATGAAGTCTCTTTGTGCCCGGGGAGTGAGACAGGCAGAGCGGGGTGTGCTAGCTGGCTATATTAGCATTAGATTAATCGTCTATCTATACAGCTAACGTTAACGTTACTAGTGAACTTATTTGCTGCTTTTATCCATGGTCAAAACAATTATACTACTAATAACTTAATGAGCATGATGAACGATGTTGTAACCCTATAATGTTATCCACCAAGCATTAGCTAGCATTAACGTTAGCTACTTGTCAACCAGCACATACATTGTAGTAACATAATAAGCTGGATTAATATTGATATGTATCAATAAATAAGGTTTCTGCTGTATTACTGTGTTGCAAAGTGACATGTAATTAATCACAAAATGATGCCTTTTGGCAGAAAAAGCAGTGTTACCCGTGTTTTTTTCTGTGACATTGTATGATTTACAGTTAGTCTCGAACGTAGCATCTGGGTGCCAGTGTTTTGACGGAAGTACTAGTAGTGTAGCTAGATGGCGAAAGGTTATATGACGCCACTGACGGGTGACTAAATGAAACGTGACGTGTCTGAAAATAAAATAACAGATTTCTCTGGGTTTGCCATTTGGTGGCAACATTTGGGATAGTGTAACTACACAACTCAAAAAAATATAGAACATAGGTATGGTCTTTTTTAGACATTTTATAGCAGAAAAGTTACATATTGTGCCTTTAATGAAGCATACTGACAGTCTAATATGAGCTATCAATCATCATCAAAAACATACATATTGCACATCAAACTTTCTGACAATAACTAACAAAGATATCAGAACAGTATGTCAACATCTGTTTCACATACCGAGAATGCTACCAAAGGCATGGAACGTTGAAGATTGATGCGGATAGAATGGAGAGATGATAACAGATGATGAGATGAGCTGCCCTGCTCACATTCAACTTCCTGACTAAATCCCATGATGCAAAGGTCCTACAGTTCTTAAAGGAACACACACACATGTGGATCAAACTATATACTATATCTGGGTAATGGTAATATAGTTATATTAATATTGTAATAACATGATAACAATGGGGTAATATATGTTGATGTTTTCACAGTATTATAGGCTACTATCAGTATAATACCTTCCAAATTAGATACAACTTCTTGGAATTTAAAATAGGTAATAGCGATATTATTATGCTGAAATTCATCCACCCCTTTATGTTCCAAATATTTCCCTTTTGTTTCAAGGTAAAACTTTACAAATGATATATTTCATCTTGTAACTTCTTACCTGGAAACACATCTGATAGTTTTTGTGTAACAACCATGAATCAGCAAAAAAAACTACCTGTTTCTATTTCATTTTGTTCTGTCCCCATCAGGACATTAGTTCACTTAAACGCTTTTCTTCTCCCACTCCTGGCAGTAGTTTGTTCCACATGTGTGTGTGTTCCTTTAAGAACTGTAGGACCTTTGCACCATGATGTGAGCAGGACAGCCTCACGTGTTATCATCTCTCCATACAATCCGCTTCAATCTTCGACGTTCCATGTCTGTGGTAGCATTCTCGGTAGGTGAAACAGATGCTGACATACTGTTCTGATAACTTTGTTAATTATTGTCAGAAAGTTTGATGTGCAATATGTATATTTTTGATGATGATTGATAGCTCATAATAGACTGTCAGTATGCTTCATTAAGCTAGTTTGCCACTGTTATCTTGGGTTGTGCTACATGTAAGTATATTTTAGTTTATTTAGATAAACAATATAGGTTATACTATGTACACTGTATAACAATACATTACGTATTTCCTTTATTTCAGCTTACATGTTAGATACTGTATATACTACTGCATTGCAGTGTTGTGTAGTTATATTGTTTTTACAATTATGATTGTATAATGTTTGTGACTCATCAATATGTAAGCAACTGGTCATTGTGTTTCATTTCCCAGTTTGACCCTTTCTAAGTCAAATAAACTGAGTTACGACGATCCCAGTCTCCAGTGCTTGATGGTGGAAGGTGTTTAACTGCTGGTCAGATTGCACAGGGTTACATGCGTGCAGGAAAAGACACATTTCATGGTAATATTAGTATTAGTAAGAATAACAGAGGTGCAGAGATTACCTGGAAACTACCAGAAGCATTTCAAGGTAATCTCTGCACCTCTGTTATTCTAATATTACATGTAATACAATAGAAACAGGCAGTTTTGCAATTTGCAGCAATGATTCATGGTTGTTACACAGAAACTACCAAAAGCATTTCAAGGTAATCTCTACACCTCTGTTATTCTTATATTACCATGTAATACAATAGAAAAAGGCAGTTTTGCATTTTGTGGCACTGATTTATGGTTGTTACACAGAAGCATGTCCAGGTAATCTCTACACCTCTGTTATTGTTATATTACCATGTAATACAACAGAAACAGGCAGTTTTGCATTTTGCGGTACTGATTCATGGTTATTACACAGAAACTACCAGATGTGTTTCCAAGTAAGAAATCAAAAGATTAAACATATAATTTGTAAAGTATTACCTTGAAACAAAAGTGAAATGTTTGGAACATGAAGGGTGGATGAATTTCAGCATTATATAATATGGTAATTATCAATTTTAAACTCCAAGAAGTTTTATCTAATTTGGAAGGTATTGCGCTGATAGTAGCCTATAATACTGTGAAAACATCAACATATATTACTGCATTATTACCATGTTATTACAATATTAATAGAACTATATTGCCATTACCCAGATATACATATGGTTATTATCAAACCCTTTCCTACTTATTACATTGGTAATTGCATGTTATTACATGTTACCTTCTTATCACCTTATTACCCCAGTATTACATCTTATTACTGTGATGTATTACCCAGTTATTACTTTGGTAATTACATGTTATTACCTATATATTGCCTCTTTATTATCACATTGTTACCCCACTATTACCATCTTATTACCGTACTGTAATATGCAGTGCTACCCAACTCAGAATTGTAGTTGAGAACGTCAGTTATAACGGTCCATGTATTAAAAAAGTGTCGGGTTGAAATCAGGCTCGGGCTCATAATTCCAGTTAATGTGTCGGGCTGGGCCGGTCTCGGACACAACGTGCACGGGCTCGGGTTGGGTCGGGCTTGATTCTTTGGGCCAGATCTAAGCTCTAATTGACTCTCTTTTTATTACATGGCTTGGTTGAATTCTGAGGCATTCTGCGGTCTGTTATTTCTTGATAACAGGCCGTTGCTAAGTATAACACACCGTTGCACCATGCATAGCAGAGCGATGCCACGGACGCAGTTCTGTTCACTCTGGAGGACAGCTATCAATCCACTGAAAGAAGTCCGGATAATTTATCAGCTGTGGCAAAAAGTGGAGAAACGTTGATTAACTTCTGTCCTCCAATTCAAGCAATGACAGCAGATCTGGTAAGCACCTATCACTACATCTTTATATACGGTCTATGATCACTACATCTTTATATACGGTCTATGATCACTACATCTTTATATACGGTCTATGATCACTACATCTTTATATACGGTCTATGATCTCTACATCTTTATATATTCAATTCAATTCAATTTTATTTATAGTATCAAATCATAACAAGAGTTATCTCGAGACACTTTACAGATAGAGTAGGTCTAGACCACACTCTGTAGTTTACGAAGCCCCAACTATTACAGTGGTTGCCTCAAGAGCAAGCATTAGCAGTAGCTATTGCGACAGTGGCAAGGAAAAACTCCCTTTTTTGTTAGGAAGAAACCTCGGACAGACCCAGACTCTTGGTAGGCGGTGTCTGACGGCACCAGTTGGAGGTGTGGTGAATGGTGGCAATAATAGTCATAATAAAGATAGTGAAACAGTGATCACAATGGTAGTCGTAGTAGTTCATGTCATAGTAGGGCACAGCAGGGCGTTACGGGGTGTGGTGTGGCACAGCAGCCTGGGTGGACGCGGTTGGACGCAGCAGGACGCAGTCGGACACTGCGGGGAATCGCAGAGCGTAGCAGGGTGTAGTAAGTCCATAGCGTCAGCTGCACCCAGGACCCCGGTGTAGGTGCCACCCAATTCCAAGGCGATATTCTGGGTGAAGAAGAAGCATAGGGACTCCGGGGAGAAAACTCCCCAGAGCTAGGTTAGTAACAAGCATTTCTGGGACTAAGATGCACACAAAAGGAGACAAGTGAAAAGAGAGAAGAGGGAGCAGCTCATTGTGTCCTTGGAAGGAGCTTCCCACAGCAGTCTAGAGTTATAATAGCATAACTAAGAGAGGCAGGCTAGGCAGGCGGTCAATGATTGCTACATCTTTATATACGGTCTATGATCACTACATCTTTATATACGGTCAATGATCTCTACATCTTTATATACGGTCTATGATCTCTACATCTTTATATACGGTCTATGATCTCTACATCTTTATATACGGTCTATGATCACTACATCTTTATATACGGTCTATGATCACTACATCTTTATATACGGTCTATGATCACTACATCTTTATATACGGTCTATGATCTCTACAGCTTTATATACGGTCTATGATCTCTACATCTTTATATACGGTCTATGATTGCTACATCTTTATATACGGTCTATGATCTCTACATCTTTATATACGGTCTATGATCGCTACATCTTTATATATACGGTCTATGATCGCTACATCTTTATATATGGTCTATGATCTCTACATCTTTATATACTGTCTATGATCTCTACATCTTTATATACTGTCTATGATCTCTACATCTTTATATACGGTCTATGATCTCTACATCTTTATATACGGTCTATGATCTCTACATCTTTATATACGGTCTATGATCAATACATCTTTATATACGGTCTATGATCTCTACATCTTTATATACGGTCTATGATCTCTACATCTTTATATACGGTCTATGATCTCTACATCTTTATATGGTCTATGATCTCTACATCTTTATATACGGTCTATGATCTCTACATCTTTATGTACGGTCTATGATCTCTACATCTTTATATGGTCTGTGATCTCTACATCTTTATATGGTCTATGATCTCTACATCTTTATATGGTCTGTGATCTCTACATCTTTATATACGGTCTATGATCGCTACATCTTTATGTACGGTCTATGATCTCTACATCTTTATATGGTCTTTGATCTCTACATCTTTATATGGTCTGTGATCTCTACATCTTTATATACGGTCTATGATCACTACATCTTTATATACGGTCTATGATCACTACATCTTTATATACGGTCTATGATCTCTACATCTTTATATGGTCTATGATCTCTACATCTTTATATGGTCTGTGATCTCTACATCTTTATATACGGTCTATGATCTCTACATCTTTATATGGTCTATGATCTCTACATCTTTATGTACGGTCTATGATCTCTACATCTTTATATGGTCTGTGATCTCTACATCTTTATATACGGTCTATGATCTCTACATCTTTATATGGTCTGTGATCTCTACATCTTTATATGGTCTGTGATCTCTACATCTTTATATACGGTCTATGATCTCTACATCTTTATATGGTCTATGATCTCTACATCTTTATATGGTCTGTGATCTCTACATCTTTATATACGGTCTATGATCGCTACATCTTTATGTACGGTCTATGATCTCTACATCTTTATATGGTCTGTGATCTCTACATCTTTATATACGGTCTATGATCTCTACATCTTTATATACGGTCTATGATCTCTACATCTTTATATACGGTCTATGATCTCTACATCTTTATATGGTCTATGATCTCTACATCTTTATATGGTCTGTGATCTCTACATCTTTATATACGGTCTATGATCTCTACATCTTTATATACGGTCTATGATCTCTACATCTTTATATTATCTGTGATCTCTACATCTTTATATACGGTCTATGATCGCTACGCGGTAACTTCAGCCGTAGGGACAACAATGCTAATTAGTTAGCTTACATTGCAACATGTTTAACGTTACAGGTGTGCAAAAAGGAAACGAGATGAATGAGGACATAAATGTCAACATAAATATTCTGAAAGAAACCATTCACTGTGTCTTACTTCACCGTCAATGGAACCGTTCAGTTTAATGTGAATTAGAGCAGCCGATAGCAGCTCTAATAAAACAGCAGCTGGGTCATTCGTCCACCTATAGCTAGCTATAGCAGTGCAGCACCCCATAACAGCCTGACTCATAAAATATACGGCTACTACCACAGTCCGTAAGGGGGATAAAATGCATGCCGGTGGCTTTTGCCAGAAATGTATTCACTGCAGGAGGGGGAGATACTGTGGTGTTGAGCAATAGACGAAGGGTTGCATTAAACAGCTACAGAGTTTATGTTGCTATGGACGCAGGATTCCAACCGTAGAGACGGAACGGACTATTTTCTTTAGCGGAAGCAATACAATTGTATTTCAATCAATAAACTCCTTTTTATATCAATATTTTGTGTCAAATTATTGATTTATTTGGTATACGACAACCCTGATAACCCTGTCAGGGTTGTATTCGCTATAACAACCGCTTCGCTCTACATCATCCCTTACATAACAAAGCAGCTTTTTAAAACTGCGTTCATGCAGTCCGAGAGACAATTATTGATGATGATACAGGAAGTTTGAAATTTTGATGATTCTCTAGGGAAAGTGGGTCATAATAGCATCAATACAGGTATGTATTACACTTGTTAACACATTAATGTTTAGGCATTTGAATAATAACTGTTAAAGGTTGAGATGACTGGCAGCCACACTATCCTTGTTCTTGCAGCACTCACTGTAAACGTCTGCTGATGAAGACTATGACATGCAGATGAAACTCTCAAAAAGCTAGTAATGGAACCTTGGATTAACATTTTGTAAGTAACAATGTTACAAAATTACAAAAAGCAAATACATTGAACGGCTAGTGCTAAATAAATATTAGCAATAAATAATGGAGTGGTCTTCGGGAATTTAGCTTTAAATGACAATGAGGTAACGGTGAACATTATGAGAATAACATTAAACATGGTTGTAATTAACATCAGTACAGTAGCCTCTACTGAGAGTAACAAGTGCAGAAACAGAGAATGATTGAGTGAATGCGTTAATAGTAACCTACAGTCAATCATGTATTTTATGTTTCAGTTTGTTTCAGTGTTTTCAAGGCTTATTGGCTGCATTGAGGCACCACATCTACAGTTCACTCCCCACTTGGATGCACCCTTAATCAGTTTGTTTCAGACACACAGTAACACACTCACACACATACATACACACACACACACACACACACACACACACACACACACACACACACACACACACAATGATTTCACCATCACAAATGTGTTAATGATTAGCCCTCCCTGGGGTACAGATCAAATTCCCCAAACTAAACCAGGAGAGAGAGCCACAAAGCAGAAACATAGCCTACACTTTATGGTTTAATCAAGACAGCATGTTTTCTTTCCCTCATCCTTTCCTCACTTCCACTTATTTCTTTTCCTCTCAGGTTGGTTTTGTCCTTCTTTGTCTCTCCTAATTCTCTCCTAATGGTCCAGATGATCTGGGTTGCTGTAAATACTGAATCGAGCCGAGAGCATACCTAAACCCCCCACCTCCATCAACTCAGCACATAAGAGAGGAATACTCACTTTCATTAGCCATGTGAAAACAGCTTAGTTGGAATATCGTCTTTTTCGGAATTATGGCCAAAACCAGAATATTATGTGCATGTAAACGTACTGACTAAGCTGCTTTAGGATAAATTATTATGTTTAGGTATAGCAGAAGCCTAGTCATGTCTCTATTTCTCCCACAATTTCCTTTTTAATAACTTAAAAAAAGAAGAGATGCAGCCAGCCATCTATGTCTCAGCTTGTTAAAGTTGTTATTTTTACTTTGCTCACTTTATTAAAAAAGGGTTCTTTCACATTTACCTTTCCTTCCCATAAGGGCTCCAAATCATGAGTCACCGTCCAGCAGCAAGCAGAGGGTTACATTTAATCCAGACTTTATTGGTATTTCTGCAAACTCACAAGACAATTGCTATCTGAATTGGGGGGCAGGTAATGCCTTAAGATATATCAGATCAGCGACTTTATCGCTAGGCCACGCAGGCACCCCGATGAAGTCTGATTAAAGACTATACTCAAATGAAATAACTTTAAGTCTTGAAAATGTATTTTCCCTCAAATGTGTCTGCTAATGTCACACCACGATGAGCTTGACATTTTGCTTTTTATTAAAATATGTTGGATAGATTGCTGTGAAATTTGGTAAACACACTCGTGGTCCCCAGAGGATGAACTGTCACCACTTTGATCCACTGAGCTTTCGTATAGAGCCATCATCAGGTCATCAGGTTTTTTTTCCAATACTTTTGTTTCTGACCAAATACCTGCAAAACCAGTGACATTCTCATCAGCCTCAGCTGTACTTTGTATTTAGTGTTAATTGGCATGCTAAAACGCTAAACTAATATGGTTAGCATAGTAAACATTATACCTGCTAAACAAATACATGTTAGTATTACCAATGTGAGCATGTTTGCATACTGATGTTAGCACTTATCTTAAGCACAGCCTCATAGAGCATCCAGCATGGCTGTAGACTCATTATTGATTGAGTCTTTCAAGATACAAGGACATTCATAAAAATCTCATTTTTATTGAGTACTGTTATGGACTAATGATGAGTGGCCCTGCCTCTTGCAATGTCAGCTGGGATAGGCTCCATCCCACCACCATCCTGCTAAAGATAACTGGTTGTAGAGAACAGGGTTTTAAACATATGCCTTTATTAGATAGTAACAGTAGAGAGATGGCAGGAAAGGAGTTTACACAGAAGGAATGACAACATAGGCCCCCAGCTGGATGTAAACCAGGAAAATTGCGATACATGGTCAGCAATTTAACCCCTAGGCCCAGTGATGGCTGGTATAAATGTGCTAACAGGGCTAAGCCCTCCCTACCTTTTACAATAAAGATACGAAAATTGTTTTTAATTTAGGTGGAACCTAGAGATGCAACAGTACCAAATAGTCACAATAAAAACACAAAATATATCTAAATATTGCTGATCATTTGGGCTAATTTCTTTCAGCCAACAGGCCACAGACTTTTGACCAACGAGTGAGTAACGGGGGAGAAGTGAACAACAATGGTGGCGGCGTGTGTATGCATGATGATTGAGGTGGATGATTTACTTAATAATCAATTTGGAGGAGAAATTGTAAGTGAAGAGACCGATGCCACATAGACTACGTTTACATGCACATAATCATTTTTTCCCTTATTCCGAAAAAAGATGATATTCTGACTAAGCTGTTTACATGGCTAATGAAAGTGAATATTCCACTAATATTCCCGTTTACATGTAGCCGTGCAAAATAGGATTTTTTCAAAGTTTTCCTGTGGTGGAGGACTTATTGGACTGTGTGAACACAGCGTCCCTCTTTCATTCCTTCAACCAGCTTCTTGAAAAGGTCGACGTAGCGATGTGTGCACATATCCCAAAACCTGTTGATATCCAAGTCTTTGATAATATTTAAAAGTAGCTGTGTTTCTCCTTCTTATTGGGTCTGCAGCCTTGCAAACTGTTGGCTGGTTGGTTTGTGTACAGAAACCATAGCAACACACAGAGCTGACCATAAGCCTGCGGTGAAAACCCTGATTGAGACGCATATTCCGAATGCGCTGTATACATGTCCAAAGAATGCTTCTAAAACCTGAATAATACCGGAATATCCCACGTCTTAATCGGAAAATACTATATTCTGAAAAAGGCCTTTTTCGGAATATCCAACCAGAATATCCTGTTTACATGACCTGTATCAAATTTGGAATATTGTCATATTCGGAATAATAGTGGAATATTGGTGTGCATGTAAATGTACTGAATGTCATCATGAAAAGGACAAAGGCAAAAACAAAAGGAGAAAACGACAAAACCGTACGTCTAATACCGCCTGTTAAGTTGATGTGGGCCATTGCATCTCTATACAGAGACACAACAAGCTGGTAAAGAAAGACAAAATATAATTTTGGCAGTTTTCTGGGTCAGCAGCAGTTACAATAACAAGCAGGATAGGAGAAGTTTGCGCACTGTCAAATACTAGGATTGCCAATACTGATCTGTTAGGTGATGGAGAGGTGCAGGGCACTCAGCTTACTATCTGACTGGGCCTGAAATGAACTGGAAAATGAGAGCATGCGGCCATGTATAGAACATTATGCCATTCAGTTTGTCTGTGCACGCAGTATAGAAGTGTTTTATGTTGTCGTTGTGGCATATGTCTGTGTACAGTCAGATGGTTTTCACACCGGGGCTGAAAGGGGTGATGCAGCCATCTGGAAGATGTTTCCCATTTCCTCCAACATTCTTCCTGTGAAGAGGAACACAGGTCCACAACTGTAAACAGCTGGAAGACAGAGAGAGCATAGCTAGATAGAATAGTTGGCAGAGTTTAAAGCTGGAGAGGCTGTCCCACTGTCTTCCTCTCTGCCCCCCACACACACACACACACGCACACACACACACACACACACACACACACACACACACACACACACACACACACACACACACACACGCGCTCTATCTTCCACGCTTCTCTTTTTATCTTTATCCCAATTTCATGGCTGCTAGAAGCTAATTTTCAAAAAGACACTCTTGCCTTCTGGACCACACACTGCAGAGCAAGACAAAGACTATAGTGCTGCAGGAATATCAGAATCTGAATACTATTTTGTGCCAAATACGTTTTTTCACTTCCAAGGACTTTGTGAAGTGTTTGGTGCATACTTAAACATATTAAAATGAAATAAACAATAAAGCAAGGTACTTCAACACACAAGAACATACATATTCACTATAAATATTACAAAACAAGTATCTAGAAGACATACAGACAAATATGTGCAATTTAACCATTTTAAAATAAGAAAAGAAGGCTGTATGGCTTTGAGCAGGATGTGCAAATATGTTGATGAGGGAAAGTGCAAAAGTTCAACATATATAAGATGTGCAAAGATCAGGTATAGGCCTGGATCTGTGTTGCCCACTGCAGTCGGAAGAAATGGTTTTTGTGGCGTCAGGTTTCAGTCCTGGACCGCAGCATCCTGCCAGAGGGGAGTGTTTCAAAACGTTTGTGTCCAGGGTGAGAGGGATCGGCCACAGTCTTTTTGGCCTGCCTGGAGCCATACAGGTCCTGGAGGGACAGCAGATTGCAGCAATCACCTTCTGAGCAAAGTGAAAGCAGTCTGCCCTTGTCTTTGGTGATGGCAGCGGCGTACCAGATGGTGATGGACTGTGGATGGAGGTCAGGGTTAGGGTTGTCGGGCTGTCATTCGTTTGGTCTACCACTTGAGAGTCCCTCCAGGATTTTGCAATGTTGCGATCGCAACAATTCACACAAATTCAACCAATCACTTTGAATTTGGTGCGACTCGCAATTTTGACCAATCACCACAACTTTTCCGCAAATTTGACCAATAACCGGAGTTTCCTGTGACTTCAACCAATCCCAGAAGTCCCACGTGCCACTGACCAAGTGGGAGTGAGAACGGGTTGACGTAACACGTACGTCGCCAAATTCATTTCCTAGTTTCTGATATGAAGACATGTGTGACTCGAACATCTCACATTTACCAACAAAACGTACAGCGAAAGACCGTGCAAAACATTTCAGACCGTCTTGCCAACCTGTATACATTTTAACATCAATGTACGCTGTAACGATTTTTCACTCTAAAGTCGCTGAAAGCTGCTGCTGTTTCAATCCTGTCGGCTCTCTGCAGCGGGCGGGGCTGCTGCTCAGTTTCCCCCGAGACTGACGCGCGCACACACACACACACACACACACACACACACACACACACACAAACACACACACAGACACTCTAACACACCAGTGGATGCAGGAAAAACCGGAGATGAGACGACACAATGACCTAAATTGAGGACAGCTACGCTCGTTATTGTAAGTGCCATGATAAGTTAAAGTCCAATAAGTAGCTACTATATCAAACCGTATGAATGTGTGTCCCAGGCCAGGATAGGAAATGAACTAACAATGTTAAGATCAACAAGCCACTGACACATATGTTCATATTTGATTCATTCAATAAATTATTTTTTGTCTTAAATCCACCAGCCATTTTCATATTATACCAACATTTGCAGCATCCTGAGCCTTTTTGGTAAGGTTACTAGGAAAACTCTGACCTGAGTAAAGTTTCCTTTTTATTTCTAAAGAACTAATCTAAATCTCTCACAACTTCATTGCAACAAAAAAACAAAAGACATTGCAACTTTTATCGCAATTTTTTACAAAAGCTCTTGCAAAATCAGACATTTTGGGCCACAACAATCTCAAAAAAAGGCCACCAAATCCTGGAAGGACTGACTTGACTGCCAGACTGAACTACCAACTACATAGATTGGCACAACATTTGATATAGCAACCTGGTCTCACGGCAGTTCGTGAAATGGTCACGTTATTTTGATCTATTGATACGTGTACAGGGAAACGATTTTCTACTGTATTTCGTGGTGGTCACCACGAAATTGGAACGTTACCATTTCACGAACTGCCATGCGACTGCTGCTCTGGACAACAACGGCTGCCGGGACACGATCCGCGGTCTCTGGGGGACGCAACAACAGGGAAATTAAACGGCGCATGCCAGCGACAACAACAGCGACAACAACGGCGACAACAACGGGATGCGCTACAACAACGGGACGGTTGTGGTTAGGAAAAGAGAGACGGGGAAAGGTTGTGGTTAGGAGAACAAGAATGCGGAAAGGAACTACCACACGCGGGACGTGATCCCCGGTCTCCAGGGTGAAAGAAAAACGTGTCCCTGTACACGAATCAATAGATTAAATAATGTCACCATTTCACGAACTGCCATGAGACTGGGCTGGATATAGACTTTGTATGGTTCCCAGAGGATGAATCCATAAAGTTGGTAATGTTAGCAACGTTAAAAAAGCACTGTTATTTCATTTTTAACCAAGAAGAACTTACATGGTCACTTACACATCAAATCCCATGTTAACATGCAAAAACATAACCACAACTGTATACACCAGCCAAAAAAGTTTTCAAAAAGAGAAGCAAGACAGACTATAAAACAGAATGACATGGCAAAAGACAAAAGAGAAAAGAAATGGAAAACATAATAAAAAATATAAATGGCAGACAGAGAATAGAGGGACAAAGCAGCCAAGTAAAGAAAAGAATGGAGTTAAACATGAGAGAAAAGACTTCATTAGTGAGCATTAATTGATGTTTTAACCTCATGTCAGCCATGTTAATACTATTCTGAGCCACTGTGGAGATAGAGAGGAAAGAACAAGGAGATGGAAGTCAGAGGTAAAAGGAGGAAATTGGGGTTTGGACGAGCGTTTGAAGTGTTAATTGCACTTTAACAGAACGACATGTCATAGTCTCACAGATAAGAAAGGATAAAATGGCCTTGTCCACACCACACAGTTTTGACAACCTGCACATGTATTTATTAGGTATTACTGTTTAAAGGTGCTCTAAGCGATGTCACACGTTTTTTAGGCTGCAACATTTTTTGTCACATACAGCAAACATCTCCTCACTATCCGCTAGCTGCCTGTCCCCTGAACACACTGTAATAAACATCTCCTCACTATCTGCTAGCTGCCTGTCCCTAGAACACACTGTAAAAAACATCTCCTCACTATCTGCTAGCTGCCTGTCCCCAGAACACACTGTAAAAAAACATCTCCTCACTATCTGCTAGCTGCCTGTCCCCAGAACACACTGTAAAAAAACATCTCCTCACTATCCGCTAGCTGCCTGTCCCCAGAACACACTGTAAAAAACATTCCTCACACTGTTGTCTGTCTTAATGCTACGTCATCTTCTCATTGACTTTACATTGGCATTGTTTTCCTTGGCGGCCACAGGGAATTTTCACACATTCTGTCCCACCACCACGTAATGTGCTATTAACAGTTTGTGATCATTTCAGGGAATTCTGTGAGACCAGGCTGGGGGAGTGGAGGAGAGAGAAGCGTGAAGAGGGAAGTTAGCTAGAGGAGAGCTGTCCTAGACAACGACAAGCCTAGCCTCCGTTTTGTTTGACAATACTTCAAACGTCAACAAGAAGTGACATCACCCAACATCGCTTAGAGCACCTTTCATTTTCTACTTTATTAACTCCTGCTGGATGTTCCGTCTGTTTCATCCACTCACCTCAATTACCATATTTAATAAAAGACAACCCTGGTGAGCCCCTCTTTTTAAGACTTATTTTATGAAAAATACTTAAGAAGACCAAATGAAAAACACATGAAATAAAGTTGTTTTTAAATGAAATCATGTTTTTAATATGTTTTAGAGGAAATTGTCACACAGGCCAGATGTTCATTTAGGGCAGGGGGGGAATCACCAGTGATCAATTATGTTTTCGTGTCTTAGGTAGAGAGGTGTGTGTAGTGTTTTGAAAAAAAGTGTTTTCATGCAATTGAAAGAGAAATAGCTTATGGTTTTGGAGATTTGGTGTGTAGTTTTGCTCTTTGAGTGAGTTTCAAAAATTGTGTGACAGTAAAGATTTTGCATGTAAGTAGTTGTAAAAAACTGTAAATGTCACTCAAGCTATTGCTAAAGAGACAAAAATATCAGATCTGTGTAGCCTGTAACCTTCCTCATGGTAATACAGTAAACAAATAGAAATGTTTCCCACATTGACCCTATTGTAATAACATCATCTCTTTACGTCCATTAATGGCACCCGACTGTTTCTCGATGAACACAACTCCTAATGTACACATTACAGTAGAGAAAAAACTGGTTAATTTGCATTTTCTTTTGGCGATTTTATGGAATTTTGTTTAAGATGTGTGCTCAATTTGGATGGAAACGTGACCATTTCACACAGGTGTGTGCAAATATGTCGGTGTTTGGTGTTTTAAGCCCCCAATGTCGTCTTCCAGGCAGCGCTGCCTGGATGGAACTAGGATTAGGCAATGTTTTGGGTTAGGGTTAGGGTTAAGATTAAGGTTAGGGTTAGGTGTCTTGAAGTCGACGGTCGCAGTGCTGCCTTGAAGTCGACGTTGGAGGCTTAAAACACCATCGAGCAAATATGTCATGCCTTAGCTTATCTTTATGACATATTAAAGGATCATTTCAGTTTATTACAACTTGTCTCTGATTTTCATAGTTTCGGACATGCATCATTTCTACCAGCTATAAGAATATTGTGCTATCCAAAATATTCTGCTCTTGCAGATATTAGTAATTAATTGATTACACATACATACACACACACACACACACACACACACACACACACACAGTCACACCACAGCATGCAAACTGTTTTCTTAATAGACTTGGCAATCTCCATTGCTCCATCATCAGTAACACTTTAGTGGTCACAGAGAGCTCTTCATAATGTCTTTATAAATTGCTGCTTTATTTATGAGCTCGCCATCATCAGAACAATGAGCCTTTCAATAACACAGCACAGATAATTACCATAAAACAATGGCCATTATCTGGTTAGTGTTGTTAAGATATGCACGCTGGGACCATGGTATTAGCTTATGAGCTGAAATTGTGGGCCTGATTGAGTCTGGGAAGAATTTTCTGTTTGGCTTGGTTTATGGCTATATATAAGCTGTTCGTGCAGGAAATACTGTAGGGGTAATTACACTTTAAGATACATTAAGGGAGTGAAATGAGGTAAAAGGAGGCTGTAGTGAGACATGAAACGAAAAAGTTGACTGATACGATCTCACCTTTTTCTTGTTTATTGCAATTTTACAACACAGGACTGTACAACTAAATGCGACTTGTAGTTCCTTAATGCTACATAAGAAAAAAAAATACAGACTTCTGTATCGCTTTCCAAACAGCAGCAGGGTGGACAGGCTGTTGCTAGGGTGGGTGTTGTCTCTCGGCAATGGTGTTCTGGGCGGTTTTATTCACCAGCTGCAGAGCCCTCATGTCCTGGGCCATGCACATCCCATGCCATTGTAATGTTTCCAGTCAGAATGTTTTCTATTGCTCCTATGTTAAAAATGGGAGTTTTGCCTTCTTAAAAAATACAGTAATTTTAAGCATTTTTTCACCAGGATGGAGATGTGAGATGACCATGTCAGGTTCTCTGTGATGCTGATTCCCACGGACCTAAAACTGTTGACTTGCTCCACCTCAGCTCCTCTGATGTTGACATAGGTGTGTGTCTTCACTTACCCCGCACAGCAGCTGGATTCTCGCAATATCACAAGATAATTTAAGGATCGTGGGATCTCATATCACACGAAAATCCATCTTTTCAGGCTTCTAGTAATGCATTTGTGTCAAGACCAGAATTGGCTGGCAAATCAGCATCCATTGAGAAGCTGCAGGCAGCTATGGCCGTGGTTTAGTTGTGTGTGCTGGACAACTGCTTGTTCAAAACAACCATGGTGGCTCTAATAGCATCAGTTTTACCATGACAAAATGTTGTGCATCACATTGAACTAGTCTATTACTGTGGGCTCCCCCTGATTAAGCCATTCTTTGGTAATCGCCTTTTTACTGGCGACGAGTATTATCTTGAATATGTACAGTTTAGAAGAGCCTAAAAATGGGGTGGTTTTCTACCCAAATAAAGGACCGGAAAGAAAAAGTCAATCTCAACTTTTTCCATACTATCTCTGATTGTCGTCCAGTACTGATAAATCCCAGTGCATTCTGTTTTTCCAATTAAACTCTCTCCACGACATCGACGTGGTTGATTTCCATTGCATGCAATGCATTCCTCTAATCATAGCACAAAGTGGCTCTAATTTTTCCATTTTTCTTTCATGTAGGATGTGTTAGCCCCCCCAAGTTCCTGAAGAGACCAGACCCAAGCTTTTTGTAGGTCCTCTTTACTAGTTTCCTTTTTGTATCTCTTTTCTATATGATGTCTCAGCTGCAAAAATTTGAATAAATCTTGGCTGGCAATCCGTGTTGCTCCCTCAGGTCCTGGAAACTTTTAAGACAGGTTTTCTGAAAGGAGTTCAAGTTAATTTTGAGCCCTCGCTGTTGCAATAGTTTCAGAGTTGCATCCAGCCTGTTTGGAGTGAAACTTGGATCATATGCCACCCACCTGATCACTGAATAATGCACCGTTTTAAACCAAATTTTGAGTGATACCTCTAGCCATGGGTTGGTATTCGCCCCACTATGGTGCTTTAATTTACTATCACCAATGATGACCTGTGGAGGGACTGTGCTCGAACAGTAGAAATCAATAGATTTTCATGATGCTGTATAGCAAGGATCACAAATATGAACAAAGTTTTAATCTGGGCTACTTGGTACTAAGTTTTAAGACAAGGGAGTGCCAGTGCCAGGTACTCATAAACACCTGGAGTGTCTTGTATATACTTCTAGGTTTCTTTCCCTCCCTCAAAAATCTCATGATCCACATATTGACTATACATACTATACATACATACTATACATTTATTTTCATGAATATCCACTGGCAGAGTCTGAAACAAATAAAGCAGCCTCGTAAGGATAATTCATTTTGATGTTTGTAACTCGCTGAATTAACCCCAAAAAGGGTAGCATGCTCCACCTGTCCAAATCCTTTATAATATTGGTAAGCAAAGAATCATAATTTTTTAGAAAATAGGCTTGTTAGGTCCTTTGGTATTTTCCCACCCAAGTAATCCAAACTATTCACCTCAGAAATGGCATAATTATCTCTCAACTGTTGTTATTTTTAAGATGATGAGGGCTGAGTGGAGGGCAGTAGATACGGCATCATCTGTGGATCTGGTAGCTCTGTATGCAAACTGGGAAGGGTTCAGGCTGGCTGTGATGTTGTTCTCGATGTGTTGGAGAACCAGTTCCTCAAAGAGCTTCATCAGAATGGGGGTGAGTGCTACAGGGCGGTAGTCGTTTAGACTAGACACTGCAGACTTTTTAGGTATAGGGACGATGGTGGCTGGACTTGGGGATCAGTATCTTGCCCAAGGACACTTCGACACGTAGACTGTCAGAGCCGGGATCGAACCGATCTTCTGATTAGTGGATGACCTGCTCTTCCTCCTGAGCCACATCCGCCCATAATGGCAGCATCTCGGAACACGTGCCAGTGTGTGCACTCAAAACTGTCCTGTAGAGCTGCTGTAGCTTCATCTGTCCACACGTTAACTGATTTTTCTGATGGTTTAAGCCTTTTAATCAGCTAGGAGTAAGTAGGCAGGATAATTGTCCAAAGTGTGGGCATGATAGGTCTTTGTAGCTGCCAGGAATGTTTGTGTGAACATGGTCCAGGGTCTTTCTTATATGTTACAGCTCCTAAGTGTGGACATTAAGTAAGATAAGTCACCACACGTGTTGAACTTTGGCACAACCAGAAGACCTTGTTCTGAAAACCTAGGAGGCCTAGCCAGACCAGCATTAGTAACTCACTGATATACAGTATTGTGGGGAGAACTAGCAGGCATAGGTCCAAAAGTAACTCACTGATGTATTGTGGGTCCAAAATTGTGTAATGCCTCAAAGTAATTAGCAATCAATGCTGTGGAGTCGTTTTTGAAAGAACTGTTCACATGCAACGTCTCAATGCCAGCAGACAGTCAGCATGCTGGTCATCTCACCGTAAGGTGCTTCAGGGGGAAAACATAGTTACATAATTCCTGCCAACACTTTTCGGTGGCATTTTGCAACACAGTGGCAGCAGTAAAAAAAAAAAAAAAAAAAAAAAGCAACACTACTGATGGTTCTGATCCAGAGAGCTTCAGCACACAGAGTAGAGGGGAGAGAGGAGCATGTCCAAGGAAGGAGAGCTGATCCACTAACTTGGCAAGGGGAGAACAGTGACATGGCCTATACAGGAAAGAGCCAGCAGCTGGTAGATGGATCCTGGGCAGGGGTGGAGGACAGAGATGAGGCTCGGGGGTCCTTAACCCATGATCACTTGGATACTGGCCACGCTCAGAGTGAGCTCCCCAGCTGGCTGCAGAATTAGCTGATAGGAGGCCAATTCAATTTGGCCAAGGGAGAAAGTGAAAGAGAGAGCAATCAATGAAAGGAAATGTTGGGTGTTGCTATCGTTGCAGAGCTTTGTGAGGCCTGTCAGAGTGCTGAAAAGATCAGTAGGATGCTTTGTAGTGTGTGGTTTAGCTATTTAGCTAATTCTGGGAGAGCCAATGACTGCCGATTGTCCCTGTTAAATGAGCAAATAAATAAATAAATTAAATCATCATCATGCTTCATTAAAATTAGTGTTGTTATTAACGTTTTTTTCTGCACGGTTAGGGCCTTGTGTTTTTCCTCTCTCTATTACAGTTTGTAAGTTGAAAAATACTCTACACTACACTGGAAAATAGAGTGTATGAACCTTTAATGTGGATGTCCAATCAGTACTGATGGTATATGTAGTCCATTGAAGAGATACATTCCACAGTGTGTGCTATATTAGCTGAGAAAGCGAGTTCTCCTCAGGAAGCTGTGGCAGCTGTGCCTACATGTACCAGGATGCATTGCATGCAAGCGGCGACATCGCTTTGTTCTCTTAGCTTTTTTTAGTTAACAAAATAAACTCACAAAATTTTAAGAATACACATCAACAGAAAAATAATAATAGTTATTATTAAATAATTATAGCAGTTGGTATGATGAACAGTGGCAATTATAGTAACAATAAAGATAATGGAACTATGACTAGAAATAATAGTTGTAGCAGTTCAGGGCGTAGCAGGGCATAGCAGGGCACTGAGCAGGACTACAGCGGCAGCTGCAACCATGATTTAGGTGCCACCCTAATATACTGCAAAAAGGTTCACAGACCTTTTGATGATAGAAAGTGCTGCTTCGTTCTATTACAAATTGACCGTTAGCATATTGCTAACTATTACAGTTTTTTTGCGATTGCATAAGTACTATTTTGTAAACAGGGACCGTTTTTTCAGAGCACTACACACAATTAGCACAACCACACACCCACACATTAGCAGAAGACCTCAGACCCTTTGCTAAATTAAACACTCTTGCAAAAACTATACACTATAAAAACCATATTTTGTTAACATATGAAACACATTTCATATGACTTAATTCAGTTTGAACCAGTTACACACTGCTGTTGCTAACCTAAAACACTACTTCTCGGTGATTAGAGTACCTTAAATGAAGTACACAGAGAAATTGCAAACATACAATAAGTTCACCAAACACTACACAAGGCCAATACTGCAGACTGAGGGAAATATAATTTATTTCTCTCCATATACCCAAATCAGTCAACATGGAGAATCCCAACATGTCCCAGTTATCATACAGCTACTACAGTAGTGTGCATAACACTGTTAGCTCAGCAAACAACAGACACACATAAAATACTGTATCCAGGTTACAATTACAGTACACTTAAAAAGATCTAAAAAAAACTGAAAATACAGTACAGAAAATACTAAACTTACATGCTGCATTTTATACTGCTTACACCTGTTTGGTGTGTCTACAATTAAGGAATCATGTGTTTGCATACCTGATGGCTGTGTTCCACAGATCGGCTCATAGGTGTGGTCTTTTGACAGTCAGTGCTCTGGAATTGCAAGGAAGTGACATCATGATATACTTCTGTGTCTAATGTATACAAGTGTGTTTAGTGTTTTGTAAATCACTGTGTGTATTGTTTTGTAAAAAGTGTGAGGCTGACATTGTGCTGATAGTGGTGCACATCTGGGCCAATGTTTTGCTTCTGGAGTGTAAGCTTTTGATAATTGTGTACTACTTTTGACTTCAGTGTGTGAGCAATCGGCATAAACTGTAAGTAGCTGCATGCTAACGCCAGGTAGCTGTAATCTCTGTGGCCAATGCTGGTCATTTCTCCCCAATTTCGAGTCACATCACTGCTGGGACATGTCCAGCTGTGTAGTATTTGGTTTAGAAGCCTTTATTGGGTATTTTTCACGTTACAAAGTCCTGCTATATCCTCCAGTGCAGTAGCTCCAGCTGCTACTAGTGAAACCAAACTGGAGAGCAGCGGAGATTCCAGGAATCACGCTGGCCAATCAGAGTAGACTGGGCTTTCCTGGGGGGGGGGGGGCTTAAAGAGACAGGTGCTCCAGCAGAGCGTCTCATAAACAGGGTGAATACAGGAGCAGCAGCCATGGGCAGTATGATACATACAGTATACATTAAAGCATGTAAACATGTTCTAGTACAAACACAAAATACAAGTATGAACTTGAAAATGTTATATTATAGTTCCCTTTTAAGTCAAAAAAGTAACTCTGTTATACAGTAAAAAAAAGACATCTATCCAAAGTTTGCTTGAATTAACATCCGCCATCATACGCTACTGGTCATACCAGACCAAATATAACTGTAGCAGCAGTGTATTAAATGGAGTAAGGGTGTTTATTTTATTTCTTAAAAATAAAAAAAACTTTTAATTTGGAAGAGAAAGAGTTTCCTTTCTGAGAAGTTACATTGTCTTGCTTTAAGCTAGCTGGGTAGTATGTAAGTTATACAATGTATTCTATGTAATGTATTTTTTTTTATTTGTGAACCTTTTGTAGTATTTCAATATTCATGCACTACCTATTGGATGAATTATCCATTATATTAATGTGTTCTGCAGGCTATGCATATATGCATTGCAAAAAATATTGAAAAAAATCATCATCATCATCATCATACAATAAAGTCATAACAAAACAGAATCATATCCTGCTAAGACCTTATCTGATTTTACAGTATGTATTGGTTGAATACTGACCATACTCAGCAGAGTATCTGCAGCTCTGAGACATTGTTTTACCCTTCATACCTTGTGAAACTTGTGATTCTACAGGAAGAAGGATGGCTAGGACATTGAATAATAGAGTGAGAAGCTGAAAATCCACAGCATTGGCATAGAGAGAGAAGGAATTATTGAGTGAGAAAGTAGAAAAAAAGCTCAGGGAGGTGTGAGTGTGGAGTAGGGACTGGCCTGGTGTATGAAAGCTTTGATAGTGGCAGCAAAAGGGCAGCATGGTCAGAGCCACTCTCCCCCTCCTCGTGCCAACCCCTTGGGGGCACACTTTTCACCCTTTTGACACACACACACACACACACACACACACACACACACACACACACACACACACACACACACACACACACACACACTACTGTATAGTTGGATTTTAGTGTTGCCCAAGGCAAGATGGTGAAAGGAACTAGGCCAGGCCTCTTTTCAAGATCCTCAGAGTCAGACCCTATGAGTTGCCAGCATTCCCCAACCTTACTGAAACACACACACACACACACACACACACACACACACACACACACACACACACTCTACTGGTTGTAAAGTCTGGGCAGAAAGCCTGGAGAGGGTGTCTGACTAGAGGCTGAAATGAACTCTGACTACACACAGTCTCCGTTTCCACCCCAGACCACCAGCCC
Source organism: Sander lucioperca (assembly GCF_008315115.2). Taxonomy (NCBI): domain Eukaryota; kingdom Metazoa; phylum Chordata; class Actinopteri; order Perciformes; family Percidae; genus Sander; species Sander lucioperca. The sequence goes on from NC_050189.1 coordinate 3,053,896, forward strand.
CTTCAGCAAAACCCTCCCTGTCTCTGTAGTTGAGGAAGTCTGACCGTCGCTGTCACCATGACTACAAACTACAAAAAGGAACAACAACACCACCGCTCAGGCCAGGCGTCTTGCATGTAATCCATTCATTTAAATGCCGCCAGCTGTGTAAATACAGAGTAGGAAATCAAAACGGTATCTGACAGTAGATTTAATTATATTTGACTGATGGGCCATAGTTTTGTTATCTTAACCAAGACAAACTAAGCGACGTGTGATTGCTGCTTACGTTCATATACTTCACATGTCGTTTCCGCGGCCAAATTGAACCACACAACTCACACAACCAGAGAATGTGAAATGCACACCAGGGAGGAGAAAAAGGACTGTACCTTATATGAAATGACTGAGATGACTTAACAAGATTTTGGGCTGAAGAGAGGGAGCTTTGGCCTTGCTTAATCTAGCTGGAGCTTCTTAGCAGCTTTTTCTCATTGGCACACAAGGGGAAGAGTTTTTAATGGTGTTTTAATTAAAGCTGCATTTGGCTCGGCTTACGGCGCAAGGCTGTCTCCTCCCTCTGTGAGATTCTCCCCGTAGACTGTAAAAATTAGCAGCGCTTCCGGGCTGAAAAGTGAAGCCAATGCGGATGGGCCTTAAACCTGCATTCTGTCTAAATTCCAGCAGGGAGGGACTCCACTTGTTGCACAAAGAAATCTGCATAGTGAAATGACCCTACTTCTCACTTGATTTATAACCTCAGTAAACATTTTTCTAACAAGTTTGTGGTCTGCATGGCTAGTTTCAAGTTTTCTTTAATAATGCATGATGCTTATTTCGTAAATTATGGTCCCGACCTGTCAATCAGGACAGAGGCTTAGCGATGCATATCTATGGCACTGTGTACATTAAAATAGTTGTAAACTTGTTTTGGAGTGCTGTCTGTGTTTTCGTCTTAAACTTAAAGACTCTTTTCATTCGTAAAATTTAATTGGAACATTTTGGTCGCCTAAAAAATGTTTCTGCATTCCGTAGCACCTTGCCAAAAAAGCTAGCTAGCTGGTAACTTAAGGAATAGTTTGCAGATTTTCTGTGTACTGCCGTACATGCAGATGAAGAGCACCAGTACCCGGAGGTCTGTGTGTAGACGACACTGTATTAACCGCGGCCTCCTCCCCTCCCTTCCCCTCTTGTCCAAAAATCATCACGTCCGCTTCAAAAATATTTACCTTGTTCAGCTTTGTTGTCCTTCTGTACCTGTATATCTATTGCTGTGTACGTACATTGAAAGCAACGAAAAACCTGAGTAAAAGTCCTTGTATCTGTTCACCAGTAAATCTGATTGTGTTTCTGATATGACTCAGCCTTGTAGTAACTCTTTTTTTCCATCTACTTTATTCTTTCTCCCTGCCTGTCTTTTGGTTTGGAGGATTTCTCTTGCTCTCTCTGATGGCCTATGCAGGGCATACATAGAGCGTAGACACTCAGAGACATCAAGGTTATTGCCTCTCCCCTCTCAGCATCCTTAATGCTTCAGAGAGGGGGAAAGGGACAAAGTAAAGGCAGAGGACACCTTGTTTACTTCCATGTGGATGAAGGCTGATGGGGACTGCTGCTGAAAGAGACCAGGGCTGCCTCACCAGAGGCAGTTACACAGTGCATGTGGAGTGCAGGACCAAGTATGAATGGATTGATTGTCATCTGTCATGGAGATTTGACTTTGAAGAAACTAAAGATTTTCATTGAAAGTCCTCATCTGCATGGCTGGGGTGATGAAGCGCATTGTTGCGGCCCCGTATCATTTGGATTTCCATCTCTGAACAAGAAGCCTTTCAGGGAAATAAAGAGCTCCAAAACCCCAGACAATCAGGGAAAGATTGCATAATGCTCATTTGGCGTCCGGCTGGGATATTTGGCTCTGATTTGGCTCCTCTTTAACCCACAGAAATAGAAAAAAAAGGATTTGGGCTAATCCTCTTAGCCCGATGCTTTCTCTCCTTCTGCCGACTGGAAGACGAATGTAAGCTCAGGCATTTGGACCCCCGACTGAGCCAAGCAGAGCTCCCCCTCAGCATATTTTAATCGTGAAATGGATAGGGATGGCTTCCTGGTGACTTGTTGGATGAGGGGCTTTTCCCATTGGCCTGCCTGGTTAGTGATCATACCCGTGGTCCGAGCCAAGACAGCCCATGACAGTGTGATCATAAACTACCCAGTTATTCCTTGCTGCCTCTGGTCCATCTATCTTTCTTACTGTGACACTTTTTCCAACACCTGTCTTGACTCTGTTCATTCGGTATAACTTTAAAGGGATGGAGCTCGGACATCCCGTGGGAGTTTGGAGTAGAGCCACTGCTCCTTCATGTCGAAAAGGAGCCAGTTGAGGTGGTTAAGATATATGATCAGGATGCCTCCTGGGCGCCTCCCTTTGCCCGGAGTAGATCCAGAATACGCCGGAGGGATTATATGTCCCATCTGGCTTGGGAATGCCTCTGGATCTCCCAGAAGGAGCTGGAAACTGTTGCTGGGGAGAGGGACATCAGGACTTCCTCGCTTAGCCTGCTGCCACTCTGACCTAACATGGAATACGCAGCAACAAATGGATGGATGGATGGATGGATGGTAGGTATGACTTTTAACAAAAAAGGCCAAGCTGTACACAAAAAGCTCATTTTCAGATTATTAAAACTGTATTAAGAGAAAGAATGCTGTGGTTTCATGATGGTTCACTCTTCTTTCACTCTGTCCATTTCCTTTCCTCTCTCTTCTCTTAGCTGTCACAGACAGATGGAGAGAGCTAATTAATTTCATAGTGATCTAAAAGATGTGGCCTTTTAATATATCTGATTTTACCATAACTCACACTCATACATAAAGAGGCTACAGTCAGTGCAAGACCGTGAAAAGGGATATAACAAGAAGGAAGGTCGGGTTGAGATTAATCAAAGAGGTTAATTCATTAAAAACAAATCAGTCAGTGTAACGGAGAGTTTACATTGGGGGCAGAAGCCCCCCAAAGCCAAAGTGTCCAGAGACGGGCGAGCAGCCGTATGGCTGGTCATCAAGCCATTCTGCTCCTCTGCTGCTTTCTAATCACGCATAGAGCTAATCTCTCTCTCTAATCTGTGTGTGTGTGTGTGTGTGTGTGTGTGTGTGTGTATATGTGAGAGAGAGTATAGTATGTGTTTCTGCTTGCTTGTCTCTGTCACTCTCTGTTTAGATACAACTAGTCCGGATCAACACATTACATTACATTTTCAGGCTAATTGCCTGACATTCGATGCTTCGAAAATGGCAAGTTTTGAAGAAAATATGGATTGTGTAACAAGGCAGGCCTGCTTGGTTCTTTCAGGGAATGATTGTAAAGATTTACAAAGAAAATGTTTCGGCATACGTACGTAAGTACACATGGCGATACACTGGTAGGAGCCAATGACAGTTAACCCTGTATCCATCTAATTTAAATAGCTCACGTTAAATTAAAAGGGTAAGCAGGGGATGCATAATTTATCATTTATGAGAACCATAATTGATTATCAGTTTGTTTTCTTGCCAAAAAATAGCCTAGATGCCGAAATGATCGCTCCAGATCATGAGCAGTTTGCAAAGCGATGACTGGGGATCAGGGCTCAGCTTTATCACATTCCTCTGCATCTCTTCACCCAACCGCTCGATGTGGGCATTCCCCCGTTTTTTTCCTAACTAACATAGCTCCTCTGTGGGGTTTTAATCACTCCAGTTGTTAAAAGTCTGTTGTTAATAACGTTAGTCTTCACTGTTTCAAAACCTTTGTCTTTTATCAAGCTTTGTTAAACATGTAATACATGTATATCATTCACACAAACACTATTTACTGTATGTCTCTCTCTTGATGATGTCCATTTCAATGTGAAGAAGAATTCAGGATAACTTAATTCAAGGAGTGGACAAACTATATCTCAGACTCTCACACTCCTGTCAACTATATGCAATAAAAAACAGACCTGTTTAAAGTGATACATTGTTGGTGAAAAATGAGCAACTAGTTGCTTTCTTGATTTTTAATAAAATACCAGCGTCATGTGTATAATCCTGCCACACATGCATGCTAATGCCTTTTTTCTGCCTAAGCCACCGTCAAACCATCCCTGCTCTTCATGCCAGGTGTTATTCTTCAAACAGTTCCCAGTTTCAAGCGCCAGAGCTAAAACAAAATAATTGCACACATGCCCAAATGGCACAAAAAGAAATATGATTATGACAAATGCCATCTCTCTGCGTGCTGCAGATCTTCCCTCTGCATTAATACAGCTCTGGCACACTCTGGCAGCTTGTTGCCTTCTCCTTAACGAGCTCAAAGTCCGTTTTTACACTGATACAACATGCAGGACACTAACACTGGACACTGGTGGGACAGTGACTTGGCATGCAGCCTGGGCAACAACATTTAATTTTAGTAATTGTAAACTGTGTAAGTATACCCACTGCTTACATTGTTATACAAATTACCCAATCAAGGGATGATTAAAGTACTATCCCGACACCTCACAAACTGCTGCCATTTATTATCATTATAGCTGTATCACTGGCAATAAGTGGACAGTAATACAGTTACAGTACAGGCCAGTTTTTCCCTTAACATGATGTAAAATGACAATCTTATTACGAGAGGGCATTAACCCTCGACAATACACCTCTACTTTAGGTTATTGCATGTGTTAAGTCAAAAGATCAGGTGTGTGTGTGTGTGCGTGTGTGCGTGCGTGCGTGCGTGCGTGCGTGCGTGTGCGTGCGCGTGTGTGTGTGTGTGTGTGTGTGTGTGTGTGTGTGTGTGCGTGCTAAGTAAAGCAGTCTCCCACCCCGCTACATCTGAAGTCTATTAAGCCTTTAGCACTACACCTCGGCCTTGCTCTGCTTTCTTAATATTCTCCAGTTTGTCGGGCCTCTGACCATGGGACAGTTCCTACCCTTGAATTTTTGTTGCAAAATCAATTCAGAGGATCAGCTGGAGGATGCTAAATTAATTTGTGCACGTTTTGCGTAGAGTTAAACTTTGGTGACATCTGCTACACACTTTTGCGACCAATAGCAAGCTGTCTGGACAGTGCTGACTTTTAAAGCAACACTAGAGAACTTTTCCCGCTTCGGTCCCCCTACAGGTTGGAAGCGGAATTGTCCATTACATTACATTATGCAAGTTTGCCAGATCGGGTAGCATGAGCTGTAGTTCCAATGAGACAACCTGTAGGGGACGAAGCGGGAAAAGTTCTCTAGTGTTGCTTTAAAGGTATGAAGAAAGAGAAGGCTATCGTAGCTTTTTAGCTGGGGCTCTTCTGTCGGAGTAAAAAGCCTCTAAAACAAAGTAAAGGTTTGCAGTTCTGAGACAGGAGGTGATGGTACAGATCTGTCTTTTGAGTAAACTGTCAACTACGGGGGAGAAGTATACACAGTAACAGAGTAAATAGAGAGAAGCACCAGGAGCTATTGTGACTGACAAGCGCTAGCCCGCATAGTTTGCAAGCTACAGCAGTTTACCAACTAGCCCTGAAAGTAGTCACTATGTCACAAAGCTTTTGGCCCCACCTATTTTGCCTCTGAGGGTGTGACTGTTGCTTAAAGGTACACTGTGTAGGAATTTCTCCCATCTAGCGGTGAAATTGTATTTTGCATTCAAACAGCTAGTGCTCTCTAGCGGCTCGCTTTTTCAAATGCGTGTTGCAACTACGGTAGCCGTTATGTGTCACGTAGCATAAGTATGATCCTCTGTTATGAACTAAAGTGCAGTGCAGGGTTTCAAATTGGCTGGGGCAGTGACAAGCGCCTCTCTCTGATCTGTGCTTTATGTCCCTCTCAGCGATTATAGTTTTTCAAAATGGCGGAATGACATGGAAGCCTCCTTGGACTTGCCCGTCCAATGTAAATACAGATAAGAAATTCTTCGCTTACGAGTAAGTAAGTAAGTAAGTAAGTAATAAGTCAGATCATTGGCAGAGGTCATTTTACACCAATGAGGACATATGTATGAATGAAGACATTGATTTTAGCTAATAAAATACTTAAAACACTACACAGTGTATCTTTAAAGATACAAAAAAAAAAAAAAATTTAAAACCAAGTGAATTATTTAAAAAATGCATTGCATTGTCACAAAGCTGAAGTTGACATTTTTTAAGTTTGGTTTTCACTGGACACCGTGTCCTCTTTCAGTGGTTGATCTGTCTATATATGAAACTGTTCTCAGTTTACTCTAGATGCAACATTCATTTCCACAATCAATCAATCAACAACACATTCTTATCAACTTTACCTTTCTTTGTTGAAGTGATCATTTGTTTGTTTTGTAAGGATCCACAGATGTTGATTGATTGATTGATTGGGAGCACACATGTACTCTATAAATGTCATAAATTAATACTATTTCCTGAACTTTTAGTGGTGCAATAAAATAAAGATCAGGGAGTCACCAAACATCAATCGTTGCAATCTGGCCAGCGGTTGCAGAAATATCTTCCTCTGGAACAAAGTGTTGGAAAGAGGGAAGAAACACCTGACAGACAGCGCCATCCTTGCTTTATTCTTTGCTAGCAGCAGAACTCAAACATTCCTTCCAATAGGATATCTATATGTCATTTTCTAAAACACTCTCCAACCTACATTACCCACCTCTTAACCCCTCCCCTGCGCTCAGCCTTGTCTGGGAATGTGCCAGCAGCATGGCTTCCTACCTAGCCTGCATCACTATATCATCCCCAGAGCTGAAGTGTTCAACTCTCAGCGACCTCTTTCAACACACTTCCAACCAGAACCTAATCCAATCAGACACCCCGGGCATGTCAGCCCACAGCCCTCTCACCTTGCACTCAGCACAGACCCATACAGCCTCCCTTGTGGGTGCTGTCTGTCAGCCGCTCTGTGAAAGGCTTATTTCAAGGCTACAGAAAACCTCTTCAGTGCTAACTAAGAGAGGCAGAGCGATGGAGAGGGCACTCAGACCGGGAGAGAGACTGTCTATGTGTGTGTGTTCATGTGTTTCTATACTCTTAAGGCTAGGACAACGGGACAAATATTGAACAATTCCAAACACAAGCTCAGTTAATACAAGCATGTGTAACTCAGTAGGTAGAGCCTTGTTGTGTGCATCAGTCATGCCATTGTGTGTGTGTGTGTGTGTGTGTGTGTGTGTGTGTGTGGACAGGACAGTGTGTATAGTAGTTGTGGATGAGCTGAGGTAAGGGTATGTGGGAGTTATCTTTGAAATGTAGCGGACAGTCCACAGGGAACTGTGAGAGGCAGAGTTCAGGGACTGAGTCCGACTGTCAAGCTTAGATACTGAAAACCAAACCCTGCCATCAGAGTCAGATAAAGAAGACCTCAGTGCAAGCTTTCTGACACACTGAACTACTGTAGGAGAATTGAAAAAAGCTTTGGTGCATGTGAGGTTTGAGGTAACAAGTGTTCCTCAAAGAAATAGGAGATAAAATACTGATCAAAACGCCGTAGTTAAATAAGTATCAAGGTTGCCATGGGAAATATAAATATACTTTACTTACTATTATTTAAGACATCTTTCCACCAAGACATATTGGTTTATTTACTAATTGTTGGTACAGAACTACTGTTTTTACTGCTGGATTTGCTTGGTCTTGTGGGTTTTTGTTTGCGTGAAAATTGATCAGAGTCTGCTATTAAAGAGCAGTAAAGAGGAACCATAACTGCTCCATCTCGGAGCGTGAAGCAGTGTGACATTATAGCGCCACACAGACAGCATATAGACAAAATGCCAGGATAGGCCACTGTCTGGTTTTTTAGCATTGCTGTGTGTCCAGCATAGCAACAATGTTAGCATCCCAGCTACCATGTCTTGATGAGTTCTTCTGTCAAGACAACCGTATCGCCAGATAAGAATACTGAAAGGAATAGCTGGTCTTTGAAGGGACACAAACTCTGGTCTGACAAAGGGTGCACTACTTTCTGTTTTAAATGTTTGCACTGGACGTAAATTGTGAGATGCAGAAACACCAAATATGAAGGTAATTCTCAAAACCAGTTGAATTATTTAAAAAATGCATTGCATTTTCACAAAGCTGAAGTATTCAGCAGATTGATCTCAAGCTAATTTCCAAATCATATCAGTTCTTGGATTACTTAATAACACTGTATTATGAGGATTATTGGTCCAGCTCATCAAAGACTAAAGAGCTACACACATTTGACTCATATATCATATCTGTTTTTTTTGCTGCTGTACAACCCAGTGCTTCCCCCAGGGATCATTAAAGTTTCATCGTGACTTTATATTTTACATTTACATTACATTATTGACTTTCAAAACCCCAAAGTCTAGAAAGTGGGGAGATAGTGAAAAATCTATAGTGGTACATATAAAGGATAGCAGAGTAGACATGCTGTACATGTAGTTATAAAATATTGATCTGTGAAGACTTCTTAAAGTTACACAGTTATATAATAACTTGAAAATCAGATAAGCTTTTATCAGATTTGTAACAGCTTAATGTCTTATGCTAACATGCACTGTGTAATTTAATAAGGCTGTGTTGGGTTCAGATCATAAATTGACCAAAATCACTTTGGATCTTTTGAGATGTTTGACTCGTAGCTAACGGAGCAATTGAAAGTGCTGGTTGTGAGGATGCAGTGAATACCAGTGAACTGTAATTAGAAGCTGTTGTTGACACCCCACTCCTGCTTGACTGAAGCTGCACTTACAGCAATATAACATGCTTTAGCTTCCTGATTCTTAAAGGCTGTTGCAGGGCTGCCAACTTTTCAATTTAGTTAAGAGTGAGATCCCGTATTGATGAAGTTGGTGTATTTTAGGAGTAGAGTAGAGTCTTCATTACCCATGCGACAATACCCACAACAGGAGATGGGGTCATCACTCGTCAACCCTCAGGAATTACATATAAAGCATTTATAATAATAATAATAATAATAATAATAATAATATCCTTTATTTATAGAGCATTTTTATACAATAGATTAAGCTCAAAGTGCTTTACAATTAAAACAACACATTAAAACATAGGCAAATAGACAATAGAATAAGACAATAAAAAGACAGTAGATGACATATATAATTTAAGTAAAAACAGAGACCATTGAGAATAATCAAATTTAGAGAATTAGTAGAAAATAATAAGAATGAAAAGGTTTTTAGCTGTGGTTTTAAAACAGCCTGGTCTCAGAGAATTCCGTGAAATGATCACGAACTGTTAACAGCGCATTACGTGGTGGTGGCACGGTATGTGTGAAAATTCTGTGTGGCCACAAAGAAAAAAAAATCCAAAGTAAAGTCAACGAGAAGATGACGTAGCATTAAGAGAGACAACGGTAGCGAGTACTATGTAAGGCCAAAATTCCGTGTAAGGAGGTTGGTTGGGGGGAGTGGATGGGTCAAACACAGGACTTTCACCCAGGAGACCGGGGATCGTGTCACGCGTGTCACATTTCCTAAACCCAACCATAACCATCCCGTTCTTCTTTTCCTAAATCCAACCGTCCCGTTGTTGTCCCACGTGCCGTTATTGTTTTCCTAAACCCAACTATTTATTGTTTTCATAAACCCAACCATCCCGTTCTTCTTTTCCTAAACCCAACCGTCCCATTGTTGTCCCGCGTGTCATGGAAACGTAAGCCCACCCACAACCTTATCCTTAACTTAAGGGGCCGTGTTCATTTCACGGAATTCTTCTGTGGGCCCATCACGGAATTTTTTGCCATTTCGTGAAACTGCCACAGATTTTGAGTTAAGGGGCCATGTTCATTTCACAGAATTCTGTGAGATCAGGTTGTTTTAAAAATGTTCACAGAGCCTGCATCTCTTTTGGTTGGGTATTCCATCATTTTGGAGCACTTTTAAGCTCTACAGTAGAGAATGTACTGACAGCTGCTGATTGTGATGACAGCCATGTCATCTGAAACATGACACATAATTAAACTTAACATGTTGAGTAAAACACCACACAGTAAGAGGTAATCAGCCCGTATTGTACTGTACGTATCTTTGGAATTCCTTTTCTTTTCCATTGTCAGCAGTAGCTGAGCTTGTTGCTGTTTTAAATATCCTCCACTATATGGATCATATACAGTAGTTCATCCTGCTTTAATTTCCTACTATAACTGTCAGCTTTGTCAGCTGTTAATAGTAAACATTAAAATATGTGCACACATAAGATGCTGCGCACATCCAGGGCAGACCAAACACATTTGTTTTTTTCTGCGTGACAAAATAGACTTGTGGCGTGAGAGTGTGTGAAATGTGTCAATAGTGTGATTCTCACGGTCAGTGCGTGAGAGTTTGCAGCCATGCTGATTGAACTTGACACAGCGGAGTTGATTTGAAGTGTTGTAGTTGCTGCTGTTTGTTAGTTGTTCCACCTTTGTTTTGAGAAATGAGAAACCTTTTTTAATGAAATCGAGGCATGAATCCACCATGCTCTGGAAGCAACAACCCAGCAGGTACAAGAAATGGGACTGATTTGATTACCTGCCACTTTAGACACACAGGCTTGCTTTGATTAAAGGATCTCATCTGGGCAAGCAATGCAGCCTTGAGTTACCACCGCCAGCTTCAGCGTATATGTTGAGTAACATGATTCTCACCTGAATTGCAACCATAATGTGTAATGAACAGTGTATAGACAAGCTGCTTTTAGTGCAACAACGTATATGTTTGGGCATCTACACATATACTTAGACAAATTTATAATCATATGAAAGAAAGGCTATATGTTAATGTTTTATATATACCGGGGTCTGAAATTAGTTGAAACGAAAATTTCCCCCCTGCCGAAATGCTTCCCCTGCTTCTGTTTAGCGGCCGTAGCCGACAAACGGTGACTGTGCCCTGGGTACAGACGAGGTTGCGGTGTTTGAAGCAGTTGTTGCAGCAATTTCAAGCTGAGAAAGGGTGGGTGTCAGTCGGGCACAGAGGATCGAATGATGAACTTTGACTTTATACCATGGCAATAAACCCGTCTGACTTTATAACTGCAAACTAACGGGAAATGTCCTCGATTCCACCAGTGAGGGGCTTTTGTTAGTGAACCATCACTTACCTATCAGACACTCAGACTCAGTCTATCAGATATGAATCTTGTAGTATCATAGCAATAATATTAGAAGTTACTAGAAATACTTACCTACTGATACATATCTGTAAGTTATATTGTTGATACTTACCTGTTAAAAATAACACTAATTGACATTTCCTTACCCTGTTTAAGACTTATATAGAAGGTATCTGTTAATAATGAATGTTCCAGTAGGAGGCGCTACTACTCTGTCTGAGAGTATATTCAGCAGACAGGATGACAATACTAGCCTAGAAATCTAGAAGCACCCTATCGGCAGCAAATGTAATTTGCAACCAGGGTTGTCTAGCAACTCTCCGTTGGCTTGCGAGCTGGAAAAACCAAACTCTGGCCGGGCCAATCAAATTGTGTATAGAGTCAGTGGGCGGGCTTATGGCTGAATCGGCTTTGGCTGCGACTCTGGAAGACTTGGAGTTAAGCTTTTCGTTGAGAAAAGAACAAAGTCATCACTGAAGATGTGTTCCGCTGTAGCGCTGTCCTATTGCGTGCGGAGGGAATTTGAAAGACAACCGTTTATCCCGCCCCTCGGATTGAGCCCTGCCAATGGTAAATTCCCAGACCCAACATCTGGATGTGGGTCTGGCTTGTCAGGCTATGACAATACTGGTCAGACTGAAAAAACGAAGAATGCTAGCAGGAGACATGTGAGACTAAGTTGTAAATATGTCATACCAAACAGTTTAGTTAAGCTTTCAAGAGAATTTGGATATTGTGGACGTTCTTTTAACATACAACATACCGCACAATAGCAAATGACATTGATCATCCCCTAAACCAGTGGTTCCCAGACTTTTTCTACAGGGCCTTTCTTTTGTAGATAACAATATTTTCAAGTCGCCCCCCAGTTTGGGAACCACTGCCCTAAACCAAACCTTCACATTACTTCCATCTGGTCAGAGATACAGGAAACTTAAATGGTGACGAGCTCGCTACAGCAGGAGTTTTGTTCCTTAGCATAGCACCCCTGAACAATCTGCCTCACTGACCTTGTTGTGAGCTGTGATGATGAATGAATGTACACATGAAGATTTTCATACTGTCTAAATCTGTATGTTGCACTGTGTACAGTATATCTATATGTTGCTATGTGTATATCTGTATGTTGCTATCTGTATGTTGCTATGTATATATATATGTTTCTGTGTAATGGCTGTGAAGACAAATATCCCTCTGATACATCCATCCATCCATCCATCTTCTTCCGCTTATCCGGTAATGGGTCTCAGGGGTAGCAGCTCCAGCAGGGGACCCCAAACTTCCCTTTCCCGAGCCACATTAACCAGCTCCGACTGGGGGATCCCGAGGCGTTCCCAGGCCAGGTTGGAGATATAATCCCTCCACCTAGTCCTGGGTCTTCCCCGAGGCCTCCTCCCAGCTGGACGTGCCTGGAAAACCTCCCTAGGGAGGCGCCCAGGGGGCATCCTTACCAGATGCCCGAACCACCTCAACTGGCTCCTTTCGACGCGAAGGAGCAGCGGCTCTACTCCGAGCTCCTCACGGATGACTGAGCTTCTCACCCTATCTCTAAGGGAGACGCCAGCCACCCTCCTGAGGAAACCCATTTCGGCCGCTTGTACCCTGGATCTCGTTCTTTTGGTCATGACCCAGCCTTCATGACCATAGGTGAGGGTAGGAACGAAAACTGACCGGTAGATTGAGAGCTTTGCCTTCTGGCTCAGCTCTCTTTTCGTCACAACGGTGCGATAAATTGAGTGTAATACCGCACCCGCTGCGCCGATTCTCCGACCAATCTCCCGCTCCATTGTTCCCTCACTCGCGAACAAGACTCCAAGGTACTTGAACTCCTTCACTTGGATTGGGACTATCACCCTCTGATACAATAAATGTAAATCTAATGAATGGCAGATGTCACAATTCAAATCAAGATTTGCATCATATTCTCTTTCCTGTTCTCTCTCTGCTTGTGAATGAGACCTTTGCTGCCTTCTAGTGACGTCAGTCTAGATTCCCCCTCCTCCTTGCCACCTCACAGAGCTGAGATTTGAGACTTGAGCTCAGAATACAAGACTAAGCTGGCTGCTTTGCAACTTCCTTGAGACTTGCAGGGAAGGTTCAGATTCTTCAGATGTATCTTAAAACAACACATGCATGCCTTGTTGAAAGAGATATTGGTTGTTGTAATCATCCCTCCTGTTCAAACTGCTGTAAAGCTAACCATTCAAGTAGTTATCTTTGTCCTGGAAGTTGCATGTGTACTGCATGTTTATTACATCCCGTCTAGAGAATATTCAGAGAAGAGGGTGGATACCCGCCCCGAGCCCGACGGGACCCGACGGTTCCCGACGGTACCCGACGGTACCCGAAGGGCCAGGCCAGGTTTGGACAGATATTTAAAAACGATGTTCGGGTTCGGGTCGGACTCGGTCACATCAGCGCGACAAGGCATTGAACATTTTCAAGCCAGGGGACTTTCGTCAGTGGTAAGAGTGATTTTCATTTAAATAAGCTGCTTTTGTGTTAACGTTAATGTTACTTTGCTGGGGACGCTCGTGTTGATTTGAATTATATTTAGAGACCTAGGTCCACAGAACCTTTTGTTCTGTTAGCTTGGGCCATTTTTAGTAGGCCTTTGTTAATTACTTTCAATTGGCTATATGATTGGGCCTCTTGTGCGTGCCTGTGTTAACGTGCGCTTGTTGCCCCGTGTGCACTGATGCGCTCATCTGTTGACATAAAAGCGAGCTTTCCACACAAACAAATGTACATGTGTCATTAATATGAGAAAAAAATGAGATTTTAACTGTGTCGGGCTCGGGCCTAGCTTGGACATGAATATAATAAATGCCTGTCGGGCTCAGGTCGGGTTCAGTTACTGCTCTGTCGGACGTGGACCGGGCTCGGACAGAAAAATGTGGCCCGATCAGCACTCTAATTCAGAGGTCAGAATTTTTTAGACTTTCATAGATCTTTTAAATAATCAAATGAATCATGGCTGAATTCCATTTAGCTGCTTAAGTCTCACACTCTCCTACTGCCATGGTTTACTTGGACACTTGTTTTGCCCTTGTTAATGTTATTAGTAACACCTGCAGTATTTGTTCTACTTGCATGCTCACAGTTGTCAGTAAAGGGAACAAGTGTGAATATTTGTTGTGCTCCTTTATGTGTATATTCCTCAAGAAGTCATGGAATTACATGATTCTGTTATTTTAAGCTGTGGTTGGCCTCCCTGATCTATCTGCACACACAGGTACATCTTTACTGGCTGTTGGGCAGCATTTGTTGTTGTCTTTTGCGTGTGTGTGTGTGTGTGTGTGGGTGTGTGGGTCATACAGTCATACTTCACTGGACTGTGTCTGTGATTCCGCCTCAGACAGAACACACTGATTGAATTCACTTGACCTCTCTGCAAAGCCTTACCTCCTAAACCTTGCTACTCTCTCTGTCTGGCCTCTGCATCCTGCCCTGCGATAGCCTCTCCTTGGCTGTGCTTTTATCTCTGTGTCTTGACATTTTTTATCTTATCTTCTGCTTGCGGGTATAGTTTGACGAGCAACAGGGGTATTTAGCCTATTCATGTTGCTGTCTGATGTTTTTACTGCTCCTAGGACAGATGCATCTTCTCTTATCAGGTGATGTCACTTTTGATTTTGCGCCAGCAACTCTCTTATGTTATTACTCCACACAGCAAAAAGCTTGCTGTCTGCAAATTCAGGCATTCTATTCCCACTCATCCAATGAGGCAAGTGTGCCTTTAAATGCAATTACACAAATGAGATGACCACCTACATTCACGGCCAGTGAACAGCGGCAGCACATTTAGCCAAGGACAAGCAGACATGGGCATATTTGAATCCAAATGTGCTTTCTGTGAGCATTTCCTATTAACAATGAGCAAACACGGTGATAAAAGAGCGCTGGCTCACCCACCTTGGACTGCTTTCTGTGTAATTGGAGCAAAGATGGTGTCTGTGGGTTGTCGAGTCAGAATGGATGTAGTGGTGTAAAATCTGAGCACCACGGACAGCTCCACGATAAGACTGAAGGGAGGAACAAAGCATTGCTCAATCTGGGAGGAGTTGAAAAATGTACTTCACATGTGGAAAAAGAGAAATTTCGCACATACTGTACAGTTCTCATTGTTCCAAGATCTAGACTGAAAGATCTTTAATTACTGTAGTGTTTAATTCTACCTGCCCAGGGACTGCAGATGTAAATTACCTCTATTAGATACATATGGTACAAGATATCTCTTTGTATAAGATTAATGTTTTTGTACATAGTCCCTGACATCCATCCATCCATCCATCTTCGTCCGCTTATCCGGGGTTGGGTTGCGGGGGCAGCAGCTCCAGCAGGGGACCCCAAACTTCCCTTTCCTGAGCCACATTAACCAGCTTCGACTGGGGATCCTGAGGTGTTCCCAGGTCAGGTTGGAGATATAATCCCTCCACCTAGTCCTGGGTCTTTCCCGAGGCCTCCTCCCAGATGCCCAAACCACCTCAACTGGCTCCTTTCGATGCAAAGGAGCAGCAGCTCTACTTCGAGCTCCTCACGGATGACTGAGCTTCTCATCCTATCTCTAAGGGAGACGCCAGCCACCCTCCTGAGGAAACCCATTTCGGCTGATTGTACCCTGGATCTCGTTCTTTCGGTCATGACCCAGCCTTCATGGCCATACGTGAGGGTAGGAATAAAAATTGGCCGGTAGATCGAGAGCTTTGCCTTCTGGCTCAGCTTTGTTTTTTGCTGTGTTTTTGTCACGTTGTTTGACCCGTCCACCACCCCGACCAACCTCCCTACGCGGATTTTCGGCTTTTTATATTACTCCCTACCATTTTCGTGCTGTGGCCACGAAATATGCTTCCCATTGAAATACATTACTTCACATTTTTGTGCTGTCCACCACGTAAAAACCGACAAAAACGTCTCCGTGGACACGTATCAATAGATTAAAATAACGTCACATGTATCAATAGATTAAAATAACGTCACATTTATACGAACTGCCATGAGACCGTGCTGGATAAATTGAATGAAATACTGCCCCCGCTGCGCCAATTCTCCGACCAATCTCCTGCTTCATTGTCCCCTCACTCGCGAACAAGACCCCAAGGTATTTGAACTCCTTGACTTGGGGTAAGGACTCATTCCCTACCTGGAGTAGGCACTCCATCAGTTTCCTGCTGAGAACCATGGCCTCAGATTTAGAGGTGCTGATCCTCATCCCAGCCGCTTCACACTCGGCTGCGAACCAATCCAGTGAGTGCTGAAGGTCACAGGCCGACGATGGCATCAGGACCACATCAACTGCAAAGAGAAGCAATGAGATCCCCAGCCCACAGAACTAGAACCCCTCCCCACCTGACTATGCCTCGATATCCTGTCCATAAATATTACAAACAGGATTGGTGACAAAGCACAGCCCTGGAGGAGGCCAACCCTCACCTGAAACGAGTCCAACTTACTGTCAGGAACCCG
Organism: Sander lucioperca; assembly: GCF_008315115.2. NCBI lineage: Eukaryota > Metazoa > Chordata > Actinopteri > Perciformes > Percidae > Sander > Sander lucioperca. Next base: position 3,070,410 of record NC_050189.1, read on the forward strand.
GAAACAGCTCTCACTTTGGTCATATAGAAATTGGATGGCCCTGAGAAGGGACCCCCTCACCCCATACTACTGCAGCACCTCCCACAGTATCTCTCATATGCCTTCTCCAGATCCACAAAACACATGTAGATGTAGCTGGGCATACTCCCAAGCTCCCTCCGGGATCCTTTGCGAGAGTGAAGAGCTGACAAACACTTGTAATACAATGATTTAATTAAACACAAAAGGGACAGATCAGCAAAATGTATATTCTTATGAATCACATTTAAAAACCATCGATAATATTCTGTTGAGCCCAGCCACCCTACAGATGAAATTTGTTTTGGCTACTTGTATCCGCGATCTCATTCTTTCGGTCACTACCCAACGTTCTGTATTGTTAGAACTTTGTTTTATCTGTAGTTGTTGTGTATTTTGGGCTACTATTAGATCCGTAGTTGAGATACACCTGATGGATTGTGGGTAACTTCGTCATAGTTCCGTCGTAGTTCGGGTTATCATTGTTATATCTAGTAACATGAAAGAGTGAAGAATATAACAGTAGTGTTTTTATGTTATTTTGACTTGTCTTATTGTAAAGCATTTATAACTGAGTTTTTAAAAAGTAATACATAAATTCAATTAATTTGTATTGTTATTATAACTGGTATTATTACCATGTAACATCCAAGTTCCCATCAAGTACAGTGCACACAGCATACAAAACCTGCCTCCTAGAAATTGCATTTATATACAAGTAATTTACTATAGCTAGCTAACATGTTCTGTAGGAAAGCAGCTTGAAATCTTTTTTATCAACGTTAATTAACATACCAGGAAAGTCGCAAACATGTTGATATTAAATGTATCAGGAAAATGTTCTCTCACAACATATTTCATTTGTTTTCCACCTAAATAGCCAACCTTACAATACAATATCCACTCTTAATGACTAAAGGAACTTTTATATGGTGATGTTAAGCACAGCACTTGGATAAAGATAGGGAAAGTTCGAGGTCTGGTTTAATACAGAAAACGTTAGGAGTGACGTGAGATACAAAGTGTACAAACATTTAACTGACACCATGATCTTTCCCTAAGAAAAACCAAAGTGCTTTTGTTGGCTAGACCCATCTACAGTCTGGATTTGAACCCTGGTCGCTGGAGTCAAAGTGCTGCGCTTTATACACCCATCATCCACCTTGACCTCCTGACTCCAGTGCGGTAGATACACAATCCACGTAGTGATTACATTTGTCACCATAATGTAATTGGGAAAACTATTTAGTAACGTGTACATGTAATTTGTCGGAGACCAGGTTAAATACTAACCTGGCAGCAGGAGTTTCGCGAGATCACACAAAAATGTTGTCCATCCATACACTTCCATCCATTTTTGTGTCCTAGCAACCAGTGGTTTGGACCAATCATTCAAAACAACAATGGTAACCATAAAGAGGTTAGCATGTATATCAGAATTGGAGATTATTTAATTATTGAAAGAAGAGCACTTTTCTGACTGGCTTCCATAAGAGTTTGATAGATAGGTGATAGACATCCAATCACCTGCCAGGTATTTTTCCAAATAGTTTCCAATGACGGCTTCTCAGATGGTTGGGTGTAACAAACCACCTGGTGCTATGTTTTGTGTTTCATTCAGAATGAATCTTTAAATACAACTTCATCTATCAATATTATATTGTCATTATTGTAATATCCACCATCACAATTTACTAAAAATTCTAAAATAAGTAAGGTTTCTCTACATAATGGGGTTACAAGTGTATTAAGTTTATAGGTAAGAATTCTTTGCAATTAATCAATTTATGTTCAATTCTTTGGCCTCCAGCTCCACTGAGGTTTAAAGACATTGTCAAAGAATACAATACAACCTAAGCCTGTATTTATTCTTTTTTCGCTTGTTCATTTATTATTTCATCCAGATGATGATGGCATACAATGATTGATTTAACCACTAAGTCTGAATGCAAATGACACTGAGACACAAACAAATGTGTTTTTGGCTGAAAGACAGCTGGAACGTTGTAAATAAAGTCTGTAGGCTAATTAGTCTATAGACTCATTCATCAAGTTAGTTTAACTAAATCAGCAGTTGTCTGTGTGTGGATATGAGTTGTTTACAATAGAATGCTTTTCTCTTTGCTATTTTAACATGAAGGATTTTTGGAGAAGTGAAAGTATCTAGTATCCCAATATAAGCACAAATTAGAGGCAAGTAAGAACCTGTTCCAATCAACCATTAGGGTATGTGATGTATTTTTTCATGCATAATCAGGTGTTCACAGCATTTTCTCCTGGTTGAGAGAGGACTTACTGCAGTAGATTGACTTAGGATGGTCTATTTTACTGTCATAATGAATAGATATTGTAGAATAATTCCACATTAGTAGTAATACAGGTTTGCATGGCCCCAGAAAATGATGCTGTTTAGAAAGAAGAGCCACTCATGATTCTAATGAAGTGAGGAATCAGAATGCAAAGACAATTGCAGTCAAAATACAGAACTTTTACTGTGCAAATTTCACAAACATCTTTTATAAAACCAAAAAGTGCAACTTACATAATAAATACAAAAAGGTGTGCAACTTGCATTAGTTCAAGCCCAGGTACATTACACATGTATTCAAGTAAATTTAAAAAGAAAGCTTGCATTGCTTTGAGGTCTATATACAGATTGAAAACAAATAAAATAGTAAAACAAAATTACGCAACTTGCATTAGTTATTACTTCCTTCAAAAGTATTGCTTCGAAACCAGTATTGAACACATAAAAGAAATATATAGTGCAACTTGGCTCACAGGATTATCCTGTATAATAGAAACAATAATCACACATTTCAACAACCAGGAAAACCAGACGGTCCACAGCATCTGGTTTGAGTGTGGCCCTGTGGCAAGTGACAATGTTCCCACCAGTGCTGAACACTCTCTCAGATGGAGCACTGGTGGCAGGGATGCATAAATACTGCTGAGCTAGCTTGGCAATGTGAGGGAGGTTGTCTGATGGCATCTCCACCAGTCTAAAGGGTCTGCATCACTGTCAACCTCTGTGGTCTGTAAGTAGCCTGTCAGCTCCATTCTGATGCTTTCCTCTTCTGACAGTGTGCTGCTGGTGGTGGTGCTCTGCCTTTTGAAAAAGCTGGCCAAAGTCTTTTTTTTTTTTTGTCAGGAGGAGGAACAGGCTCTGCTGCTGCTGCTCCACCAGCAGCCCCTGAGAGAATGTCCTGTTGAGCCTTTATTAGTGACACTATCATACTATACTTGGTTCTAAACCGTGGATCAAGAACAGACGCAATGTCAAGCAGGTCATCTGTGACCTGATCGGAATATTTCTCATTCAAGTAGGCTAGAATGTTTCTCTTCACATCCTTCGCCAGCTGAGTATCACTCTCTTCCTCAACAAGAATGGATGTGTTGAAGAGACTGAGCACTGGCTTGAGGTAGGAGACACTGACATATTGCTCTCCTGACAAGGCATCTGTGAAGTCCTGGAGTGGGCTCAACACCTTGTTGACAGCTTCTAGGACATCCACATCTTGCCAGCCAAGGACCAAGTGCCTTGATTTCTTGTCAGCTTTTAGAACCTGACTAATGGCCCTCTCTTGCTCAAGTACTCTTTGAATCATCATTTGAAGTGATCCCTACCTGGTATGCGTCTCAGTTGTGAGCACATGCTTTTGAAGACCCAGATCGTTCTGAACAATGACCAGGTCCCTCCTTTTCTTCCAAGAGTATGAGAAGGCTGACAAAGGTTATGCAGACAACTACTGCACGTTGTATGCGGTCATCTTTCACACCTCTCTCTGTAAAAACGACAAGCGACAACTTTAGCCCGACAACACTTGCATAAAATGGTTGTTTGTTCGACGTTGGATTTTTTGAAACCAAAAAAACTCCAAACAACAGACACGGCTCCTCTTTTTGGCACAAGTTCTTCTGTTTCATCATGTTCTACAAGTTCTGCAGCTACCAGAGCACTACTGTTTACCCTCACCACGCCTCGCAGTCACACCATGCGTGTTTAGAAGCGCAACATTGAAAAGGGTTCCATCATCAAATACACCGGTATGGCGGTATATTAAAAATTCATATCATAACGAAAATATACACCGGTATTCGGTGTGAACCGGTATACCGCCCAGCACTAGGGATACTCTTGTTTTTCCTCAATCAGTCGTCCCTTTGGAAGCCTCTTCCCTTCTCTTTCAAGAATGAAGGCAATTGAAGCGACTGTCCTCACCACAAAAACATTGGTCATTTATTCACATGTTTACCTATTGGTGGTAGCTGTTTTGTTGCTCCTTCATATCTGTTTTCTTTCGGTAATAAACAAAGCTGATTGGTATTATACCAAGAAATCATTCAGTCACAATCCAGGACGTCCATAAGCATCAATTGTTCTATTATCAGTATTAAAGATGCATTCATCGAGGAGGGTTATTTTCCTGACAAGCAATCACAAAGAATTACAATCCTGGCTTTGCATTTTCAGAAGCAAAGCTGGGATGAATTGATGGGACACCGGAATCTGCAATTTGCATCGTGTCTCCAACCAGTGGTCAACATTTCTTTAAACCATGACCAAAACCCTATTCAAAAGTTTTAATTGCCTAACCATAACCAAACCATAATCATAGAGGTGGCATTTCAGAAAGTTCCTTATAATGATAGAAGTTGATCTGCAGGTTATGTGAGAATGGAAAAGTGAGGAGACGTGGAATATGAAAAATGAGATGCCCCAGGCAAGGATGCAATTTAAATAAATTGTAACAGAAATTCTTTCCTATGTGTTTTAAGGCTGGCCTTTTTCAAAGTAAAAATCAAGAATGAGAATGAGGAAAGACGTCAGAGCCTTATATGTCAAAATAAAGTACACTATATAAGCCTTTCCTATTGCCTCCCACACAGCAGTGCCTTGACATGTGGATAAGCCCAGCCTCACCAATATCACTGTGCTACAATGACTTTCTTTTGCACCAGTTTCCACACATATATGAAATGCCTTTTTTCTGCTGCAAGGCTCCTGCCACCACCGGCGCCCCTGCTAGCTTTGGGTCAAATCCTTCCATCACCATTTTAATGGTGTCTCCTCTTCCTTCATGCTCAGCAGAGATATTAATAGGAGAGGTTAGGGGTTTGCACACTCAGAACCACACCATCTGCTCTCACTGAAGGTAGGTGGGTACAACAAAGATTGCCCACTGAGTTAGGATTGCTTTACAGGCCTGTAAACACAATCATTGCAGTGTGGCAAGTGTGTAGACATTTAAGAGCCATCTGAGTTGCATATTATTTAAGAGGTGGATGTCCTAAAAATGGTGATGCATGGTAGCTTTTATAGCCTCAGTTGTTTGATACTGCGGCAAACTCCAATTACAAATATCTGGTGGGGGTTGGATATTGATGCTAACTTGAAATGAACCCGATTAAGTATGTCCATCTCAAAAAACACCAGGAACAGTTCAGTATAGTTATAATATATCATGTTAATTTGATACATTATATGATACATTAACAGATATCTAGATAGTATGTGAGTTTGAAAATACTGTAGAACAGCTAAACCTACTGTACACCATCTGTGAGTGTGGGATAGTGGGTGTGTGTCTTAGGATGTGACAGATGATTAGGAGATGTGAAGGCACTGCTGTGTGCTTGCTTACACTTGCTTTCCTCTCTCTCTCTCTCTCTCTCTCTCTCTCTCTCTCGCTCTTAAAGCTTTTCTTTAAAGGAATAGTTCCACATTTGGTGCTTCTTTCTGAGAGTGAGATAAAAAGATGGATATCAATCTCATATGTGTGTGATAAATGAGAAAGTAACTTTTGGGCAGCTTGTTTCTATTTGCTAAAGTCAAGTTCCCATACCAGACAGAGATATTAAAACCAAAGGATGATCTCTAACAGGCTGACATACACTTTTTCAAACACATCAAGACTGACACAGGTTGTGATATAGGTATCTAAACCTACACAATAGTACCCAAACACCAGGTTTGGTAATGTTCAGGAAGCCCAGTAACTGCGGCTGGCTGTTGTTCGCTGATAAATAGATCCACATGGATCCCTAAAACCCTAAAACCACAAGTTGATGTTTTTAAATTTCTGTTCATTCAGGCTGAAAAAAGTAAATATAAAATGTTAAATGAACTGTATTGCAACACGGTCTCACGGCAGTTTGTGTAATTGTCAACCCTAACCCAGAGACCACGGTTTTTTACAGTGTGTTCAGGGGACAGGCAGCTAGCAGATAGTGAGGAGATGTTTTTTACAGTGTGTTCAGGGGACAGGCAGCTAGCAGATAGTGAGGAGATGTTTTTTACAGTGTGTTCTAGGGACAGGCAGCTAGCAGATAGTGAGGAGATGTTTTTTTACAGTGTGTTCAGGGGACAGGCAGCTAGCGGATAGTGAGGAGATGTTTGCTGTATGTGACAAAAAATGTTGCAGCCTAAAAAGCGCGTGACATTGCTTAGAGCACCTTTAAGGTGTCTATATGTAACTTTAAGTTTGTGTTGATTCTAGCGGCCCCTTTAGACTAAAGCTGTAGTGTTTTTACCACACCTGCTGTCTTAAGGATCTTTTATTTATGGTGCTGTATTACCCACTGTAGATTAGTGTTACCAGGAGGTCATATAGTTGAGATGAATGTTTTGCTCAGACAGAAAATCCTTCATTTACAATAAGAGAATAAGTTACAGATGCATCGCTGCATTTCAAGTGTTACATATGGTACCTTAGCCTGGATGTATAGTGAGAAAACTGGGTAACGTTATCACTGTCACTGTGTCACGAGCCAAAGCATTAAGACATTGTTGAAGCAACCAACGTAGTAATAACTTAGATTAATATAGTGCATTTCATGAAACCCACGGACGCTTTACACAGGGGGACAAGGGAAAAGAAAATAGCAGGCTAACACAAACACCGACTGAAACAAAATAAAAACCGGGCGCTACATGGAAGGGGGTCTTAATTTAGTGTTGGCTACTGACGTACAACCACATCACGCAATTTTTTATTTAACCTTTGTTTAACCAGTAAACCGATTGAGAACTAATTCTCATTTGCAACGACGACCTGGCCAAGACAAAGCATAGACGTGCGAGACAACATAGAGTTACATAGTAAATATGCAAAATATAATCATACAAAATACAGTAAAGGATCTACAAAAAAGATCAAATAAAGAGTCCATATAAAGTTAGTCCAAGGTGATTTCTAAGTGGTATGGCAGTAACACAATACAAATACAATAGTCCAAGTAAAAATACTGAATGTAGTACAGAGTCTATATACAGTTTGTGCAAATGGAATAGGATTGTAATGTTATTTAATGAATGAAATAGACATATTACATACATGAGGGCCAATTCGGGGTCGGTTTTGATCCATTTACAATCCCATTATTGTCTCCATCTGTTGAAAGCCCGGCCGAACTTGACTTGCATTATTGCCCGTTGTCTTTACCTTTATCTTTTAGTTGTTCTTAGTTTAATTTCCTTCTTTCCTGTGATGGTCCTGCCCCAGTATCAGCCATAACTACAGATAACTAAAATAACATTAGAATACAATTAGACCTATATAAAGAAATCTCCTGCTACCTTTTACCTGGCTGGATACACTAACGAAAATCCGAAATCTGTGACCCATCAGAATGTGAGACTGTAGAGCCGTCTATCTGCCGTAAATAATTCTGTGACTTCGCGGAGAAAATCAGACCTGGGCAGAGGCATTAATAAAAACTATATAAAAATATTGTTCTTTTCACTGGTAGTCTCGTTTGCTGTTACAGGTCATTTAAGACCATTGTATGAAAAATGACAGAGCTTCAGAAACAATTAAAAGTTACACATTGTAATTGGAAAACCTCAGAAGTTCAATTATGTTGTTTTACATTTTTTTAACTAAAAATTATATATTTTATAATATTATAATTATATATATATAAAAACTTTACAAATGAATAGTAGTCAAGTTGAAAACAAGTCTGTTTATAGCTCCTGGAAATCTGAATATTTTAAGAAATTTGAGTTTTCTACCATCATGATCAGGGTTAACAACTGCATGGTCCTCCCACCACTGAATTTACCTCACATCTATATCTCCTATCTATCAACAAGCAAACTAACAGCAATCAGTAGTGGATGATTAGTCTCGGGGTCTTGTCAGAGTCAGTTACTGTGATAAATTGCTTTGTCTTTGGGGTGCCTGACACTGGTATGGGACCCCCTCCCATGAGACCTCATCTCTGACGCCCAGGAACATGTGGGCGTCTGACGATCCTGTCAGGCTTCTCCTTTTGGGGTCGAAGGTCAAAGTGCTGAGATAAAAAAAAATTAAAAATTAAAAATGGTGGAATTGGGGCCAAAGAGTGGGGTAAAGGTGTGAGAGACAGCACGTCACTACGTTGCTTTGTAAATCCATAAAATAATCCTTATTTTGCTGAATTTCTTTCACACCTATACAGTGAAGTGTACATACAGCATAACCCCTTGGCACATCAAATGCACCCTTTTTACAGCCTTCATCTTATTACATTATATTTTCTCTTGATCATTGCTCGTGGGGAAGTGGTGTTGGCCTTTATGTGGACTACTCTGAGATGCCCTACAGCAGTAGGAGAGCTTGTTTCAAGCATTAAGCCCCGGTTAGCAAGTAGCCTGTTAGTCTTTTAAGTTAATTCCCACACAATTGGTGGGATTGCAACTAATGATTATTTGCGATACAAACAGCTAGTCAATTATCTTTTTTAATTAATGACTTAAAGCTTTAGTGCGTAACTTTTTTATATTAATGAACATCCGTTACATTCAAGCCATTGCCAAATGAGTTGCTACAAAGCTAATTAAGACTATCAGCTCCACACAACTCTCCATCATGTTTTTTTAATCCTCCATGTCCTCCTTGGCTACTAGCAACTACGTGTACGATGGGTGGGGGCGTGTGTGTGATCATATAAGGCTTGTATCATGTGAACACGCAGACAGTTTTGTTGTCGTTACTTAGAATTCCTCATGGGCGCGACAGAAACTACACACTATAGCTTTAGTTGTCCATACAATCAGAACAGCATGTAAAAGTTACCATGACAATTCCTGAGGGCCCAAGATGATCTTGTTAGCTAAAAAGTGCCTTTTACTACTAGCATCACTCAGGGCCGGCCCTGACAGTGCTGGAGCCCAAGGCGAGATTTTAGATTGATGCCCTTGGGCAATGGTAGATCTGAAATATGTCTTTATCAGCTTGAGCTTTAAAAAATGTAGCTTTGAAAAACTCCTCTCTGCAGCTGCCACAGTCACAGGGATAGTCACGGATATCCTGAGTGCCACCCACATGGTTGGCTAGATCGCTTGCAGTCGCTTCTCGTGCAAAAAAAATCAAGGATCTCCATGGTTCATCATGTTGGTTGATGGTCGCCTGTATTCTATGCAATACTGCACGCAATTTTTGCTGGCTTTGTGGAGGTAGATGAGCAGCTATTCAGCTCTTCAGCGGTAGGCAAAGTAGTAGACAGAGAGCTTGAGGTCTTTTCAGAATAAACTGGAGAAAGGTGGATGAAGAGGTTGTCTCACCTTGGTCACTGGGGCTGGTTGAGATGAGGTGGATGGAGAGGCTGGAGTCCCTTGTAAATATTTCAGAAGATTATCTGTTAAAATATGTGGATATGACACATGCCTTTGATGTGGGAGATCTGGGTTCAATTCCCACTGCGATACATCAACCAATGTGTCTCTGAGCAAGACCCTTAACCCCTAGTTGCTCCAGAGGCGTGTGACCTCTGATATATAGCAATTGTAAGTCGCTTTGGATAAAAGCATCAGCTAAATGACATGTAATGTATGTAATGTAGTGGCATACACCCACTAACACAAATACAAATGTTCCTTTACTCAATAGTTTACACTCACTAGTTAATAAAACAAAGGGTTAAAGAATTAAAAAATATTAAATAAAGTTACATTCATAATGAATGTGTAGATGATACATTACACATCATAATGCAGTTGGTGTCTACATTTTTGATTCAGTATGATCAATTGGCTTGGTATATAAGGATACATATCACATTGATTTAAAATATTAAAAGTCATAAACTTAAAATCTTTAGTTGGCATTGGGTCATAAACTTAAAGGTTGAAAACAGCAAAAAGCATGAACAGCAAAATCCTAATCTTTCTGTTCTAATTGCTAAAGAGCTTCTGGATAACACCTCTAAAATGTGAGCGTTTTGTCTCTCTATAATAATAAACCAGATGAAATAAGTAAATGCATTCTTGGGATGAGAGTGATGAGTGTTTTCCAAAGAACTGAGGAAATAAAAAACATTTTTAGATTTGTAAAAAGCAAATAAGCTGGAGAGCATTCTTGTGTCTTTGTGCTTCCTCTGTTGTGCCTCTGCAACAAAACAAATTGCAGAGAGAGTGATGAGATCATTTGTAAAATAGATGACATAACAGCAGAGATAGGAAAGGCTCGGCTGCTCTGGCTGTCAACAACATCGTCTGTTTAAGAATTCACAGCCAAGTTCAGTTGAAGGATTTGCTCCTTTATATCTGCTCATTCTTCTTCACTTCACACATATACAACCCAAGTCAAACTCCACAGAGTCAACTGCACACAAACACACTAATGTTTCATGTGAAGTCTGGGAGAGTGTGGTGTTCTCGGTGCATGTCCCTAAGGGTGCTGATGGGGATGTCATCTAGATAAATGTCTGCATTACTGCCCTTCCTTCTTCTATTCAGCTGCGACATGGGTGTACAGAGGGCACAGCATGGGTCCTACAGAGAAAAAGTGGATGGGTGGAGCTGGGGGTGTTTTATGGTGCCTTCGGTGCCTTCACTGACCCGAATCCAGTCAGAGCTTAACCACATTAGAGCAGGAAGAAGGCAAAGTATTTCTCTCAGTCAGAGAAACATCAGGCGAGAAGGGGGAAGATGTGCATGACAAATACTTACTGTAAGGGTTAGTAGGGAGGGATGGAAGTGCAGAGAAATAAAATAATAATCTATACTTCTCTGAACTGTAAATTCCCAGTTGGACTGAAATCGGATAATGCCAAAAGGCTGCATCACCACACAGCACACTCTATGGATCAACAAAACATCAGTTGAGGTTGTTTTTTTTTTTTAGCATGACCAAACATAACCCAAACCACGATCTTTCTCTAAACCTAAACGATTCGCTTCTCTGCTAACCCTAACCAAACCTTAACCAGTGACCTGTTACTGTAAAAGTGATTTATTTTAACAGTGATCGGTCATCAGGAAATGCTTCCATGTGTCATTCTGGAGGGCATGGACAAACAACATAGTTTGTTGTTTAATTTGGAGGCTATCAGAAGAAAATAGACCTAATACTTAAGGGTCCCGATGACCTCATCATTTTTCTCTTACCATACTGGTTGTAGACTTACCAGCTTTCAGTCTATAGGTCCTATCTTGCACCCAGTGCAGCGCAAAGCCCGACGCAAGTGTCTTTGCTAGTTTAAGACCGAGGCAGTTGTGAGTCTCCAGTCCAGCGCCCACGTCATTTAAATAGCAAATGCACCTGCTCCCATCTGTGGCCCATGGGCGTGCTGGTCTTACAGGGAGGTGTGTTCAGGTGCATTCTGGGCGTATTGCTATCTTGAGGCAGCGGGAAGTGATCGCGCCATTGACCAACAAAAATCTGGTCTAAAGTCAATAACGCAGCATTTCATTGTTATTTTAACAGAGCATTAGTAAAATGCTCCTAGGCTCGCGCACAGCGCGCGCACACTAAGCTTGTTACACACACAGGGACGCACAGCAGCACACACACATGCCGAGGTTACAAATAAAAATATTACGGTGCAAATCCTCCATCATAATAGCAATGCTCCAAGGTCCAAACGTGCCTGGCTTTTAAAGGGAATGGGAGATGATCTCTGATTGGTTGATTGCATGTTATGCCCAAAACACACCAATAATTAATGAAGACACTAAGTACAGCCTTTTAGAACCATGCGCCCTGTACACAGACCCTTTTTTTTCTGCCGTTAAACTAGCAAAAGTGGATTTGGACACGCCCTAAACGCACCTGTGCCAGGCGCTTCACGCCGTGCGCTTAATCGTTAAAATAGGGCCCTATAGGTGTTCTCTGCTTCTTGTAGATTTAGGGGAGATGCTTATCAGAGTGTGTGAAACAGATCCCTTTTTAACATTTTAACATCTTCATTATCTTTACTTTGGGGATTCTTTGTCATGGTCATGCTCTAGGCCAGTTGGCCTTTGGAATTTTATTTTATTTCATTAGACCATGTGACAGTTTTTGAGTTCTTTGTTCTTGTGTTTACCTCATGTGTCTCTGTAGTCCTGCCCTGTGTGTCTTACCCTTGTCAGCCTGTCTTTGTATTATCAGTCCTCGTCATCTTGTTACCACCGTAGTTATCCTGGGTTGTTAGTTTCCTGTTTTATGTTGTCTATTCAATCCCTGCGTGTTCATGTTTCCCTGTTATTTGTTCATGGTTGTGTGGTACTTGTGTTCTTTCTGTGATCTCTGTTTTGTTTTCCTTCCTTTTTATGCGTATGTTTCATGCTTTAGTTTCCTGTTTTACTTTGTAGTGTCTGTTTCTCCTGTGTCGTGTCTTGTTTTACTTCCTGTCTTGTGTTTTTGATTGTCTGCCCTGCCCTGATGTGTTCCACCTGTTTATCAACCTTCGTGTCACCTGTCCCTCATTACTACCCTTGTTACCTTGTGGATTTAGTCTCTGTGCTTTCTTTGTCGAATCATTGTCTTTACTCCCTGCGTCATTCCCAGCGTTTCGTCCTGTGAGTTGCTTCTTTGCTGTTTACGATTCTCTTAGTTTTCCCAGGTTGTTGGTTTTTGTTTGGATCTCAGTTGCCAGTTTTTTCCTGCCTGCTTTAGGACACCTTTTGTTTGTGAGCTGTTTTATTTTTTAAACCTTTAAAATCTACCTGCTGCCTCCTCGCCTCGACACTTTTGGGTCCCAGCCTGCTATTCCGTAGACGTGACACTCTTGTAGTTGTAGTGGTTATTAGCACCGCTACCCAGCTGGCATGGTGTTTACCTGTTACAGTGTTTTTGGCACACTCGTAAAGTACTTTGGGTGGTTTAAACAGGGAGGTTACAGAAAAGTAGGCCAGGGTGTTGGTGTTACAGGAATAATACAGGACTCTTTGTTTGGGATGTACTCAACCTGATAGTGATTATTATGATATCCACATTTCTCTCTTTTCACATTCAAGGATCCATGATGTGTGCTGGAGGATTGGATTCTCTTCAAGAATTTTAGTCAGTACTGATTTACGTTTTCATGTTTGCTAATTATGCTCACTGGGAGACCCCCTTGTTGACATGATCGAGGGAGTGTGGTTATTTCTCCTGGTACAGTGGATTATATACTTGCATATCTTTTCATGGGTGTTATTAGCAAAACCAGTCCTGCACCTCTCTTAAGAGAAACTTCCTCAATGATTTGCATGCAGGGTGCTAAGTATAGGTATATGAAACTTGGATTTTGTGACATCGATCTCTAATTGGAATCAGATTAAAATGAGAATCCCAAATTTTCAGCACTATACTACGAGCAGGTCATTTATCAAGCGTCATTCTGTGAATGATTGTAAGGAAGGTGTTCAGCATTAAATATATGACAGTAGAAAACTAAGGACATTAGAAGAACAGAGCTGAATACCTTTTACCAAATGCAAACACAGCCTGTGGTGATAGAAGCTAGCTGACTGAAGTCCATAGAGGGAGACCTGGAGGCCATGGCCAACCTCCATATATGTTAATGTTGTTCTTTTCTTCAGTGGTTCTTGTCAAAAGGATCCAAACAAATTGTCATCAAAGCTGAAAGGACGAGGCCAGTGACTCAGTGTAGAGCCTCAGAGGGAAGAGGTCTGTGGTAAAATACCACCATGACCTTTCAGGGAACCCCATTGAATGCTTTCTGATGGTGATGAATTACAGTGCCTAAACTGACATTTCTATCTTTTATTAATGTATAATATTATGTCATTTTCTCTGTACAAACCGAAAAAAATAGAACTGTCAGGGGTCTTCCATAAGCAGCTTCGCAAATGGCAGCAGCACTCTGCTCCTGATAACTATGCTTCAGTGGTTTTGTGCACTTCAAGAGACTATCTGCTACTGTGAAGGGCCCTTACAGAGCATGAATCACTGTATCTTGGCTAACTGCCTGCTCAGACTACTTGCAGTGTAGGAGGCACTTCCAGATGCAATTTGCCAATTGCTGCTGAAACAAAACGAAGCCCACATCTTCCCACCCTCTGCTGCAAGGTATTGTGATTCTAATGCAAATGAGCTAATTTACTCTAATCATACAGACTGAGCAATTGCAGCATTAGCAAATCTGTTGCAGAATGGGCGCTACATGGAACAGCACTCCATGACTGTCAGCTCTGATCAGTTCCACTTCTACAAGTGTCTACTCCTACTCCTTTACAGTACAAGACAACAGTGCATTATATTCCTCTATAAGTCCTCTCTGCTGAATTACACATGACGATGCCTTCATGGCCTCTGCCACTGCAAATGGCACTTTGTTAAAGTGGTACCAAGTGCAGAGGTAGGACTCAAAACCCAAAGTATGCTCTATAGTTATAGCTATAGAAGGGGCTGATCTGATTTCTACTAGAGGTTTTGCTGGCACATCTAGCTGGGAGGGGACCAGGGGCAGACCTAAGGCAGGCTGGAGGGACTACATATCCCATCTGGCGTGGAATTGTCTCCGGATCCCCGAGGAAGAGATGGAGAATGTGGCTATAGAGAAGGTTGTTGGGTCTAGAGTCCTGGACGGGCTTAAAATTGGCCCTCGCCTGGGACGCTCAGGCCCTATCCCGGTCCTAGTCCGACAGTTTATCACTGAATTATCAGCCCAAGCTCGACTGGAGCCTTCCCAATAACACAGCCTATAGGCTACTATTGCAGCAATTATAATAGTTCAGTTTAGTTTTAAATGGCAAAGTGGTTATATGTATTTTAATTTCTTCATTAAGTTAATTTAGAAAAATGTTTGGAGCATTTTTTGTTTGTTAAATGAATGTTCAATTAATGTTTTTTAAAATGATGATCAAGCGGCCAGCAGCCGACAGAGTTGACCACATGTTTGATTAATTTAGCCTCTCAAATCAACACTTGACTTGCCTACAAAAAATCCGTAGATATAAACACTTAAAGCATACCACAATGTAAGTTTAAAACGTTTATTATCACGACCAGAGTAAAAGGGCATTTTAGACAAGCTGAGGCAGGCAGCTGCTGCTCGCAACGGCGTGCGAAAAAACAAACGGTCTATATAATCTAAATAAATCCACCCTACA
Source organism: Sander lucioperca (assembly GCF_008315115.2). Lineage (NCBI taxonomy): Eukaryota > Metazoa > Chordata > Actinopteri > Perciformes > Percidae > Sander > Sander lucioperca. The sequence goes on from NC_050189.1 coordinate 3,085,735, forward strand.
GCCAGAAGCACAGTCTCTTACAGAGCATCGTGGAAAGAAAGCATGGCATCCACAGTGGAGGGTTAAATCCAGTCCTCCTTTCTTCTATAACTCTTCCAGCTGTGCTGAAGACACGCTCGCTGCTGCTGCTGCTGCTGCTGCTGCTGCTGCTGCTGCTGCTGCTGCTGGCGCTACTGCTGCTACTACTGCTGCTGCTGGCGCTGCTCCTGGCGCTGCTGCTGCTGCTGGTGCTGCTGCTGCTGCTGCTGCTGCTGGCGCTGCTGCTGCTGCTGCTGCTGGTGCTGCTGCTGCTGCTGCTGCTGTTGCTGCTGGCACTACTGCTGCTGCTGCTGCTGCTGCTGGCGCTGCTACTGCTGCTGCTACTGCTGCTACTGCTGCTGCTGCTGCTGCTGCTGGCGCTGCTGCTGGCACTGCTGCTGCTGCTGCTGGTGCTGCTGCTGCTGCTGGCACTGCTGCTGCTGCTGCTGGCGCTGCTGCTGCTGCTGCTGCTGCTGGCGCTACTGCTGCTGCTGGCGCTACTGCTGCTGCTGCTGCTGCTGCTGGTGCTGCTGCTGCTGCTGCTGCTGGTGCTGCTGCTGCTGCTACTACTGCTGCTGCTGGCGCTGCTGCTGCTGCTGCTACTGCTGCTGCTGCTGCTACTGCTGCTGCTGCTGCTGCTGCTGCTGGTGCTGGTGCTGCTGCTACTACTGCTGCTGCTGCTGCTGCTGGCGCTGCTGCTGCTGCTGCTGCATTTTTATTTACCGTTTGTTCATTGGATGTCTAAAACATAAAAAGGAGAAGCCTAATACAGGCCCAATGTCCGCCCGCGTGTAAGCTCTGACGTGAATTACTGGCCCAATGCCCGGCCCCAGGGGCGTAAATAAGTCCGGCCCCGTCGGGCTTAGGCTGAAATGCAGGGCTCTATCCTACCTACCTACTCTAGTCTACCTTACTTAACCTGATGCCACTTTAACCCAATTCTTGACAGACCGCCATTTGTGATGCTCTCAGTGAAAATGAAAACTTGGAAGATGGAGAGTAACATTTCGTTTCTTTGGTAGAAAGCATCTCCAATGAAAACACACAGCAAGGTCTGTTTTCTCTCTTTGGTCTATCATAAGCCAGTCAACCGTAACTCCTTTCTGTAGACCCCGCAATTTGTTTGCTTTTCATGAGTTGTGACCAGTGTGGTTGACACCTCTGTTACTGTCATCCCAAGGCCAAGAGAAGTTGAGCAGTCGTCTTTTTGCCTGTGGACTCTGCATAGTGTCCATTTTCTGGAGGCATTCACAGCTGAGGAGCATTCACACATTCAACAGATTTAGTGTTAAAATCCATTTGTCTGACTGTGTGACTGTCACAGCCAGATCACAACAGGGCCACAAATGTCTTGAAAAGGATAGTGCATGCATCGTAGTAGCAAGGTAAACATTCCCACAGGAATTCTTTTTCAAAACGACATACTATATCATCCTACATTCTATTCTGTAGTCAATCAAGCCAGGCTTGACACAATCAGGCCAGAGAAGATGGCCATAAAGCCTTTGTCCAGGGTACACCTGAGACTCCCTGAGCTTTAACATCCATAACTTTTTTACTGCTGTAAAAATGGAAAAGAAAAAGATGGAGGGCACTGAGGTGTTGACTGATCTGTAAAACGACAGCTGCAGTAAAGCAGAATGGTCATTTTTTTAAATGGAAGATGCAAGCCAGAAATAGGTCAGCATTGATGATCTGTCTGTTCTTTTTTTTGCATCATATCTGATAGGTTCAATGTCTCAGCATCACAGAGCTGTGTCATAAAACTAGATCTCTGAACATTTACCATTCTCAAGCATGAAACGTAACCACACTTGTTGAAAACGTGATCCGTCAGGTAGTTTTTATGATGCCTTGCTTTTAACCAGTGTAAATCAGCTTTAATGCTAATGGTGGCCCTCTTTCAGCAGTATTTTTAACAATAGTCATGGCAAGTACCTTGCTGCGATAAATCAAATGCCCCCATTTTCCTGCTAATTCCCTGCTCTTTTACAGGGAAAGATAGGGAAGCTTAGATTTTTATGATTGCTCATGACTGGAGCTTTAACCCACTCAAAATTTGGCAGAAATTATTTTGGAACGCTGCTCAGTGAGCGATACCCTGGCAAGGAACCACATTTGCCTCATACTTCATCCCTTTTGTCCACAGAGCGACTGCGTTGTAATGGATTGCAGATTTTCCCAACCATGTGTCTCTGTGGCAGTGAAGCATGTTGCAAGGATGATCGAAAGCTATAAGACACATTCTCCGCAGAACTGGGAGACTCTGGTTTCTTTCCTGGCTGTCCCCCAGCTGGGGCAGTCAGGACACCTGTCTGTAAGCCAAACACTGATGAGCCTTGTCAAAGTTAACAGTAAAGCCATCTGGCTGTCGAGGCCTGACTCAGAATGACAGCATCTGTCTGCCTCAGCATTCGGCTCCCTACAGAAATCAGACATTGAGCATGTCAAGACGCACCCAGCCACTATGTATATGTCCCCTGGCTGTCTTTAACACACTGACCTACTGCTCTGCTCTACCATTAGCTTAACCTATTTCAAAGTATTAGCTTAGTTCTTGACAGAAGATACAGTATGTCTTGAAATGCATGCACAGTGAGGAACTACGTCTTGGAGGATTCACTTTTGTCTGACACGTCTCAATCATATCACATCAGTAGCTAATACGTTGCAGATCTTTAAGTGGATTTATAAGAAAAGAATTAGAAACCTGTTTCTTCATTACCCCCTTTCTCTATATTTTGCTTTTCTGTCTTGTCTCACGTTGCCTTGGCACTCTCAATTTGTCTTCCCTGAAACATCAGGTGCTGGAGCAACCTAGACATATTAGGACATTAAATCTGATTCAGCACCTGTCGCCGCCCCAAAGTGCTTCCACATTCTCTGTTTTCTCAAGCGCATCAAGGAAAATACAATTTCACCTGCAGTGTCTGTCTCTGTCACATCCACTCTTGCAGACATTTCCACGTCCACCTTTCTCTCCCCTTTCCTGTCTCTTGGTATTCCACTCTTCTTTTATACCTCGGTATTCTAGTGGTTTTTGTCCTTCCACTGTTATTATTTTAACTGTATGGTCGCTTGTGTGTGCCGAAACTTTTTGTATTAGAATCAAATGTTTCTCCATCCATGTCTTGATTGTGATGCTTGACAGTAAGACCTCTGAACTGACTGAAGGGTGCAGTAATAACGGTAAAGGCAGCCTGTTCTCATGACCCATACGGTCAAAAAGCCACAAAAAGTTAAGCACTATAATTCGTAAGCATTCCACGTGTTTTTTTTTGCTGCATGCACCCTAATGACATGGTGGGTGGGTCATAAAGCACAGGTCTTTCAAGCCGTGGAGCAGAGTTCGCTTCCCCGGGAAAACAAAAGACTTTCACCCCGGAAATACGTATTCCTTGGGATTGTTTTAATCCAAACCACATACTGTAGCACCAAGCGGAGCACTGTTGCTGGTGTCACAGAGCGGCTTCTGTAGCGGCTAAACACATCTACTTACTGCAAAAAACAACAACATTAAAGAGCAGGTAAAAATGAATACAAAATTAAAAACATAAACTACAGGAATACAATTTACAATGAAGTATAAGAAAGTAGGCAACATCATCAAAGGCAAGAAAGGAAACATCAAATGAAAGGTCTTCAGCCTTGATTTAAGAGAACTGAGAGTTGCAGCAGACCTGCAGTTTTCTGGAAGTTTGTTCCAGATATGTGGAGCATAAAAACTAAACGCTGCTTCCCCCTGTTTAGTTCTGACTCTGGGGACAGCAAGGATACGTGTCCCAGACGACCTGAGAGGTCTGGGTGGGTCATAGTGTAGTAGCAGATCAGAAATGTATTTTGGTCCTAAACTGTTTAGTGATTTATAAACCAGCAACATTTTGAAAGTAATTCTTTGAGGCACTGGAAGCCAGTGTAGAGACTTCAGTACTGGAGTGATGTGATCCACTTTCTTGGTCTTAGTGAGGACTGGAGCAGCAGCGTTCTGAATCAGCTGCAGCTGTCTGATTGATTTTTTTAGGGAGACCTGTAAAGACTCCGTTACAGTAGTCTAGTCTACTGAAGATAAAAGCATGGACAAGTTTTTCCAAATCCTGCTGAGACATAAGCCCTTTAACCCTTGATATATTCTTAAGGTGGTAATAGACTGACTTTGTTATTGTCTTAATGTGGCTGTTGAAATTCAGTTCTGAGTCCATGACTACACCAAGATTTCTGGCTTTGTCTGTTGTTTTTATCATTGCCATTTGAAGCTGAGTGCTGACTTTTTAATCGTTTAATCTTTTGCTCCAAAAACAAGCACCTCAGTTTTTCTTCATTTAATTTAAGAAAGTTCTGGCACATCCAGTCGTTAATTTGTTCAATGCACTTAGTCAGTTTTTGTATTGGACTATAATCCCAAGTCAAGGATAAGGTAAGGATTCGTCTGTGTGTTGAATGACTTTTTCGTCCAACCCTTCTCCCCTTTCCTCTTCCCTGCTCTATGCCATCTCCCCTATCATCTACTCCCCACTCGGTTTCAAAGTAATTATTCCTCATTAATCTACAATAGCTCCCAACCAGTTTATTAATCTAAAGGTCCGGATGGCAGACAGTACAAAATGAGCTCTCCTATTAACTCAACATCATTATTCTCACCCTATAAGGCTCTGGGGCTGCTGACTTTCCACAGCAACCCCCTACTCAACTCACAAATTAGCCTTATTAGTGCTAGAACGTCTTTCTTGACTTCTACCCCCTGCTTTTCACACAAGTAACCAAGGTTTTTTAAATAATACATCAGCCGCATCTACTTAAAACATGAAAGTCTCCCATTTTTGGTGAGATAACATACATTTCATAATCACATTTTGCATGAAATTCAGTCACCTCAAATCAAAAAAGAAAGGAACAACAACCTCCCAAACATTGAGGACAGAGTGCTCCATCCACAGCAAGCTGGACATGACTCTTAACTGGTATCAATTGTATTTTGCTTGAATAACTTACGCTGTCACTTCGAAACACCAATGTGTCATTTCCGTCATCTTAACAAAATTGCCCTATTTGGTCTTTAACAGATGGATATAAAGAATCAGTTTCCATGGTAGCAGACTCTTGGTAGGGATAACGAGGACAGAAAGATAGGGAATGACGTGTGACTAGTCAGCGTCCAGATGTTGGATGTGTTTCACCCTGAACCTTGCCACCATCGTGCTAATAAAGGACTACGATTGTGTAACAGGGACAAGGTATTTTATCATTTAACATAGCAGTATGGTATGGCAACTTGGGCAAAGAGCCAAAACAAGCTCTCAAAGATTGTTAACATTGCAGGGAAGGTGATTGGCCATACTCTACACTGAGAGTGTGAGCTAACCCTGTCGGGCCAGCCATATGCAATACAGACATTGAACACAGAATGACGGCATCAGGGAACACTTATTATTTAATTTGTAGAAAGGTAGATAATCCATTACAAAAGTATGTAATGCTTTGAAAAATGGCCATGGTCCTTCAATGTGTTATACAAAGAGAATATAAAAGATATGAATCCTCACCCAAAAATACAAAATCTTTATCATCCTTCAAACTCCTTAGGACTGAATTTGACTGCTCAGCATGGTTTTTGCACGTACACCCTGATGAACCAGCCTCCCAGTGGACTAGCAGGCCTCCACTCCATCCACAAGTGGGTTTTTTAGATAAGCACTGAGCTCTGGCTGCTAACGTGGCCATCAGCACTAGATCCGTCCACGTCCTCCAAGTGATCCCAGGTTAAACACTGCACACAGGCCAGTGAGGAAGATGAAAACACTTGCCAGCTCCCCGCAGAGAAATAGCTCACCCCCACTATGCCACTCAATTTTCTCCAGCTGTATCAGAGCACTCTGGGGGAGTTGATTGCTGAATGGCTTGGCGGGGCTTTGGGTGTGTATGTGTCTCATTGTGTGTGTGTGTGTGTGTGTCTGTCAGTGGTTGATGTCCCACTGCGCGAAGGAGTAAATCCTCTCGTCCTTAACCAGGCTGACGTGCTGGCTCATCGTTCTTTTTCATCAAGACCTCTTTTTCCAGACTCCCTCCTGTTGAACCCTCAACCCTCGGCTAAATACTGCAGCATCTCCTTTCCTGTGTGCCTTGGCTTGCTTTCCGAATTATCCCCAGAAAGCTGTGAAAAGCTGCACACTAGGAAAAACATTTGCATTCTTTAACCTATTTTTTAATCCTCAGATGCTTTTTTTTTTTGCTGCCTTAATCTAACTTGCCTGTATCATGTGGTTGAGGGAGAATGTTGGATAAGTCCTTCCTCTGTATATTCAATTCAATTCAATTTCAATTTTATTTATAGTATCAAATCATAACAAGAGTTATCTCGAGACACTTTACAGATAGAGTAGGTCTAGACCACACTCTGTAGTTTACGAAGCCCCAACTATTACAGTGGTTGCCTCAAGAGCAAGCATTAGCAGTAGCTATTGCGACAGTGGCGAGGAAAAACTCCCTTTTTTGTTAGGAAGAAACCTCGGACAGACCCAGACTCTTGGTAGGCGGTGTCTGACGGCACCAGTTGGAGGTGTGGTGAATGGTGGCAATAATAGTCATAATAAAGATAGTGAAACAGTGATCACAATGGTAGTCATAGTAGTTCATGTCATAGTAGGGCACAGCAGGGCGTTACGGGGTGTGGTGTGGCACAGCAGCCTGGGTGGACGCGGTTGGACGCGGCAGGACGCAGTCGGACACTGCGGGGAATCGCAGAGCGTAGCAGGGTGTAGTAAGTCCATAGCGTCAGCTGCACCCAGGACCCCGGTGTAGGTGCCACCCAATTCCAAGGCGATGTTCTGGGTGAAGAAGAAGCAAAGGGACTCCGGGGAGAAAACTCCCCAGAGCTAGGTTAGTAACAAGCATTTCTGGGACTAAGATGCACACAAAAGGAGACAAGTGAAAAGAGAGAAGAGGGAGCAGCTCATTGTGTCCTTGGAAGGAGCTTCCCACAGCAGTCTAGAGTTATAATAGCATAACTAAGACAGGAATTTAAGACATTCATTTTACATAAGCGGTCACCTCTCCTCAGCCTTGCCGAGCTAAAACCTGTGCCATTTTTCAAAACCTGTCACAAACAATCACCTTCACTCTGCTTGGTGGGTGGGACTGAGCCATACTGGAGAAACAACCCAGCAGCTTGCTATCAATCTCAAACACACGCAGCAGTCCATACCTGCTCTTAAAGCTGCCAGATTTAAGGATTGGCCAGTACTTCATTGCTAGCCTGAGGCTGTTTTTCCATCGTGGTGGCAATGACAGGTCGTCCAGCCATTTTGATTTCTCACCAAGCTCAGACTGCGGACCACACAGTAGTAATATGGTCAACAGAGAGCAGATATAATGCCTTCAGGGCAGTTTGAGAGACATTTCCCCGACATTTTGCAAATTTAATCTCCTGCCAACAAAGGTTTTTCATAGATGTGCTGTTGTTTTATGCAGGATAAGAAGAGTTTGTTGAAATGGAACCACGAAAAGTAATGCAATGTAATGAACAACCATGTACGCGCAGAAGGCATTTTTATAGGTCCTTTTCTTCGAATCCTTACCATACTTCCTAATGCTATTGATATTGTGTGACTCATGAGACCATAGCAAAAGGAAAATTACCACAAAAATGTTCCTAAAAGTTTCCTGACTAACATGTTCATGTTTTATCTGTTTAGATCTTCTGACTATGGCACCACCTACACCAAACTCAACCTGATGCCAGGGACGACCATCGTGGTGACCAGCTTTTATATCTGCCCAACCAACAAAAAAAAGGTAGGATGATGCATACGTTTTTGAAACGATTGTGTTATCCATCAGCTTGCTGAAATGCATGGCTGATTTGCTTATCTAGAACTGACAATTTAAGATGAAACAGAGAGACTTTGCTCTTGTGTTTTTTTTGTGATCTCGAGGCCTGAATAAACATTTACACTTTTATGTTTAATTTAGTTTAGTATTTATTTATTAATATAGCCTGTCTTATTGGCTATATTAGCCCTCCTACACAATCTGGACTCTGGTCATAACATCTACATCTTATAACTTATTCCTTGTTATATCTTGTTCTTAACGTATATTATTTATTTTCTGCCAAGCAATTCTAATTCTATTATGTTTAGATTCTTGTCTTGTCTCATAGTTAATATTTAATAATACGCTATTACACTGATCAAAGTTATCTTTTGCACTACCACCATTGCACACAGTCTACCTTAGCACCGTTAACTCCTTACATTTCTGTGAGTGATTTTTATGTATGTGAGATATATGTGTGTATGTGTGTTTGTTGTATTATGGTTGTCTAAGCTACTGGATGCCTAAAATTTCCCTCAGGATGAATAAAGTATCTCTCTATCTATCTATCTATCTATCTATCTATCTATCTATCTATCTACCTACCTATCTATCTATTACCAACATGTAGCAAAGAAAACAAGAAAACAAAAGAAAACACTAAACAAGGATAACAATAAAATGAACCGTACACGTATAACAACTCTCAACATACAATTTCTCATAAACAACATAAATAAATATACATGTGGAAGATGAGTAGGAAGAAGTTTTCCCCTATCTGGCCCTAGCCCTTCTCATCGATCAAAGGTACAGTAGGTCACTCTTATAATCAAACTGTCATTATATCCTCACAGTACTACATACGAGAGATAATCTGAAAAGACATTTTATATTAATTTTAAATGTTTTTTTATATGTTTACAAATTATTAGTGGATATTTGATCATAAGTTCACTATCATATAAAATAAGTTGATACATTTTGAGAGGTAGTATTTTGTAAACCATCTTTAAACATTATTTGGATCACTTTCATAAAGTTGCATCTAATGCTTCTGATAATAAGTTAATGATTAATAAATGGTTTATAAAGCAACATTAATTTAGCCACATGAAATCTTTTTTGGCGATCTATAAAAGAAATGATTATTTGATTATTTGTACACTGGAAATAGCTATCTAAATGATGTTTATACATACGTTACAAACTTTTGTTTAACCATTAACAAGGTATTATATTCATCAGAGGCAACTTTATGTTAGCCAACCAAATAATGTTTATTGATGCTTTATAAATAATTTCTTAATGGTTAACAAATGCTTAATATAAAATATAACATGTTATGATGTGAGCAACAATAAACTGTTAAAATAACAAATGATTGCAAAACCTATAATAAATAAACAATATCAATTATCATTTTGATGTTAACAGTAAAAATAACTATTAACTGAAGTTAATTTAACTATCCATTTCCCATGTATTAGCATCGGTTAACCAATCAGAGCCGAGGAGTCTCTAACGCAGTGTCAAACTGTAAAACTGGGCAGCACTGATCAAATATCAATCAAGATTCTGTTACTGCCTATTTCTCACCTAAATGTTTTCAGAAACATATTTAGTGTACTGTTTAGCTGTGAAATGAGAAGCTGTGCTCCTATCTGCATTCACCTGTAGCTGCTGATTGTAGTGAGTCACTCCCTAATCTCTCTACGCATGGGCTTAAGTGTATACTGCAGGGAGGGTTGACTGACTTGCTTAGACGTCAAACATGTACCAGTACCTCATATGTATCCACATATAACCATTCCACATGAACTCACTGACTGAAACGCCACAGTAATGATGCAATTCATGATTATGCAAGAAGAGGTAGAAAGATATAAAGACATAATGTTAATAGAGTGAAATTAACTCATTCATTAAATTTGTTAATGAATGAGTTAATTTCATATAATAAATGATATAAGGCTGCAGACCAGGCTTTCTGCCATAAAACCATGTGATGGATGACCCTTCACTGTAGGATGGAAACGTGTATGATTTGTTGTCCCAAGTGGGAGCATAAAAATACCCAACCTTGTCACCAGGTAGAATTTTGATATTGGACGGTTCAATGAAAAGACATGCTTACTTCCTGTGCCAATGTTTTTTAACCCTTGTGTTGTCCTCGGGTCAAATTTGACCCGTTTTCAAAGTTTTTTGTATCAGAATTATGGGTTTCTTTGAACCAAAATGCCCAAATATAACATGGATGCATGGATGTACATTGTATGGGTTCCGTGAAATGAATGATTACATTATATTTTTTATAACATTTGAAAAGCATGTTTAAATGGTTTTACAGTAAAACAGTATTGTGACTAAACTTTGACATAAACCAGTCTGTGATCCACTCAACATCCTTTGATCTTAACTATTAGTCAACATAATTCATAATTTCTGCCTTTTTAACTCAGAATTTAATTATAATGTCATATACATTAGGTTTATTGACCATTAATTTAAAACAAAACATTGAAAAAAGTGACAAAAAAGCATTTTAAAAAGTGTCAAAAGCACCAAAAATTCAATTTCACTTTTGACCTGGATGGACAACAAGTTCATGGTGGAAGGGAAGACAACACAAGGGTTAAAGACTTTCTTTCTACAATCCATGTGTGTGGCAACTACAGCATGGTTAAAGTTATGAAAGTCAACTATGGTTAAGTTCTAATTAAGGTAAGGGAGCTTCAAGGGATACATCAGTGAGTTAGTATTATAGTTCCCATAATGCAACTGTAAAGTAACTTTTATTTGACTTGCTCTGGCTAATTAAAAAATAATATCTTTCAAACTCCATTTCCCAAGTTTGCATGCAACACAGGCTTTCTGTTAACGGTTGATATTCTCAAAATGAAACTGATGACATCATTACAGTTTAAAAAAGACTTTAGAAAGCTCCTCCTGAGACCCCTAAGACATTATACAACAGTTGTATTGTTTGTTCACAGGCTGTTTAGTTCTGCTAATGAGATGTAAACTGAGATGAGATGTTGTAGAGTGCCCCTTTCAAAACTTCAGATAAGGGGAAGATTGCAATATATATTAAAATATATTATGGCTTTTTATTTTTGTGACAGCGCAAAGATTAGCGCATGTAGTGCTGCTACATGTTGCTTGAACTACACTTTTCCCAATCTTTTAGTATTTTTGCACTATTTTGGTATTCCACACACCCTTTGGCCACAAACACCACGCCCATGTTCCAGTTATTCAATCCACAGGCAGCATCTGAACACCAGTTAATTAAAAAACACATCAGAAGAGCTGAAGCAAGAGCCAAGAGGTACGGTCCAGTAGGTGACTTACACTGAGATACGACTGGACTGCCAACGGTGGTGGCTCGTCTAGTTGGCAGCTGTTATCACCGGGGTCCAGGATTCTTCCAATCGATGAAAAGATAGAGGGAGATTAGATTATAAATCACTTTTCTCACATTCTGCTCCAGTCACCACTCCAAAGGTCTGCGTGGGATCTGCCACCTTCCATACACACACACACGCACACACACACACACACACACACACGCACACACACGCGCACACACGCACGCACACACATACACACACACACACACACACAGAATAGTAGAGGGCTAGACAGCATGAGAGCATTTAATTGCATGGGAATGAAGTCACCTTAATTTTCCTTAGGGACAGAAAGAGAGAGAGGGGGAGGAGGGTGACTGGGGGTGTGTGTGTGTGTGTGTGTGTGTGTGTGGGTTGTGACAGTAGGATGTCTGGTAATAGGAGCTGAGGATCAAGCTCCTGCTTAAACACACCTGCAGGCATTGCAGCAGGGAGTGATGGAAGCTCAGGTTTGGTGCTTCATGCTGGAATCGGTGTGTGTGTAGGTGTCTGTGTGTTATTGCTGTTGTTGCGAGAGTAGGCGTGTGTTCTCATGTTAAAAACCAGTGTGTGTGTGTGTGTGTGTGTGTGTGTGTGTGTGTGTGTACAAGTTTATGTGATGTATCAAATGCTTTGATCCCTCTAACAAAATATCAGCATGCTGTTATGTGTTAACTCCCTTCTTTTCAGCGTCCAAATTATGAGCCATCAGGTTCATTAGTTGCCCCTACATACATATAAACACACAGATACATAAGCACAGTTTGATCAACACTGCTAATCACATAAGAATACAGCAAACTAGAGGGTCTTTAAGCTATGTGAGGGGATTACACACATTGTGAAGGGATCACACAGAAAAGGTGTGTGGGGCCTCAGGTAATCAATAGGACTTGAGGCAATTAGAGAGAGGTGAGTCTTCAGACGGAGACAATGTCACACTGTCTTTCTCTCTCTCCATCGCTTCATTGACAGCTCCATTTAAGATCTGCTCTACACCCGTTGCAGGAGAGGGCTCCCAAGGACCCTTGACACATTTCTACTCCAGCGGAGTCGTAAATAAACTTTAAGACAGGAGGCTCAGCGTGCTCTTCTGCAGCAATCTTCTTTTAACACCTACCTATGTCTAGAGGGCTGTCAGCTTGGCAAGTGTTTGCACAAGTCTATTTCCTTGTTGTTGAGTGCTCAGTCTGTGGTTGAAATGAAAGTTCATTTGTATGCTAAGTGATTCTAGACCTAAAAGCTTCCTTTCTAATGTTACGTATCTGTTGTATCTTTACCAGCCATCATAGACATAAAGGGAGAGCTCTAACTTCTATTTCATAACAATTCTTAGTTTGGATACATGTCCATAAAAGAGAACAGCAATCCCAGAACAAATTTTGTAAAAATCGTATACAAATCTGATGGATGGATGAATGGATGGAACAAACATTGGGACTATAACATGGAAGAGCGCTATTAGCTATTGTGGCTAGAGCTTCTCACTAAATGGAGAACGTTCTGCCACACCAAGTGGTAGTAGAAGGTATTCAAACTTAATCAAATAAAATGAAAATTATAGCTGCTCTGCAGCGATGGTCGGAGCTGAGTATTTGAGCAGGAAAAGAAAAAGGCGGTGGATGGAGAGGAGGAGTTTGATTTTCCAGCTCGCTCCGTTAGTGGTGAAGGAGTTGGCTAAGGCTAACGCTAGCGAAGATAAGGCGACGTCATGACCAAACGTTAGCGATTGGTTATGGCAGATCCAGAGTGGCTCTGGGCAGATCCAATAGTTTTAAACTTCAACAGAGTACCCACCTTCAAGGAAGTTAACACTTGTCAACGGAGAGTGGCCAGACTCTCTGGACACATGAAATGTACCAGAGTCTGGTAGGACCAGGCTAGTATTGATGCTCAGAAACATCTAAAACATGCAGGGAAGGTGTCCAAAGCACAATGGCTGATTAGGTATAAGATGGGGACCTTGTAACTCTTGGGGCTTGAACTCACATCCTTCGTGTCACAACCTTTCTGAAGGAAAGTGCTGATCTCAGTGAGCTACTGACGACACTTCTAGTTTCGATGCTTAAGATGGTCAGAAATGTATAAATAATAAGAACAATTCTATGAATTTGTGTAGTTTCTCTAGTAAGGTCTGTAATTTATTTTATAAACTCAAGTCGGCCTGGCGTCTTCTGGTCTGTTGCCAAAACACACACTGACTGCTCAAAGCTTTGTGTGGGTCCATTTAAGTTAACATACTGTACAAGACATAAACTAAGTAAAAATTCTTAAAGGATTTGGGTTATCATTTATTGTCAATCACAGTCTCAACAAGGGAGTTTCTTATTGTGCAGCAGGGAAACTTTTTTGCGGTTGTGTTTCTTTCCTCCTCTCTCCCTCCCTGATGTCTTGACGTCCTCCTGATATACAGTTGTGTTCAAAATAATAGCAGTCCAACATGACTAACCTCATAAATCAATTTTTGTGGTAGAAGTGATATTTCTACATGGCAAATAATTTACTAGTAAGTGTTGTAGAGTCATAGAAAACAAACAGACCCAACAGTCATGATATGCATGCTGCTCATTCTGTGTAATTGAATCTGTCATTGAAAGGGGCATGTTCAAAATAATAGCAGTGTTGTGTTCAATTAGTGAGGTGATTGATTCTGTGAAGAAACAGATGTCAATTATGGCCCATATTTAAGGAAGGAAGGAAGCAAATGTTGTGCATGCTGGTTATAGTGCATTTCACACTGAAATACTCAGCAAAATGTCGTTCCAGACATTGCTCTGAGGAACAGTGGACTTTGATTTAAAAGTTGATTGGAGAGGGAAAACATATAAAGAAGTGCAGAAAATGATAGGCTGCTCAGCCAAAATGATTTCAAATGCCTTGAAATGGCATCCAAAGCCTGAACGACGTGGGAAAAAACGGTCAACTACCATTCGAATGGATCGAAGAATAGCCGAAATGGCAAAGGCTCAACCAAGATCAGCTCCAGGAAAATCAAAGAAGACTTAAAGTTACCTGTGAGTACTGTTACAATCAGAAGAAGGCTATGTGAAGCAAAGCTATCAGCTAGAAGCCCCCGCAAAGTCCCATTGCTGAAAAAAAGACATGTACTGAATAGGTTGAAACTTGCCAAAGGACACATTGACTGGCCGAAGGAGAAATGGCGCAACATTCTGTGGGCAAAATTGTTCTTTTTGGGTCTAGGGGCCGCAGACAGTTTGTCTGACGACCCCCATGCACTGAATTGAAGCCACAGTACACTGTGAAGAAAGTAAAGCATGGTGGTGCTAACATCATGTTATGGGGATGTTTCTCATACTGTGGTGTTGGGCCTATTTATTGCATACCGGGGATCATGGATCAGTTTCAATACATCAAAATACTTGAAAAGGTCATGTTGCCTTATGCTGAAGAGGAAATGCCTTTGAAAAGGGTCTTTCAACAAGACAATGACCCAAAACACACCAGTAAGCGAGCAAAGATTGATGTTATGGAGTGGCCAGCCCAATCCCCAGACCTCAATCCCATAGAAAACTCGTGGGGTGACATCAAAAATGCTGTTTCCGAGGCAAAACCCAGTAATGCAGAGGAATTGTGGAATGTAGTTCAATCTTCCTGGGCAGGAATACCTGATCACAGGTGCCAGAAGTTGGTCGACTCCATGCAACACAGATGTGAAGCAGTTCTCAGAAATAATGGATATACAACTAAATATTAGTGCAGTGATTCAAAGTAAAGCAAACCCTTGAGACATTTTTCAGTTCATACAGTAAATGTTTGAGTTTGTAAAGAAAAATGGAAATACTGCTATTTGCTTTTTGAACAGCCTAATATTACTTTTTCTTCACTTTCTGTAAAGGTAGAACACAAACTTGATCAATTGTGGTCATGTTTTGATTTGGAATTAAATGTGCAGTGTTCCCAATGCATTGATATTATGGAATTAAAAGCTATTCTAAGGATTTTGAGCATTATTCACTTTTTTAGACACACACTTATTATTTTGAACACAACTGTATATCCAATTAATAGTTCAAATGACAACCTGTGTCCATAACTTTTAGCTTAGAAGAAATGAATGAAGTATGTATCAACAATTATTTTGTTGTACCTGATGTACAAAACATGTCCTATCCTTCTGACTTTTGCCTTGGTGTGCCAATGCAGCTGGAATCATCTAGCAAAGGATGAGTGTGTGCACCATGTGTCGAGGCTGAGTCCTTACCGCAGAGGCCAGGGTTCTATTCCAGCCCGGGCCCTGTGCTTCATGTCATCCCCTCTCTCTCTCCTACCTTTCCTGTCTCTCTCCAAGCTATCACTATATGTTTAAGCAGAAAATTTGAAATATATCTAAAAAAAATTACATTAAATAAAAAAAACTGTGTTCTGTAGTGTATTCTAACGGTTGAAAACAATTATTGGTCCATTAATGGCTTATCCAAATCTGATCCCCCTCGAGATGCTATTTTTAAAGACATGCACTCTGAAAGCACCTTTTGTGCTCCTCCTGAACATAGTGTCAAAGCAACACCACTTATCTGTGGCTTACACTTCCATAACATCTCTACCTCAGTAATTCTCTAAGCCGCAAGGCATCACCTGGAGAATCAGAATCAGAATCAGAATCAGAAAGGGCTTTATTGCCAAGTATGTTGCACATACGAGGAATTTGTCATGGTGTTGTTGGAGCATGTCACACATACAAATATAAGAAGGATAAAAAGATATAAACAATATAAGTATAAACATATACACACAGTACGTATTAATAACGATAAAATAAATTTAAATAAATAGTAAAATAAGTGCTGCCAAGCTCGATGGACATCAAAGGCAAACCGACTTCTGAGCTGGGCTGCGGTCAAATAGTCAAATTTGCTTATGAAGGTTCCTAACGGAGTGAAATGACACGGAAGTAGTTAAGTGACTGCCATGATAAGAGCCGTTTGAATTGTCTAAGTGATGAGGAAAGGTGCTTCAATGCTTCCTATGTTACCTCCTTTAGCATAGGAAGCACTGGACCATCCTTTACGAAAGGAAAGGAGATGACGCTGGCAGCCATAATTCTGTACGCACCGTGCGTACATTATTATTTTCTGTGAGGCATTTCAACACATCAAATAATAATGATAATGTACTTCATGGGACCATCTGAGTGGTTTAAAAAAAACTTTAAGAAATTTTACTCTCATCTCCAACGCGTAAAAATACAGTGAGTATGTGTAACAGAACTGTGATGAATGGATCTCTGAATCTAAAGTTACACAGCACACCGGACACTGGTTTATTTATAGCTCAGAGCAGCGTCTGGAACAAGTTCACCTGTTCGCAGGTCATGGCTTATTTCAATATATATGTTTTGTTGAAAGTCACTACAGATATGACATTATTTTGACCATGTGTGAAAGTAGGAATATTATGTGACGGCATTTAAATCAATTACCTGAAATCACAAACCCAAATAACTACACCCTCTCTACAGTCTCTGTAGGCTAATTTTCTTGACTTTTCCACCGCCTGGCGTTCTCAATTATCTCCTCGGCTAGTCAGCATGGCATCTCCTCAGGGAGTACTGCTGATGACTTTGTGAAGAACTGATTTTGATGAATGGGGAAGGGGGTTTTCTGCTCCATAACCAGTGTTGGGCAAGTTACTTCCAAAATGTAATACATTATAGATTACTAGTTACTGTCATTTGAAAGTAATTAGTTATATTACAATATTAATGTCTCTGAATTATAATGCTTTACACCACTTTTGCGTTACTTTTGAGTTACTTTCACTAAAATAACAGCAGAAGTATGACTTTGCAGGTAGCTTTTTTTAAAATCTTTATCCACTTTAATACATCATAGTTTATTTTTATAATATTTTGTATAATTACTGGGAATTTGCAAAGCGAAAGCTATAAAATAAATAGTGAAGTAAAACATACAACAGGCCTACTTGACTTTGAATTGTGGTGGAGTAGAAGTATAAAGTAGGAGAAAATGAAAAAACTCAATTAAAAATACATTACAGTTGTATTGAAGTAGCCTACGGTATGGTTACTTTCCACCGCTGATGAAATGTAGGCTAATGATATTACGTGTATCAAGCCTAAACATTAATTCCCGACATGTTGTTATCTGTAGTACCGTTACCTGTTGGGACACAGATGTTGTCCGTACCGTTACTTGTTGGGAAACAGATGTTGTCCGTACCGTCACCTTTTGGGACACAGATGTTGTCCGTAGCATTACCTGTTGGGAAACAGATTTTGTCCATACCGTTACCTGTTGGGAAACAGATGTTGTCCGTACCGTCACCTGTTGGGAAACAGATGTTGTGTGTACCATCACTCAATCATCGAATACAGCAATAGGAAATAATACTCACAGACTTTTTTTATGTGCCGCAATGTTTCACGTTGTTGGTGAATTCTTAAAAAAACAAATACCACTAAATGTTGGGTTAAAATGCGTTGTAACTCACGTTACTGAGATTGTAACGGGTATAGTATTAGTGAAATGTGATTAGTAATGCGATATATTACTGCGTTACTGTAATTGCGTTACTTTTGTAGCAAGTTACTCCCAACACTGTCCATAACTAGAGGTCCAGTGGACTGTTTAAATTTGACAGTGTTTGAAAGAGCAAGAAAGGTTATTTTTTTTAATGACACCGTTACCTGTTGGGAAACAGATATTGTACGTACCGTCACCTGTTGGGACACAGATGTTGTCCGTACCGTCACCTGTTGGGAAACAGATGTTGTCCGTACCGTCACCTGTTGGGAAACAGATGTTATATGTACCGTCACCTGTTGGGAAACAGATGTTGTCCGTACCGTCACCTGTTGGGACACAGATGTTGTCCGTACCATCACCTGTTGGGAAACAGATGTTGTCCGTACCGTCACCTGTTGGGACACAGATGTTGTCCGTACCATTACCTGTTGGGAAACAGATGTCCGTACCGTCACCTGTTGGGAAACAGATGTTGTCCGTACCGTCACCTGTTGGGAAACAGATGTTGTCCGTACCGTCACCTGTTGGGACACAGATGTTGTCCACCAACGTCTCTCTAGGGGCTTGGATGTTCATTCCTATTCAACATTTCAAGCTCTACATAATGAGTTCCACTCTGATAAAATATTTTTATGATGTATTTGAGTACATAATAAAATGTGAGCCGCCACAGTTCAATAATCCAGGGTGATTCTGGACCATTAGCATTGATGATATACTATATGATGCTGACACATCACAATCAGCCACAGAAAAATTACGATTGTTTTTTTGTAGCACATCACTCACACAGGCACTTCTTTCCTTTAATAATAATACTGGAAGACACTGATCATGGCAGAAACAAGAAAGAATCTATGTTCCTGGGGTTTGAAATTTTACAATATTCATTCATTCAGTGAGCACAGCACTGACCAGCACCACAACATATTACTGTAGGCAGAGAGATACATTAACCACAGGCGATATAATCTGTCTGGAGGGTGGAAAAGTTTAAACATTTCTTCATACATAGAGTGAAGGGTCAGAAGTAGAGACTGACTTGGGGCATCTGCCTTCGCCTTAACTGGCTCTTTTAGTGTTTTTTATCAACCATTGACATTTTGGGACAATAGCTAAGACCAGCAAGGAGGGGGGATTAGAATAGAATGTAGAATGATTGCTTCATAGAAAATTCTCATATACTCTCAGAGTCCCAGAGGTTGAGGTTTTAATAGCTTCATTAATTCCATCTCAGAGCAAAGAGAGGAGCCAGTCTGTAGATAGGTGGCCAAAGACAAGACTTGTCAAAGACTCCTTACACTTTATATGCAATCATTGCATTTCAAAAGTGTGAGTGTTGGTTTCTTTGGGGGGTTTCAAACTTACAGTAATAGTAGTACAAGAGTTAGAGCTCCTATACTCTAGAGCCTTTTCGCTGTTTGTAGAAAAATGTTTCTTGATGTGTCTTCAGACCCCTGTCCATTATGGTTTAAACACCGTAGATCTATGCATTTAGTTAAAGTTCCCCTCTGTAAGAAATCCATTTCTAAAGCAAGAACCATTCCAATACAGCCTTTGTTAAAACAATAAACTACAATTTCTGGGAGAAATCTAACCAAATCGATTCATAAATGCTACAAAGCAACAACTCTGAACTGTGGCAAGAACACATTGACAGTAGCTTTAAAAAAAATGCCTTTAGTCACATAGTGGGATGGAAAAGAAGAAAATCAGAAAACAAAGCCCAGAAAGTAAGAACAAAGTGATTAGTAAACACAGACATGAGTAAAAAGGTTTCAAAAAGAAGAACAGGAAAAAGAGTAATAGTCTGATGGAGACTGCAGATTGACTGTGAGCTCTTACGCGATTGCCAGTTCAAAGAGCTTCAGAGAGAAACGCAAGATATTCAGATGTGGTCACACTGTGCTCAGATGACATCCCTATGAAGAATGTTTTTGTAATTTCAGATAGTCTATCCTATTCTTTTGTGTGATTGACAGGGAAATAGCTGTCAGATTTTCTCTCTACAATCTTTTTCTGACTGTCAACTGTGCCCTGAAAAAAACAACTATAATAGTACAGTAACTGGATAATTTGCTCTGAAGCAAATGTGCTTTTTTGTCCAGTGTAATCATAGAAGAGA
This sequence comes from Sander lucioperca, assembly GCF_008315115.2. Lineage (NCBI taxonomy): Eukaryota > Metazoa > Chordata > Actinopteri > Perciformes > Percidae > Sander > Sander lucioperca. The sequence goes on from NC_050189.1 coordinate 3,105,585, forward strand.
GCGCCTTAAAAGTCATTATAACAGGATGATGGTAAACGCAGTTCAAGCGTTATAGAAGCCAATCTGCCGATGCAAAATGATCTAAACTTGAAGACGAGGTATGAATATATAAGGAGGATCATTTTTTTTTATGGATTTTACTGTGGAGCTAACTTCCTGCCAAAACTTAAACAAACCTGTTTTACAAATGCCCTACGATTCGCAGTGTGGTTTGCAAATACAAATCACCTTTAACAAACTAATGCATTTTGTTTTGCAAATACAAAATTGACCTATCAAACAAATACACAACACATTTCTAATACATCATGTTTCAGAAACAAATACAGCATGTCTTACGTACAATAAATAATAAACATATCCTACAAAGACAAAAGATATATGTGACTTGAGGATTTTCTCACAAATGTGAGTAATTCATCCTCCATAACGGCAGATAGCACTATGAGTTAATTCGTTTTTTTTGACCTTCTTTATATAAAAACCACATCCATTTCCGTATGACAAAAGCCTTGACGGCTGCATTTCAACTGAATTTGATGAATATACTTGTTATCATAAATGAGACAAAAATTAGCTGGCTAGCGCTGTGCATGTTTGGCTGTGACCAGGAAGATGTTTTTTTATATGGTTTATATTTGGAGTTAAATTTAAATTTCATAAGAACATGTCGATGCGCAAAGTTGTATTTGCGTGTTTGGTGTGAAACCAGGATCACACAAATATGTCAATGTCATTGTTGGACAATTCATTTACCATTTTTTTTCAAATCAGGCTTTCAGAAAGTCCTCTAACATGTCAAAGTATTTTTTTAAATTGCCACTCTCCCCATTTCAGGGCCATTTCAGGGTTGCTGACACTCAAGATATGTCATGATGTGTCAACCCTGGCTCTTTTCGGTGTCATTAATCATCAATAATGAAGTAGGTTTATTGACGTGCTGTAGTTTGGTGGAGCACTTTGCTCTCAGCCTCCGGGGTTGTTTGCTCATCCACATTTTGAGTAATTGGCTGTGTGAAAACACTTGAAAATAGAAAGTTAACCTAGTCTCTTGTGTATATGGCTCCCATACTAATGTCGCTGACGAGCAGAATTGAGTTGTGGGGCATCAGCTAAAATTGTGGTTTTTCCTTCCTCTTGAAAGACAAATGAAAACATTCAAAGTGACCTTTTCAATACAGCTTGACACACAAAAGTATGTGTGCCAGGACTGAAAGCTACGCTGGCTAAATCACAGCATTGCCACATGAGAACCAACCTTTCTCCTGTTGTTTCCTCTCCCTCCTTCCTCCCTCTCACCCTGCAACCATGTCATCTGAGAAGCAGTTTTTTCCTTTATCCTCTGCCCAGACTCTGATGTGGGAACTGCACAGGCTGATAAAGAGACTGGAGCGTATGGGGCAACTGTAAACCGAGGACAGTCGGAGGCGAGGTTAGACCACAGAAGCTAGCGCTAATACTTGCTGGAGGGTTATCGACTCTTGGTTCCACTACAGAGGTTTGGTCCACCCGCGCAGTCATTTGGAAACAGTGTTCTACATGTTTCATTTAAAGCATCAGGAAGACAGGTGCTAGGGCATGATGCTCAGTCAGACATACAGCAAACTGATTTTAAATAAACAAGGAATAATTCACATCACGAGTCACAGAGAAAGTTTCAGTATTGGACTTTACTCAAAAGCATACAGATGAAAGAACAAACAGCTGCCACAGTTCATGCAGTTTGTCTGGGAGACTTGTTTTTATAAAAGACTATATATCAGACATTGTGAGACAGACATAATGCATCTGAGGCAGCAGGCACAAGGTCATGGTAGAGCTAGACTTTCTTTCAGTATATTATGACACACCAAATGCTATTCTCTCTCTGTCTCTTTCACATCTTATCAGTATGCAGTATCCAGTGTGTTTGTCTCAGAGTACAAAAGAACACACAAAGAAGTCTATAGCGTCCGGTATACTCGCCGCAGCCGACCTGTCGTGGGCAAATGTGACGTCATGCAACCCAGTCTCACAGCAGTTTGTGAAATGGTCACGTTGTTTAATCTATTGATTCGTGTTCACGGGGACGTTTTTCTTGTTTTTTTCGTGGTGGCCAGCACGAAAATGTAAAGTAATGTATTTCAATGGGAAGCATATTTCGTGAGCATCACAGCACGAAAACGGTAGTCCCGCGTGTGGCGTTTTGTTTCCCCGTTGTCTTCCTAATCACAACGTTCTCGTTATTATCGCGCGTCCCCAGCGGCCGACTCCTGGCGTGTGAGGCGTCCTTTCCCCGTTGTCTTCCTAATCACAAACGTCACGTTATTGTGGCGTGTCCCCCGTGGCCGTCTCCCAGTGTGTGAGGCGTCCTTTCCCCGTTGTGTTTTTCCTAAACCCAACCTCTGAATAGATGGTTCCCATTTCGTGCTGGCCACCATGAAAAAAATGAGATAAACGTGTTGTTGTACACGTATCAATAGATTAAAGATAACGTGACAATTACACGAACTGCAATGAGACCGTGTTGCGTCATGAGACCACCCTAACTATTTATACCCGCGCTGGTGGTTGTGACACTAGTTGCAGTCTTCTCCTGAACAGAGGTGGCGCTAATGAGGAAAGGCTACCGACTTTACTATTTCTACGGACTAGAAGAAGAAGAAAAAGGTAAACAAACGGCAGAACTGGCAGCAGCATTGACGTCAATGCTTGGATTTGATTGGATGAGCTACTTGGTGGGATCAAGCCTTTCATTCACCATAAAATAGCTCAGCTTAACCCAGTAAGTTTACCAGAGAGACTTGCAGTCACTCTGAGAGTCTCGAGCTCGGCCATTTTGAGTTAGATTTTGATTTTTCAAAATCCTGGCGCGCCAGCGAGATCTACGTCATTTTGACGTCACACTGGCGAGCGATAGGCCAGCTGCAGCGACTGTAAAAAGGCCTTATAGTTCAGTCTTACTGACTGAGAGTTAACTGAAAGCAATGTATTCTCATCCACCATATGATATTGTACGAAAAGTTATGCACACTAATATATGATATCCTACAAAATTAGTAGTATTTAGTAAATTGACGACTGGTCACATGACAGTTCAGTTTAGGCACCAAAACGACTAGTTAAATTAGATATATTAGGTTACCTTAAGTAGTACTCCCCTCCTGAGAGGAATTTCTACTCCTGCAACATGGAGAGTGTCCTAACGAGGAACATGGTTGCTTGGTACAGAAACAGCACCGAACAGGACCGCAAGGCCCTGCAGAGAGTGGTTAGTTCACCTGAACATACAATAAAGGATATTTACAACAGGCGCTGCAGGTCCCTTTAAAGCATGGTAAATCCTAATGCCACAGTCTATTCAGATTATAGCATTAAACTAGCCGCTGTGATCATCTTTGCCCTGGCATTGATCGCAGCTATTGGCCCATATGGTCCGTCCAGCTGGGCTCTTGTGTCCTCTTGTGCCACGGTGGAGGCCTACGGGCGGCAGCACTGCTGCTCTCAGCCCTTCACATGACGGCCCTAAATGGATTGACCTGACCAAGACCCACCAATTTGGATCAATAGGCAGCGAGCCATTGACTCACAGTGCTATCAGCTGGCTCACCCTGGAGGGAGAACAGGCTCGGAACGCTACGTCATGCAGCTTTTGCAGGGATGTAAATGCTGCCCACTGCTTGTCTCTGAATTTTAGAGCTGTATGTGTTTGCTGCAGTCTAGAGTTTAATGGGGCTTAGTTAATATTTCAATGCAGCTGAAGTAGACCGAAGAATATCAGAGCAGAGAAGACATCACGGGAGAACAGAAAGGGAGCCAAAACAGGAGGAGAAGAGTGTGCAGTCACTGATTTTCAGCTTTTTGTGACATAAAATGTATGAATTCATTTGTCATCAAAGACAATTTGAATCAGCATTTGTATGCCATGCAGAGACAGCCACTGCCATAGAAAAGACATATCTGCTTTGACATGGTAATTTAACTGAACTAATTGTTTAAACATGGGGTGTCTAAAAATAAATATGATGATTTGCTAATCTCTTTAAAATCTCTGTTCCTGATTAAAGGGAGCCAAGTTTAGCTCCACAAGATTCAATTTTGGACGTCTAACAGTAACTCTACGTTCAGAGAACTGTCACAGGCAAAAATACAGCAGCTGATATATTTTTAACATAGAGCCAATACACAGGCCCATCTATGGTTCGACTAACAGCAGTAGCTTGGTGAGATGTAGTGATGTACACAAAACTATTAAAACCTGCATGGCAGGCTTTGAACAACATGGCACCACACATCCTGTCAAACTGTAACAAAGGGTAGCACTTTGTAGTTTTCGCTTATCCCCTCCATCATCCATCCATTATCAATGGTGCTTTTCCACTTCTTTCTACTTCTATTCATCTTTTCACCTCCATCCATCAAATTCTCTTCTCATGCTGTTCTTTTTCTTGTTCAACTTGTTCCTCCATGTCTCCTTTATCATCTCCGCGTCACCTTTTAGCCAGTTACCGCTGCAGGTACTTTTCCAAGGACCTTTTCAGCAAAAAAAACCTGACAATTTGATTCAATGTGGTTGAGTTTTAACAAATATAAACCCTAGTTGCAGAGAGAACCTAAGCCAGACGCTGGAGATTGACTTTTTTTATTTATAGACAAAATGTGAAATGTGTGTATATGTGTGTGTGTGTGTGTGTGTGTGTGTGTGTGTGTGTGCTGGTTGTTGATAACTATCTTCAGTTCCAACTACACTTCATGGGAACATGTAGAATGAAACTATGAACTTCAAAGGTAGTAGGTAGTGTTGAGGTAGCGTACAGACATACAGCTGCAGCTAATTTTAATCCCTCATCCCCAGGCAGGTCGATTATTTGGTGTCTACATTAGTCACATTTATTATAGGATTTACGTTTCGGAGCCTTTAAGTTATATTTTCATAATCAGCAGCTAAACTTTATTTTGACTTTGCATCTTTTTATCCATCTTTATGCTTAAAATTATATGGTATTTCTTTCGCTCAATTTAAGGCTTCGGGTTACAAGACTTTCATGTCTTTTTTGTGAAATAAATAGTGAAAAGATTGTTTACTGACAAGTATAACATGTTCTGCATATGCCGAGTAAGTCTGGTATGGGGAAGCTTGTGGTTATGGTAAATAAACTAACACATGTGGTTGAGGTTAGGGTTTGTTAAAGTTGGCTCTTCCAAAGCCACAGGAGACATTATAGATCTCGTTTAGTAAACTGATCTTAATGTGTAAAATTGGTGGATATTTCACACACACACACACACACACACACACACACACACACACACACACACACACACACACACACACACACACACACACACACAGATGGGAGATGGGAGAAGGGAGAAAGAGGGCAGATAATAGACAAAAACAAAGTGACCGAGGAAAGGGGGAGTAAAATTAGCAAGATAAAAAGAATAAGCAAAAAAAGAGAGAGAAACAGAAGGAGCACAGAAGAGAAGTGAAGGAAATAGAGAAAGAGAAGAATGAGGAAATACCTCAAACTTAACACATCATCCAAACTTTCTGGGTATGAACAAAATCTGTATATTTCACATTTGGGAATCCGCTGGGAATCTTTCATTTTCTACAAAGTATCTAGCCCTTGGAACATCATCCACTTTATTTCTGTGACCCTTTACTGCACTTGTCCTAATACCTAAACTCCAACAACAGCTACCACACACTTTCAAATCAAAGGGAAAGAAATCAAGATGCTTCTAATGTAGCCAACATGGATTTTGCAGAGGAGGCGGCACCACATGTAGCAGAGGTTGTGGGTACAGCTGTCAGGAGGCTGCTCAGGCTCAGGCACACACACACACATACTAATTTACTAAAACAAAATTCATAGCAAAGGAGTATTTTCCTCATACAGTACTGTATGTGTTTACACCAACCACCAACTTGTGTTTCATAAGCTTGCTGTATCAATGTGTTCATATATCAGTGAAAAAGAGCAGTAAAGGAGACATAAACTCATAAAAAACTTGCCAATGATTACTGTAAGAAAGAGACAGTATTGGGAAATATATATATATATATATATATATATATATATATGTGTGTGTGTGTGTGTGTTATTTATACTAACACTGGTATTTACAACATATTTTCACTACTGTCTTCTGCTGTTTCTACCTCACTCTCTACACACACAAACACGTGTTCACACTCATCCACACTCAAGCCAATTCACTCATGCAGTCTTCTCTGTATCCTTTTGCCATCTTCCAGCTTCTTTCTCAATTTTTCACTTATCTTTCCCCAATTCCATGGCAAGAGAGCAGGACAGAAGGGTAAAAGAGAAAGAGTGGGAGACATAAAGGGAAAGAGAGAGAGAGGGAGAGAGGGAAAGGGAGAGGGAGAGGGAGAGGGAGAGAGAGAGAGAAGTGATGAAAGCCAAGATCTAAAAGTGGAAAATTGATCTTTTTCTTTGGGACTCCTCTTCTTTTGACTGCAAGTGGCACTGAATATAAATTGATAAATTTGCCAGGCTGTACTTGCTATGACACCCAAGGCAAGCTAGGAATAAGATATGGCTCCCCGGCGTAGATACAGAGAAGCAGAGAGATCTCAGAAGAACTAGTGTGTCAGAGCTAAATATCTGGGATTACGTCTAGTATCACGTGTCACTTACACAGACCATTGGAAAGCACTTATTTATGAGTTCCTAATTCTTTTAAACATACAATATTAAATCGAAACACAGACTTTTAGATGTTAGGAGTTCTTGTCTTCATTGTTAAACAACAACCGTTGTCGATGTAAATGTACAGATACATGGACGAGATAATGTATTCAAGTTTGGTAAGACTTTATTTGAAGGTGTGTGCCTCTAACTGACATAACCATGACATGACACCAGTCATGAGCATTAAGGTGTCTTTATGAACTGTCATTTAGTCAATTATGACACTTTTGATGCAAAGTTGACATTTGAGATTTTTGTGTTATGACAACTTGACATTAAAGTTACACTAAGGTTTTCCTGAAGCTAATATGGTGCTTAAGCTGTCTGAGTTAGACAAATTAAGTGATAATCAAGTATTATGCAAAGTTAAAGTATTTCTAGCATTAGGGATGCACCGAATCCAGAATTTTGGGGTTCGGCTGAATACCGAATCCACTGGTTAAGATTCTGCTGAATCTGAAACCGAATACTGAATCCTCGTCCCATCCTCAGTCCATGAACACAGTAAACACATTAATGAAGTAAACAGTGACTGTCCTTCCTTTACCGTACCTGAAGTTGCAGCATTTTGGCTGCTGTCTGTAGATTCCTTCATGCACCGCTCGTATTCTTTCAGATGTTTCATACCAGATGTTGTAACAGTGGTGATGTTGTGTATAGTTTAGGGTCCTTGCCTCCATGAGACAAATCGGCATTGCAAATTGAACATGTAGCTGGACTTGAATGGCCTTCTTTTGATTGAAAGTACTGCCAAACTACACTTTTTCTGCTCACGAGTTCCATTTTCACTTTCTCACAGCCTACTGCATTGAACGCTCCACCTATGTAAACAACTTCCCGTAATCAACAGCGCCGTCATTACGTCGACCAGCATAGCGCGCGGAGTCAAGCGTAGGGTTCGTTTCGCTGGGAAAAAATTCTAAGGTTCGGCAGAAACCCAACCCCGTCAAAAAGCCCAATATTCAGCCGAATCTGAAGCCAAATCCTGGATTCGGTGCATCCCTATCTAGCATTAAATGTCCTGTTTGTGTTGGCATTCCTTTGGCTAACTGAGACTGCTGAAGTGTTACAGCAGCCAACAACTGTTTCTGTATACATATGGACATGAGAGTATTGTTTTAGGATTGACTTGAACAAATGTGAAGCTATCTTTCAAACAGCTGGGAGCCTGACGTTGGTAGTCCCATCTGTTACTTGAAAGCTCCCTACATTACTTTGTGAGGTCATTTTGTTTGGTTGTGTGTTGGCGGTTGTGTCTTCGTCTTCTTCTTTTTCTTCTTCTGCTGTCAGACATGATGGATGCTTCTATTCATGCTAACTCATTAATTTATTCTCCTATATATTCCAAACACTTTTCTTACATACAAACAAGTTTTTATTTTGTCATGCTGATGCGCTTGGAATAATCTGTTCACAAGACGACACAGCAAAACTAGATATAACTGGGACCAGACATGTTCAGACACACATGTATACAAACATACACAACATAGCCGAAAATGTCACTTTTAGATGAATTTTAGTTAAGTTCATTAGCTACAAACGTGTGTGTATATAAAAGACCTGCGAAACACATATTGGATAGAAGGTTCAAGTCAACCTTTACTCTCATCTGTCCCAATTGCTTTCACAGCATGTATCAGAGTGATTACATGAAAATGTTACACTGAAAGTCAGCTGCCAAGCTGTCAATTCCCTTTTAGACCTGCTTCACTACCTTGCATATAGTGTCAAATAGATGTTATTTTGAAATAGCATTTAAATGTGTGGGCCTCAGAAATGTTCCACATGACTGTTCATCTGTTGGAAAGGATTTCCCATCTTATTTCTTCCTATTCAGCCTGATCTGCATTTATAAAATAGATCCGCTACACACATGGTCACTTTGTGAAAACCTTGAAAATTGCCAATTTTCCCCATATCACAGACACACAGTGTAGTTCATATTCCCCTCAGCTTTGTCAATTTGTTTCTCTGTGGTTCCGGCTTAAATGCTCTCTTAGGATCGGGGAGGGTGCAGTGAAAGACAAAATGCATTATGGTTTGATTATAGTGTCCAATATACTGTAGATGAATCGTGTTTTTCTGTTGTTGGCCTGAAGCCATTTCCGCTGCAAACTTTTGTCACAAAAAGAAAGTGAACTGGATTATTATAACTAAACAAGGCAAATGCTGGGGTTCAAGCACATATTGTTTGACATCAACACCGAACTATAAATCCAAACCTGTGCCAGAGGCACCTACTGGGGACTGGGGATGGGTTTGCATAGCTGGTTCCATTTTTTATATGGTTTCTAGGTGATAAAATACCTGGATTTGTTTAATTTGAGACACAAACAAATATCTTTATTATATCTCCTCACTTTTTTCAATGTGTGTGTGTGTTTGTGTGTGTGTGTGTGTGTGTGTGTGTGTGTGTGTGTGTGTGTGTGTGTGTGTGTGCGCGTGCGTGCGTGCATACACCAGACAGGGCTGTCTCCTCCCAAAGCCCAGAGCAGACAGCCTGAGCAGCCTCCTGACAGCTGTACCCACAACCTCTGCTACATGTGGTGCCGCCTCCTCTGCAAAATCCATGTTGGCTACATTAGAAGCATCTTGATTTCTTTCCCTTTGATTTGAAAGTGTGTGGTAGCTGTTGTTGGAGTTTAGGTATTAGGACAAGTGCAGTAAAGGGTCACAGAAATAAAGTGGATGATGTTCCAAGGGCTAAATACTTGGAAATTTGTGGAAACTTTGTGGTGCCCGGAGTGCGCTTCTCTGTTTACTTTTCGGCGCAGTACCACTAAAGCAAAGTAAAATTCCGCCGCTGCTGAGAAACTAGTCCCTCAAAATGTAATGCGATCATTGAGATGCAAGGATAGTTTTATTTGTAACATTATTCTATCAACAGACATTTACATCGATAGTCTGGCGTTATAAATTATTTTCCTCGGGTGTACTGTGCAGTGGGTAAGACTGCTTTTAATGGCAGGCTAGCAGTTACTGTTGACTTGCGCTAGCCGAGCACCAGCGAACTCTGCAACTGGAAGGACTGGATGAAAAGTGTTGAAAACGGTCCACTGATAAATAACACACTGGCTAACTTGGAAATGAGGTCCTATGTCCAAAATTCTGAACCACCCCTTTAATAGTGCCTTCACAGATGTGCAAGTTACCCATGCCATGGGCACTAACATCCCCCCATACTATCACAGAAGCTGGCTTTTGACCATCCTTGCTGATAACAATCTGGATGGTCCTTTTCCATGACGTTCCATGATTTCCAAAAACAAAGTGAAATGTGGACTCGTCAGACCACAGCACACTCTTCCACTTTGAGCCAGTCCGTCTCAGATGAGCTCGGGCCAGAGAAGCCGGCGGTGTCTCTGGTGTTGTTGATATCTGGCTTTGGCTTTGCATGGTAGAGTTTTATCTTTCACTTGTAGATGTAGCGACCAACTATGTTAACTGACAATAGTTCTCCGAAGTGTTCCTGAGCCCAGGTGGTAATATCCTTTACATAATGATGTCGTTTTTAATGCAGTGGTGCTGAGGGATCAGAGGTCACGGGCATTCATTGTTGGTTTTCGGCCTTGTCTCTTATGTGTAGAGATTTCTCCAGATTCTCTGAATCTTTTGATGATATTATGGACTGTAGATGATGAACTCCCTAAATTCGTTGCAATTGTACATTGAGAAACGTTCTTAAACTGTTGGACTATTTGTTCACGCAGTTGTTCACAAAGTGGTGACCCTCGCCCCATCCTTGCATGTGAACTTTTGGGGATGCTCCTTTAATGCCCAATCATGACCAGTTAACCTGTTCACCTGTGGAATGTTCCAAACAGGTGTTTTTGGAGCATTCCTCAACTTTCCCAGTCTTTTGTTGCCCCTGTCCCAGCTTTGTTGTAGCGTGTTGCAGGCATCAAATTCAAAATGAGTGAATATTTGCAAAAAAACAATAAAGTTTATCAGTTTGAACATTGAATATCTTGTCTTTGTAGTGTATTCAATTGAATATAGGTTGAGAAAAGGATTTGCAAATCATTGTATTCTGGTTTTATTTACGTTTTACACAACGTCCCAACTTCATTGGAATTGGGGTTTGTATTATGTTCACACTCAGCCCAAAGGTAACCACCCTCTCATCCAACAGTTTGACATTTCTCAAATGGACTTCACGCCTGACAGTGACACCAAACTGTCTCTACGACTTAGGCTCCTGTTCAGTCTTTACATCATTCCCTTTTAAAGTTGAAACAACGTGTGGCGAAGAGAAGGCAGAGAAATGAAGAGTGGGTAAAGGAAAGAAGAGCGACGGAGCTGGGGAATTGGTGGGGAGGAGGCATAAAGTGATGGTGAAGGTGATCTGTCAGTCTGGGTGCTGAGAGAGATTGATACAGATGACAGGTTGAAGGATGGGGGAGGAGAGAACAGCAGCACAGTGACTTTGAAATGGAGGACAAAAAGGAGACTATAGAAGTTGTCACATTTTGTGTGTGAGCATCACAGCGCAAAAGAAAGGCATAAAGTCACTGAGATACGTTGGTACTGTAAGAAGTGAAGCACTGCTCTGTCTTAATGTGATTCTAATAGTGAGGCTTCTGCAGCAGTGAAGTTTACACCTCAAAATGTTGAGCTTTATCTCATTTAGTTTGTTTTGATAGAATATCATTCAAAGAGTGGAGTCATCAAATAACCAGACCAAAATGCCAGCTAATTTACAATTTACTAAATCTGAGCCAAACACATGAAACAAGCATAGTGGGATTAAGGCGCAGTAGTTTGTCATGCTTGGTGAGCCACGTATTACTCATGAAATCCAGGTCAACCACATTCTAAAGTTAAAGAGTGAGATACATTTGCTCTCACTTACAATACAGGAAGCTTTGTGGCTGTGAATACTTGAAGAGATGTAGAGGATGTCGTGGCAAAATGGATGTATAAAAGACAATGTCTAATGGTGATTGTAAAGGGTGTGTCACGCCTTATACCATAGCTTTCCCCATTTTGGACTGTTGAAGGACTCTCCTCTCAGTTCAGCAGTTTCATGGCTTAAAAATGGTAAAAAATAAAAATCCCAAATTCACAAGTCAAAAAGAGTTGAAGTGAAGGTGAATGGAACATGGACTGCATTTATATAGCGCCTTTCTAGTCTCTTAGCGACCACTCATAGCACTTTACACACAGACAGGCACCATTCACCCCACACACACTTACAAACACACACATTCATACACTGGTAGCCGATGCTGCCATACAAGATGCTACCTGCTTATCAGATAAACATTCATGCACTGATGGAACAGCAAACACAGCAGGAGCAATTTGCGGTTCAATATCTTGCACAAGGACACCCCGACATGTAGACTGCATGGGCCGGCGATCGAACCGCCAAACACAACACTGACGTGTTATCACTTCACCAAGTGGATTGTAATTACTGTCCCGTAGCCTTTATATCTACTGTGATGAAGAGTCCTGAGCGAATAGTGTTACAGTATATCATGTTCTGAGTGAGGCGCAAGACCAACTTGACCTGCTGATGTGTATTTTTGTATATATATATATATATATATATATATATATATATATATATACATACACACAGAAATATATCAGTTGAAACAAAATAGTGGCACATCTACGAGTTGCTCTCTGTTACAAAACTGGAACTCCTTTCTCACACACACACACACACACACACACACACACACACACACACACACACACACACACACACACACACACACACACACACACACATTCCTAACTTGCCAGCGAATTATAACAGCCAAGTTAACTCACATTTAATATCGAAAATATACCTGAAAACTGGCCAGGACATTTTTTTTATCTAAAGTAAAGATAGGGTGATGTTTCCTTAGAAGGTATGTAGACAGAAGCAATCGATGTCAAGCAGGTAAAGACCACTTTGTAGATCACAGATTAACACTTTTACTTAACTTTCTTAAACTAAACGTTAAAGAATAAAGAAAACAAGGACTTTTTAGAATTTGAACCATTTTTCAACACGTGTCATCAGATGGATTGAGTCCTCTGGACTGGTAGATCACAGTGAGTCCTCCACTATTATTACCAACACTGGGACTCTACGGAGCAATATTTCTCACCTTCTATTTACTCTTCATGCAAACGCATGTTGGGCTAACTCGTCTAATGTTTTCAATGTTAAATTTGCTGATGACACAGCAATCGTTGGTCTCTTTACTGAAGATCAAACTAAGTATGGTGGATGCATGGAGGAGTTCAGTTGTTCACTGTTCTTCAATTACAATGACAAAGACAAGCCAACAAGTAGTCAGACAGATGAGTAAAAACATCTTCTTATCTTGGCATCAGGACTGGGTTTAGGGCTAACACTAAAAACCTATACAAATAAATGATGTGCCATGTTTTATACATTCACATTTATTTGACAGTGTGTATGTGTGTGTGTCGGCTTTTTTTCCGGACTGGACATGTGGCGCAGGCGGCTCTGCTGAATGGGGCAATACATAAAAAGGCAAGTGGGGTTGCTGCCAGGCAGTGTGAAAAATTGTCCAATTTGTTCTTGAGCTTAAATCAATGGAACAAGCCGAGGTGTTGGGCTCTGCCACTGTAACAATGCTTCTCCCACGGCCGCCACCTCTCGACTGCTCTCTCCATACAGCTTGGTCCCTCTCTTGCCGTGCACTTCTCTCTTCATCTTCCTCCAGCTCATGCTAAACAGGACGGGCTGTGCTCCGTGGCTTTGCTTGGGACTTTGTCTTTCTCTAATCTATCGGATTTTAGCTTGGTGTCTCTCTTGCTTTTAATCTCATTTTCGTCTTCACACAGATCTCTTTAATATCATGTGTGCTATTCAAAAATGGCTCTCTTCCTGCATTTTAAAAATGTCCATTAAACCCAAAAGAACCCAAATACTGGCTATCATATTATATATATATATATATATATATATATATATATATATATATATATATATATATATATATTAACACTCCATTTTGTTGTCTGGCATTGTACCTTGCTTGTTTACATAGAGAGATTCACATACTTCACACCCGCAAAAATGGATAGAGTGGAGCCAGACAAGTAAAATGATTTAGTGCCCCTAATATAATATGTTAACCTCCTGGAATTTCAGAAATAAAATGATGGTGTGTTTGTCCGTACCCCTCACTCGCGAGTCAGGAACGGTAGAAAATAGCTGACATTTTGTCTTGGTCTATGTGAAACCAGAAAAAGAAAAGGGCTGAAAGGGAGAACAAGGGCGACAATGTGTTACTAAGTGATTTACCCAGGCGGTGGCCGACAACAGCGCTGTGTCTAACCAGCAACAATTCCGGCAGGGAGTCGGGGCGGTCCAGGATCAGACCCCACAGCACTGGGGTTTGTGCTGGCTGAATTGGAGTTGCTACGGCAGCTAAGGTCCATGTCTCCCTCCCCGCCCCACAGTCTAATTCTGTGGGAAACCCTGCACATGCTTCATGTACGTCATCATTTATTTACTAAATCTGTTTCCATTGCACTTTGTCGCATTTTGCGTTTTCCTTTTTTTGCGATATTTCAAGAAATTATAGCGCTTCCACTCAGATTTTTTTATGTTCAAATTGAAAATACACATAAAAACATGTGTATGATTGAAAGCTACATGTCAAGGGGATGTAATTAGGAATCTGGTGAAGACCAGGAATCAAATGGTTTAATTTAGGGGTCTTCAACATTTTTCAAGCCAAGGACCCCTTAACTGAGAGTGACCCGAAGCAGGGACCCCCTTACTACACACTGTACACATTATATTTGCTAATATGTTGGAGTCATATTAAGGCATTTTCATTTTTGAAAAAAACTTTCAAAAAACTTACAATTATTTGTTGCCCCCCCTGCAGTAACTCTGAAGACCCTCTAGGGGCCCCAGACCCCCGGTTGAAGATCTCTGGTTTAATGGTTTAATTGACCAAATGGGACTGAATGGAGACATTTCCATATTCATCTAAAGTTTTATGTCTCCTTTCTAAGTGTAAACTTGCTAATAACAGTAAAAAGTGTAGTTTTATCACTCAAAGTGTTTGATAGAGTAGTTAATTGTGATTGTATGTGAAGGTTGTATAGTTTTATGATCAAGGCTCACAAAAATGCAGGCTTGGATTTTAAGTCCAATGGCTTTAATGGCCTCAATGTCTGCTTCCCAACTGCAGAATAAGTCACAGCTAGTGATGCATGTGTTTGGGGAGTCGTGCTACTCCAGGGTTCCAAGGCTTTGCCTGTGATCTGTAAACCAGACACAGCACATTGCATTTCCTCTGCCAGGATTCAGAGATGATGAACAATGCAATGAAAAACAAATTAAACATCATGGCTGGGGAGGGAAAGTGAGGCAGATGGAGCATTTTGCCAGCACAAAGGTAGCATTTGCCATCATGAGATTGCTGTGAGAGAGAGTGATGGGAGAAGAGAAAGTGATAGAAAATTAAAGTTTCAGAGACAAAGTTGAGCGACTGATAGAAAGAGTAGTGGCTGGTATTCTGGTGATGACAAACAGCCTCATTACTCGGATTCAAATGTCAGTGGCTGAACCTCAGCTCATTTTTTTTACGCCCATTTAAAACGCCGTACCGCGGGCTCTGATCCCTTCGCCTCCACCGCTTTCATTGAATCAGACGATGAACAGCAGAAGCGTGTTAATTTGCAAGTGTGAGTGTGGGTTGTTGGCAGAAAGAGATAAAGATGATATACTGTATCTGTCTGCAAGTGTTAGTGTCTCTTTAGTGTTTAAGTGTATGACTGCAAGTGTGTGTCTTAATATTCCATGGAGATGAGACTGGATGTCTGCATGCTACTGCTGATTGTGTGAACATGGTTGTACGTTGTGAAATTTTGAGTGGGGACACACTACACAAGAGAGTGGATTGATTGTTTCCCACTTTTTTTAAGACACTAAAGAAAATATGAACATTTGAGCAAATACTTTGAAATTATACATTAGCACATTAGCCCAAATACTGTCCCAAATACTAGTCCTTCGTTGTTTGTTGATGTCCTCTAGAACAACACAGTGTTTCTGATCTGACTCCCTTATCAGCAGTGCGCCATTTTTTGTCTGTGTCTGAAATGAAATCCCTTGCAATAACGTAGTGAATGTGGGGCCGACTCGTAATGCTCCTAAGCACCGTGTGTGGACACCAGTTGCAAAAGTTTATCGATCCACCAGGAGGAGCAGTGATTGTGGAAACTGAAGTTGTTTACTGCCTGAAATCAGCTGTTCTTATTTGATGTGTACTGTAAGAGGGAGTGTGCTGCCAGACAGAGCATATATATTTTTTATGATATCATGATCATAACATGTTGATCAGTTCGGGAAAATGTTATGCTGAGAGGCTATAGATAATTTTTTTGCTTAGGAAGTAGTGAGACGGATGAAGTAGAGACAGCTCTAGTGTCTGATTATACCAATCTATTCTGTCCATGAAAGCTGTGTTATTCAACAGAACTGCATGAAAATAAAAGCAATAAGGAGGGATATAGATGATATACAGTAAGAAATAACTGTGTGCGACACTCGTCAGCTGACTTTAACTGCAGCGGCGCTGTGACAGCAGGGACAATAGGCACAAATGAGTATGAATTTGTCGTAAATATTACACAAAGTTTATAAAGTTTACCCCTAACTCAACAACTCCCAAAAATGGTGTGATATTTAAGGGAGTCTGGGCACTTTCTCTTTGCAGTTCTGTGTTTATACAGAACTCTGAATACAGTCAACGGATTGCAGATTCTGCTTTTATTCTTAAATCATTCACCGACACCCACCCAAATGAGTTATTTTCACTCCCCCTCTACCAGTCCCTGTAGGCTATTGCTTTTATAATTATGTAGGTCTATTGTATTGATGTATGACAGTTTTCTTTAACACTTCACTTTGGGGATAGATTTAATGACTGTGTGCGGTGTATTTGGCCTTCAGCATGACTCTTCTGCAGATATTAGCTACTGAATAAGAGCTGGAATTAAGGGGTGAGTTTACAGTTGGAAGCCCGGTGCATTTCAGGGGTGCCTTCCGTGTCGGTATCAAACGCTGTGAGAAAGTGTTGGTGTTTGACGCACTGGGAATTACAACAGGCCCAGTTTGTTTTTGTAAACAACACAACGCCTGCAGGTAAAGAGATTATGGGTGCTGCTTTTATATTGTATTATTACTGCGGAATTTAACTCTCCCATAGTCTGCTATTGAATGAGCCTGAGTTTTTTTTTTTGCTAAGCAAAATAAGGACAATAAAAGGACTATGTTAATACTTTATTACACAGTGTAGGCTGATACACAATATGAGGTACTGTCAGACTTTAAAGTCATTAAGGGGGAAATTGGAAGACATATTCAGATCTTTAAAATGAGTAAAGAAAAGTGTAAAAAAAAAAATAAACTGCTTTATTTAATGTGTAGACCACACCATGTGAATTTCATGTAAATCAGATGATGTTTGTCACATAAGGCTGACTTCCTGTTGTCAGTAGGTGGTGCTTTGTCTTTGACTTAATATTGGTATAGAAATGTCTTCAGGCCTGGACTCTTATTCAGCATGTGAAATTTGGGGCAGATTGGACTGTAAAGATAGCATGGAAATCCAGACCCAAATCCGAAAGATTAAGGGTCTGGCATTGAGTAATGAAAATGGCACCAAGCATGCATTTGAAAATCTCACTGCACACAATTGGATAACACTACAAACCAATCACAACAATACACGGGGTGACATATCCAGAGCCCCATACGCTTAGCTACCAGCTGAGCTAACTGGTAGATTGAACTCTTAGCTACCAGAGGAGCTAACTGGTAGATTAAACTCTTAGCTACCAGAGGAGCTAACTGGTAGATTAAACTCTTAGCTACCAGAGGAGCTAACTGGTAGATTAAACTCTTAGCTACCAGCGGAGCTATCTGGTAGATTAAACTGTTGTCATCTGTTTAGCTCGCCTCTGGCCCGCCTATATCAGATACACCGAAATGATTGGTGCAGCTCGGCTACAAGGGCATAGTTAATGAGCATCATTACTGAATGCCAGAGTGACTCGCTGAGCAAATTACAATTGTGCTCTCGCGAGAACTCTGGAATTCCAGGGTACTGTAAAGTCAAGTTACAACAGCTTCCTGTCATACACAAAAGCTTTGCAATTTGGCATTGTGAAAGTCTTGACATGCTGCTGACCCAATTAGACAAGGATCTGTTGAGTCATCTAGGAGGAGTTTCATAATGTTTCATACATATAAAGGGCCTTAAATGGCGTGTTGTCACATGACCTATGACATCAGCGTTCGACTATTTCTTCCCAGTTTGGGTTCACATTAGTCAGGGGATTATACCAATCAATTAGAAAACAATCTGTGTTGGTCTGATAAACCCTCTAGGATGAGTTTCTAAAAAAATGTGCATACAACTCAAAATTATGGATGGAGCTAATGAAAGCAAATTGGTTAAAAATAATGAGAGCAATGTGGGTAGCACATTTTTTGAATATCGGAGCAACTTTCCAAATGAATGCCTTCCATGTATTAGGGGGCGCTATGGAGCCTGCTAAACACAATAAACCAAATCACTGAATAGTTTTTTTGTACAGTCTAGCACTGCTCACAGGCTTTGATGTGTCACCAACTTTCTTCAGTTTGAGTATATCAAAGGCATCAAAAATGCATTGAAAGGGTAAAATTGTGTGGTAATGTTGGGGGCGCTATAGAAATTGTGCCACACCCAAGCTCAATTGCAATATCAATCAAAATGACAATTTACATGACATGACATGTGCATCCTAAAGTCCTAAAACATGTGTTCATAAAACGAAAATTAACACACAAAATCAAAGATAGCTAAATCAAATACTAAATAATACACAACCGGACATGTTCCAGCAGGAATGTGCAATATCAGCAAGCACTTTTTTTGAGTTTGTGCTACAAACTAGTCACACTACTGGGTTTACTAGCGGTAACACATACCAGTCCCCATAATATGTCCGATGCTGCATCACGCATCTCTATGAAAAAGTCAGTCAATCAAAGAGTTTGCCGTAACAAACAGTCAGTGGTCTATTGTCAGCCCTTGATGGCAACCAATGCATTAGGCTTATTCCTAGTTATGTGTGCACACAATTTAAACGGCCATTGAAGTGTAACGCTACTCATACCTCCTGCATTCGGCTTCGTGCAATAATCCAGTGATCCGATGCTCGACAGCCTGTAACATTAGCTCCTGCGTGTCTTTACACCAACAGCTGACTGCAAACGTGCTCCAGCGTAGCAGAAATCCAAACAGCTACGAGGCAGCTCTCCTCGTCCTCTCACACCATCTCCTTACATCCCTAACGTTCCATGACTTTCAAACAAATTTTGCAAATGACAGTGCTAGTTGTAGACAGGTCCAGGACTAGTCTGTGCAACCCCGAAGTGATACAGAGCCAAGAGTAGAAAACATGTTGAAAGTACAGTGGGAGATTTATTTTACATACGTGTACCTCATTATTTGAATCTTTGGCCACGTTTAACATGGCAATCTGACATAACATAATAGATATGACAATACGGAAAAGCATAACAAGTCACCTTAAAAAGTTTTCTTTAAGATTATTTTTTGGGCTTCTCGGCAGCTCTTGACGTCTAAAGTCCACACTTTTTACTCGGTGTGCCATTGGTTGCATCAATAGTAGTCTTTAACACTGAAAAACGTACAGAAATGGATTTCCCCAAGGGGACAAATAGGCTACTACATTATTATCATTAGTTGTGTTGCAAAATCTCACAGAAAAACAAATGTATGCGTGTTGTGTACAGGATTAAAGCTGCCAATGTTATTTTGTTCCATTTATAAAATTAAGAAAAAAACACAGACAACGTCCAATTTATCACATTTCTTGTAATTCTCTCCATATGATGATCCAGTGTTGGGGTTATTTTAAGCCCCCAACGTCGCCTTCCAGGCAGCGCTGCCTGGATGGCACTAGGATTAGGCAATGGTTATGGTTAGGGTTAGGGTTAGGTGCCTTGAAGTCGACAGTCGCAGCGCTGCCTTGAAGTCGACGTTGGGGGCTTAAAACACCATCGAGCTGATAATCCATTTGTATGACACTAGTATAGGTGCATATTTCACATTTGTAATATTAAGCATCACTTGAAATGACACCCACTACAAATCAAGAGGAACTGTCAAACTTCTACTGACTTGGAGTTTCATCAAACCTGCCTTCAGGCAAGGAGGGAAAAAATTTAATTTTGGCATTTTTCTTACCAACGTAGACAATGTTTTTGGCACACTGTTAACTTGCCTTGACTTGTGAAACTCAGTAGACATGGAATACCAACTTTAACAAAAAAAAAACTGTATATTGACTAGAATAATACAAATCAAAGGTTGAATACATACTCTTGATTGTCCCTGCAGTAGAGAAGGGTTGTAGATTCAGACCTGATTAAGTCCATTCAAAATAAATCACTATCGCACACTTCCAGATGATGTTTTGGTTTTCATTGGCTCTAACATGGAATTCTCTTTTGATTATATTTTGAGTAAATCAAGTGGAATTCAGTTCAGTTATCCTCATGCATGTCACTAGTTATAGTTCAACCAGTCCTGCGTTTCGTGTGAAAGGCTGAATAACCACAATCCATGGGTTTGCCATTCAGCATTACACTCTGCTATCAATAAGCAAAATCACCATGTGAAATATTTTTTCTGATTGGCTATACCTTGATCTCCTGCTATGCTAATCCACGGTGGTGTAACCAAACACCAGGCAATTTGTGTGACGTGTGATCTCCTTCAAACCCAGTTTATTGTTCTTCATCTGATTCAGTATTGCTCTGTCAGTCTCCAGACCCAACGCTATGTTTTATTGATGATATGAATAAATAAGAAAATTAATAATTAATCAAAAGTATGCTTTTTTATGCACTGGTGCACAAGGCTTCAAATTCTTGTGTGAATATGTGTTCGTGCGTGCATGTGTTTGGGTGTGTGCTGGCAGGGTAATGAGCTCAGGGATATGCTGTGTGAACAAGGATAGAATGGTGACAGCATATTGAATGGAGATGAATGTGTGCTATGAGGATGACTGGCAGAGCTAACAACAGAGTAAAGCAAGACAGACCTCAGACCTCTGATGTTCTCCACCTCACAGCTCAAACATGAGCTGCTCCCTGACAGCCACACAAATACATAATTCAGAGCAATCAGCCCTCACACATTTCATATCCTTTTTAATTGCCTTGCATTCTTAATTTTAAATGTACTAAAAAAGCTGACTGAATAGATTTAAACATCATCCTACTTACGGCAGACAGAAATTAATCAAAAGTCAAAATTAATTTGGATTTGGCTGCTTTGATATTGATTGTTGTCTTTCATTGTTCTACAGTGTCACTATTTATTTTTTTTACTCATATTTTGACCTACAGTACATATTGTAAAGTACTGGTATAGAACTGTCGGGATGTTCAACGGCAGATGACGACATTCTGACTAACAACATTTAATTATACAATAAGTCAAACATTTGACATTACATTACATACATTGTGGGTAATTTAAATCACACAGTTACATGATACAACCATGCAAAGTACAACAGAAATAAGTGGATCTTATGAAAACAAAACAATGACCTATAAACAATGCTACGATACATACATTGACAAAGTAACGCAGATTAATCCAAAGTACAATAAATGCACATAACAGCATGAATGAGGGATATGTCAAATAGCAGTAGTTATACTGAATCATTCTTTTCTGATGAAGAAAATGAAAAATGTTAACCTGCTTCAATGAAAGATATAATAAATATTTAGTGTACTTTTTGAAGTTGTTCTTCTTAACAAGTTGCATTATAAGTTTGTTAAGGTCTTTTTCAGTCAGGTTTGTTAGGCTTTTGTTATGTATATATAATGCAACTTGATAACATGTAAGAGTTAAATCACATTTTGTAGAAAGATCCACAAATGTCCTTCTTTATGATTGTGAGAACACAGAGAAATCCAGAGATGATAATTAACATCTAGCTTCTGACGTATTTGAAATTAAGCACACAAATCCCAGAATGGGACCTGGCTTCTGCCTGGATTTTCTTTTTTCTTCTTATTTTTCTGTGTGCGGGGACGTTTATGGGCATTAGCAACAACCTTTGGCACCTCGACCGAGGTGGTACTAAAAAGTAGTATACAAGTATAAGGAAAAAGCAGGTTAGTAATGCTACAATGAGACCTTGCTGCATAATAAATGGGCTGCTGTCTCTGTCCAGACTTTAGTCCCTGCTGGGATGCAGCCCAATGCCATCTGCAACGCTGCAACAACTGAGCTCCCGTTTGATATCCTTCCAGGAATTTTAAAATTAGTTTATTTCCCTATTATGGCACCATATGCATCTCACTTATGCACATGACAGAGGATGTATACACATGACACAACATCTTCCTTGTTCACAAGATCATTGAGACACCCAAAAGGCCACTTCTCAATACCCATCAAGGCAGAATCAAATCAATCAGCATGTTATCAGTGACACTAAATTCCATTCAGAGTGTTTTTAAAGCTTGAAGCACTAATAGCTTCTCTAGGGCTTATTTCATGCTTGGTAAGCCTTTGCAAACAACAGACAGTATTCATGTTTGCGGTCACTTAATTACTTCTTTTGTTGTCTGATCACTAGAGGCACTAAAGTGGGAAAACCTAACAGTGCAGCATGTAATCAGAGTTTAACAACACGTGAACGACAACAACAGATCCCAGATGCCCTTTTTCAATTAAGACACCAGTGAACACAAATCAAAAGTTGATCATTTATCAAGTATCCAATTGTTACACCTATGTCTACAAACAGTCCGATCAGAATACGCTTGAAATGACACAGAATACATATTATGATGCAAGGTAATATGAAGTTAAGTTTAAAGTTTTAAACACCCACGTATAACCATGTATACTGATCTGTTTTGTCTCTCAGTCTAAAGGCGCCTGAAATAATAAAGTGAAAAAAAATGGCAAAGTCTGATTATCCTCTAGGCTTTCTAACTACCAACTATATTAAGGTAAATATTGTGCAAAGTGCGAGAGCTTGTAGACTTAATTTCAGCACTTGTAGAATACGAGGTGAGGACTTGCAGAACAAAAGTCTGAACTTGTATGTTAAAATGTGCACTTGTAAAAACAATTCACAGACGTGAGCTGTATTTGAAGTCAAAAATAAGAAGAAAAAAAAACACATGAGAGCTTGTAGCAAAAATCTGAACTTGTAATTTGAAATTTGCACTTGTAGAAAATGTTTACACACCTATGTTCTGAAGCCAAAGCCAGTCAGAGAGAAAGTGCAACCAAGAAATGAGCGGAGCCTATATCAATCTCCGTAAAGCAGAAGGAGCTGCAGACATTCTGTTGGTTCATCGCCACATCATGACATTGCACATTATCTTTTTTATACATTTAAGAAATAGGCTATTGATTATAGCATATATGAGATATGAATGTGCGTATTGAACAGTATTTCAGCATAATTCCCAGCTCAAAGTAAAATTCAAAGAGCTGATTCATTGTGCTGGGCAGCTGAGTGGAAATGGTCACATGGCTCAGAAGGAATGGAAGAAGAAAAGCATTGCGAGGTAACACAAAACATATTGCGAGGGAACGCAAAACTTATTGCGAGGGAACGCAAAACTTATTGCGAGGGAATGCAGAACTTATTGCGAGGACACGCAAAAGTAGTCCCCTCATAAAATCTCGCCGTGACCCTTCTGGGGCGCCGTAAAATTCAGTTCCGAAGTTTGTGAATATTTTTTCCAAGTGCAAATTTCATTTTTGTTCTGCATGTTCTCACATCGTATTCTACAAGTGCTCACATCGAGTCTTCAAGCTCTCCCATTTTGTACGCTATTTACCTTCATACAAGTATTCACTTGTTTTTAAAGGGGTGATATAATGATTATATAGGGTATTTTACACTGTTCCTTAAGTTCTCCTAATAGGGTATGTAACATTGGTTGGGCTGAAAATTGCCCGAATACTCTTTTATTAGGCCCTTAACTACCCTGTGAATATGGCTCTATTTAGAACAAGAGCTTTTCTTCCAAATATGGTATGCTCATGAATATTTAGATGAGCTGCGCGCTGATTGGTTTGAGCGAACCCCATAGAAACACATTGGAGACGAGACAGCAGGTCTCATATTTCAGACATTGCAAAGTTATACGTTGTTTGTTGGGCTATTTCGTTATTAAATTCACTTCTGAGACTTTTTTAAGCGAGAAATCAACCATATAAAGCTCAAATATGGGCCGTTTTACGAAAATTGATGGCTAATTGCAAATTTGGTAAGACTTGTCGGACTTTAGCTAGGAGCTCCACACAGTCTGATGAGAAAGCGGCAGCCTGAACCTCCATACCCAGTTAAAGTCACCGTTTCTCGGGCTCAGGGCTCCGCGTAGCTGGCTGGCTGCCAGCTGCTGGCATAACTAGAGTAGCTATATTTACAGTTTGAATTTCGTCACTTCACTTATATAACATCTACCCCAAGGTCTTATAAAGCTAACTATGGTGTCCGATTTCAATTTAATGCATTTTTGTGAACATTAGGGATTTCGTTAGCTGCTACTCTCTCTTCAAGCCTATGTGTACAGGTAGCAGCTAGTTAGCTTCACTTTCAGCATAATAAACGTATGTTTACAGTTTGAATTTCGTCACTTCACTTATACAACATGTACCCCAAGGTCTTATAAAGCTAACTATGGTGTCCGATTTCAATTTAATGCATTTTTGTGACCATTAGGGATTTCGTTAGCTGCTACTGTCCCTTCATTGTGTTGACGTCTTTCAACCAATGGGAAGGCAGGTCCGTCATACAAAGACTATGTAGTTGAAAAGATGGATTGCTCCAGCGAATCCAAGCGAGAACAAAGGCTATAGAGTGTAAAGATAGATCACTGCAGTCTATTACCGTTCTACAGAGAAGATTGTTTTGAGATTTGGCACACATTTGGGTCTTTTTTGAAGAAATGTAAATAGTTTGTCCTTTTACATGAGTTATAATGTTCATTATGTTTATTTTTGCACTGCAAACAACAACATTGCTGTGTGTGTGATTTCAATAAATATGACATTATTATATTGATTATTGGCATAAGTGAATGTCATGAGGGCAAAAGCGTCTGGACTTTTTTGGAAAAAATTTATATATTTAGTCAACTGTATAAGTTATGTTTATTTCTTCACAGTGTGACTCCTAATACATATGGGACCTGATGTAGACAGGAGATTGGCTTTGCTTTTATTGATCTGTCTGTGATATCAATACATATCTGTGAGATTCATGTTCTGTTTTATTTATTTATTTGTCTTTAAGGTCATACAACCTTTTTTTATATTCAAGTGACCCCACTGCAGCACAAATATTCTAATAGCCCAGTTTTCCCTGAAAAAAATGATGTTCATAAATTGACTGTAGACAACAGGGTTGATGTTTTACAAGCTTTTTTAGAAAATAAAACCAGACGGACAATGAACTGTAAAAATGCCCTTAGGGCTGGTAGGGTTAAAAAGCGTACCTCTGGAGATCTGCATGACCTAGCTAGATTCAGAAGACTAAGCTGACCTCAGGTCAGTGGTGTAGCCTATGCAAATGTTGGGGTGTGACAACGACTTGATTGATTGATGGTTTTGGGATGCTGACGTCAGGATCCAGCTTTGTTGAGATTCGCCCGTTTTCAGCTGCAGTTTCAAAATGTGAGATTTGCTGAGGATAGGGGTATCAATGGGATTTTGAGCTTCTATGTATGTCTTATTTACCCACCGAACTGTCGGTATTCAGCTATGACAAGGTAAAATCGGTTTTGCATTCTATCACCCCTTTAATACCTGCAGCACATTGCTGCACTGTAAACCAGTTCATTCATTGTCTATATATGATATATTGACTGCTAAACAAGCAGTGATATAAAGCCTACTTTGAACCATGCAAAGTATTCATCGTTAGATTTTGCTGTGATGTACCATACACATATAGAATGTTAGTTCTGTAGCCAGTGTGCTTTGAATCACACACACAGTACAGGTCATACATCCTCTGCCCTTTGATGTGAGTAATACGGTTCTGTCCCTTAGTTCATCCTACATACTGGCCTCAGATGTTAATTGATGTGAACTTCTTTACGGCTCATTGTTCTGGGGCTTCCCTTGTTTGGTAAAAACTAGCAGGGGGTCAATTTAATGATGCTGATTTATGTGTTTGCAAGGCTGCGCGGTGCGTGTGTAGGGCGTCAATACATTGCAGAAGGACAATCTTGGACAGAACATTTTTGGTTAGCATCTTTTTGCCCTCATGATGCTCAGCTTGGCCTGTTTGTCCCTGCAGAGTCCCTGTAGAGGGTGGTGGGGAGGAGTTTACGACCTGGAGTTAAACTCACTTTGCCATTAATGAGCGCACATTACAGAAAATGTACTTGACTTTCCAACGAGCTTGACCTGTGAAGTCCCTATAGGGTTCTCACTTTATAATATCCGACTGTCCAGTCTAACTTGTCTTTGTTACAATCCTGCATTCTTTCTCTCTCAATTTCAGTCTGTGGTTTAGGCTTTTAATAGCTTAACACCATAATTGGATACATTGCCAATGCAAAAAAAATACTGTATGCATTATTTCACGAATGAGTCTGCAGAAAAATAAAAATCAAATAGGAAGTAATTACTGTAAATATCGAGAATGTTACATTTATTTCAGTTTTGCCTGAATTTCTTGAAAGTGTAATCATTCTTACATATAATACATTTAAGGTTAGGTTAAGTAAGGGTTAATGCCCAATGAGGTGTCCATTGTCAGAGATAAATAGACAATGGCGAGGCTTGAACCGTCCGACGCACGACTTGTTGCCCCCGCCGAAGTTCATTAATACCTGACAATGGGCACCTCGAAGGGCATTAACCCGCTTATACCATGGTTACTTGCCAAATATATTTTTTTAAACATTAATTCATATTATAAGACGCTTTACAATCGAAATCTAAAGTTTTTTCCAAACAATAACCTTGTTTCCCTGGCTACGCCTGAGGGTTTGGCTAATACCTGGAACAATCATTCCCATCCTATAAGGTTCTTATGCAATGCAAACGTTATTCCCTGCTCCAGGGAATAGAACGGACCTTATATACGTCTTGCCACCCTTAGCAATGGGAGATATTTATAGTCCGCTCAGCTCATAGAACCCTTCAGCTCAGCTCTGGGCCAGAAAGCTAATCAGTACAAATAATTTGACAGTATGTTTAACATCAAGACAAGCTAGCTATCCAGCCATGTCATTGTCCCCAAAATAATATAACGACTTTTACGAACAATTTTATCCGCGATGTGTAACGTTACTGTGGGCCGCAGCCTGAAGTAGCGACCTGAACAGCAAACTGGATGTGAGATGACGTTATTCGCTTTGAAACAAAATCAGTTCAGAGGAGCAGTGTAACTTACTTCTTGCAGCTTGTGTGTTAGCGCCATCCTGTGGTGTTCAGAGGATGAGGCACTGAAGCACAACACAGTGTTGGAAATAACATTCATTTACATTCACATTTCCTTTTTGTTTTAATGTAGCGCATTAATTTAAAACAGTAAGTTCACTGGAACTCCTTTAGTAGGTGTCCTATAACACTTTTTTATGGACACCCTGCAGCCAATCAGAATCGAGCATTCACCCAGACCATGGTATAACTCTGATTAATTAGTACAATTACCTCAAATAAATTAGATTATTGTTGAGCCATTTTGTAGCCTTATGCTGCTTGTATTACCTTTTGCTTGCCTGCCCTGAAGATCTTCAATAATTGCCTTTTCTGAAGATGATAAAGTTTTTCGAAGGGACTTTTTCACAAGCCTTACAATTCTACTATCATTTGTTCGTAACTCTAAAAGGCACCCACAGGTTTTTTTTCAATCTGACTGATCTATCTAGCTGGTCTATATAGAGTTATAACATTGAAAAGCAGTGGTCCACTGCCCTCTCTGGTGTGTTTAAGAAAAAAACATGATACAGATAATTTCTTTCATGAACAATACTGACCTCTTCGAGGGATTTCAATTTGATTTTAGAGCAGGTTTTACCACAGAAACTGCATACCTCAGAGTTTTAAATTATCTTTTTTTTTTCAGCAGCTGACTGTGGTCAACACACCGTTTTACTCCTGTTGGATCTATATGCAGCTTTTTACACTGTTGACCATAGTATTGTAATTCAACATCTTAAAAACTGGGTGGGCATTTCTGTAGTGGTTTTAGATTGGTTCTGTTCTTATCTGTCTGGAAGGTATTTCTGTGTGGAAATTCTCAATCATCTTCAGTACCATTACAATACAAAGTTCCACAGGGTTCCGTTCTTGGGCCATTGCTATTCTCCATTTGCATGCTACCGCTTGGTCAAATTATTAGGAAGCCCAATATCAACTACCATTTCTATGCCGACGACACACAATTGTATATTTCCGTTGACTCTATCAACACCAATCACTTAAGCAACCTCCACTTGTGCATTGCAGACATCAATAACTGGATGGTGTCAAACTTTCTCCAGCTAAAAAATAAATACAAAGTTATCAAAGGTCAAGATTCTTCACAAAATCATATTTCTTCCTGCCTAGGTCCCCTCTCTTACAATCGCTTGCAGAAATGTAGGAATTCTCTTTGACAAACACCTCAACTTCAATCAGCATATTACTTCGGGCATCTAAACCTGTTTCTTCCAATTAATTAAAATTTAAATATTAGGTAATTTTTATCTGCCAAAAACTTAGAAACAGTCATGCATTTATTTCATCTCAGTTAAATTACTGCAATGCACTTTTCTCACCAAAACCTGAATAAATGCAAAATGCTGCAACCAGACTCATAACCAGGTCCAACAAGAGAGAGCACATACCTCCGATTTTTAAAATCACTTAATTGGTTTTCAGTACATTTTAGAGTAGATTTTTTAAGGATCTCTTTTAAAGCTTTTATAGGGATAGCTCCAAAATATATAGCTGAACTTCTTACCACATACAAGCCTTAACCAAACCTTATATCCTCTGATAGGTCACTCTTGGTCATTCCCTGGTCAAACCTTAAAACTAAAGGTGATTGGGCCTTTTCTGCTGGGGGCCCTCAGTTGCATAATGACCTGCCCGGAGGAGATCAGAAAAGCCAACACATTGTCTTCTTTTAAGGCTCTTAAAAACTCACTATTTTAGACTTGCTTTTAATTGATTTTACTATTTGTCTGTTTGATTATTATCTCTCATTTTGTTTTTGAACTTTGAAACTTCTTTTTGAAAGTTCAGTGAGTGGGACTACATGCAATCTGAGGTCTGGTCAAGCACTGAACAATTTGGTGAACATATCTTTTGAAAAAATCTTTTTATTGAACAGATTCTTTTTTATAGAACCCATTCTAGCATTCACTAACCCTAACCCTGGTATGAAGCAAATATCTCTCACAGTGTTTGAAGAGCTAGAATTCTGTCTCAGTCAGAATGCAGGCTGTCTGCCCTTGGCTGCCAGGTCTCCCTATGTCTATTTAGTTCACATTATAAATTACAGATGTTCTGCTCGTTGTCAGCCACTGTCAATCATCATGTCTCTTTCTTGGTCACTGGTCACCCAGGGTTAATATTGGAGCTGTAATGGAAGAGAAGTCAGAAAGGAAGTGAAAGAGAGAGAGAAAGAGGGGGATAAACTTAGTGGAGGCTAATGAGGCTTCATTAAGTGTAGCTAATTGGTGCTTTAACCTCTGGCAGAGGCTGTCATGATGCTTCTCTTTGCCAGCAGGGAGACTCATGGGAATCAGGGCAGAGTAGACACATAAAAAACAGTATTTAACCTCCGCCAGTTTGACAGGCGCCACTCAAACCAAATTAATTTCACCAAGTCAATGTCAAAATTTGGGAAAGATGAACAGAAATGAACAGGAGAGAAAAGGCAGTAAGAAAGAAAGAGAAGAAGGTGAAAGAGGTCAGAGGGAGGGAGAAGGGATGGAGGTGAGAGGAGTGTGTTAGTTGAAGATGAGTGAGGTTTGAGCTTGCATCATAATGACAGGAAGGCTTTTTTCCTTCCAGGCAAGGAAAACACTCAATCAAATAAAAATGAAGATCCTGGTCTCAAATTGATTTCTGGTCTCTTTTGCAGGCTGGCGGGCCAATCAGCACAGCTGAATGGTTTGATAGATGGCTTGAGAGACCAATAAATGAGCTGCCAAGCCACAGAAATATCAAGGATGAAAAGCTTTTTACTAAGTGCCTTACCTTATCTTCCTCCATTCTGTGCTGGTGTTAAAAACAGATGCAGTCTCCTGGAATTTCTCCTTCCAACCGAAGGCCTTTCGACAGCCTTCCTGTTACCTCTCAATCTCCAGCTAACTTGTAGGAGCCCCCCCCCCCCCCTCCTGTTTTCTGACAGGGCTTGTCTAGATTCCACTTTAAACTAGGGATGCACCGAATCCAGATATTTGGGGTTCGACCCAATACCGAATCCACTGGTTAAGATTCTGCCGAATCCGAAGCCGAATACCGAATCCTCAGTCCATTAACACAGTAAACACATTAATGAAGTAAACAACATCCACAGCAATGTATTTTTCAAAGTTGGTAATGGTCGTTTTTAGCTGTGACTGTCCTTCCTTTACCGTACCTGAAGTTGCTGCATTTTGGCTGCTGTCTGTAGATTCCTTCAAGCACAACTCGTATTCTTTCGGATGTTTCATACGCAAATGAGTTTTTGTATTTTTTAAGTAATTTTTGGGGCATTTCAGGCCTTTATTTGACAGGACAGCTGAAGAAATGAAAGGGGAGAGAGAGGGGGAATGACATGCAGCAAAGGGCCGCAAGTCGGAGTCGAACCCGGGCCTGCTGCATCGAGGAGTAAACCTCTATATATGGGCGCCCGCTCTACCAACTGAGCTATCTGGGCGCCCCATATGCTAATGTTTTAAGAGCGGCGATGTTGTGTATTGTTTAGGGTCCTCGCCACCACGAGACAAATCGCCATTGCAAATTGAACATGTAGCTGGACTTGAATGCCCTTCTTTTGGCTGGGGGTGCTGCCGGGCGGTGCTTTTTCTACTCACGATTTCCATTTTCACTTCCTCACAGCCTACTGCATTGAATGGTCAACCTACGTAAACACCTTCCCATAATCAACGGCGCCGTCATTGCATCGACCAGCGTAGCACGCGTAGTGCAAGCGTAGGTTCGGCAGAAACCCAACCCCATCAAAAAGCCCAATATTCGGCCAAATCTGAAGCCAAATCCTGGATTCAGTGCATCCCTACTTTAAACATGCCCATTTATTCAATTAAAGGGTGCAACTATGATATGGCGCTTCCTTCACAAAACACATAAATCAATGTGTGAAGTAGCCTATAGTGAATAATATGTTTATCGAATACAATTATCCATCGACATTTTCAGCGCTGTTTTCTCAGCGTTAAATTGCTATGTGAGAGACGCAGTTACGCAGGTCAGGGTTTCGTACCTACTTACCACAGGAGTTGGCGGTACTCAGTAAGAAGTATCGATACTCATGTGGACAAAAATCAGAAGTGCCAGTACTCACTACCGGTGAGTTACGGCCCACTTCCGGCACTGGTCAGGGACCGAACAACGGACAACCGCTCTACCTCCTAAACCATCAATACTAAGTCAGTTTAATGATGTCACTTGCTACTGTTAAAATATATTTAAGCTACATTTTATTATCCTGTCATTTTGTGTCCACAGTTGTCTTTGGTAATAATATGCAACTTTATTAGCATGTGCCTAAACCTTTATGGTGTATATGCATCCCTCCTCCTGTTCAGCACTGTCTTTCCATATCCATCCCACATTTTGGCAATTCTTTCTACATGTTTTCTTAAATAAGTAAATGAATCAGCAGTATTTCACTAACTACACAAAAATGTATTTCTGTTGCTTGCTATGCTATTCATTTAAAAATCCATTTTGTTGAGCGACCATATTTACCTAATTCAATTCACAGTATTTAGACCATAATGATGTCTGACTGTCTACACTGTTGTAAACATTGGCAAACAATGCATGATTACAATGCTTTGCTTTCCTATTATGAATATGGAAATAGGGTGTGTGTGTGTGTGTTTGTAAATGAGTTTTGTAATAACTGTGACAAAAATTGGAAGAGAAATGGGAGGGAGACTACTTGCATTGTAATGGTGTTACAGCATATGTAGTATATTGTATAACTGTAAATAATTAGGCTAACTCATAATTACTCCTAACTACTTAACAAACTAACAGGACTATAGTCTAGACAATGCCATGCTCATGGTATTGTATTTAGTACTCAGTAGAGTAGATTTTTCAACTCTTTACTGTAATACGCAATTGCCTGAGACTGTTTTTGTTGTATACTAATAGTATGTTTTGTTATTGCCATAATGTGTGCATAGTTTTGCAGTTGAATCCAATTAAATAAAGCTCATGATTTATGACATCTCTCTGACTTCAAATTTGCAACGCAGCTACGATATAAACTTCTCAAAGAATTCTCAAATCACTTCCGTTTTCTGCATTGAAATATGACACGTGTCTCAAAATATTTTTAGCCAGTACTGAATTAATTTATTTTTGCTCAAATCTTTATAATTCAAATGTACTGCATGAAAACTCTGTTGTCTGGTTTGAATCTTGATCAGCTTTGTAGTGATAAATCCTGTAGCCTCACAATGTATAACACCATGGGGAAACACAGTCGTTAAAACAAACTAATGTTTTACAGCTTCAAACTGTAGTGGATACATTTAACTAACTTTACGTCCCTGTGCCTAGGAAATGTTGTTTTGAATATCAATGCCGTTAGCATCGAGGCTAACACTAATGTTACTTAGTATGACAAATGGTTTCGGCTGTGCTTTCTAACATGATGTCATTGTGCTAACCAAGCACCGTTAGCCTTTACAACAGAGCTGCTTCACTACACTTGTTAGATAATGTTTCATTACAGAGTTCTCTGTTGATTTGTGTCGCTGTGTGCGTGGTGGAATATAATGTAAACAAAGTGGTGTGTCAGAAATGCAATGCGCCATGATGTAGGTCCCCTTCAACACCAGGCTGATGTTAGAAGTCCCTCTAGTGGACAGAACGTGTAACAACAACCACATGCTTATAGTGGCATTGGCAATGCATAAGCCTGAGTAGTGTAGTACATATTAATAACAGGCTGCATTTGAGCATTTCATATTCAAATATTATTTGATTGAAAAGAAAAAATGAAATTAATATGCTATTATAGAGGAATACTGACAGCTGTAGTGTGTGTGTGTGTGTGTGTGTGTGTGTGTGTGTGTGTGTGTGTGTGTGTGTGTGCTTTACAGCATACACCAGACTGTCCGATCGAACACATTCAATGTAAACTCTGAATAAATGTCACTCCAAATAAATGATGTTGATATAATGTTAAAAAGCAAACAGCACCTTTGTGACACATTCAGTTGAAATTACAATTGATAATTTGCAGTTGTTCATTTTACAGTTTTTCATTTAAATGTAAATGCATCGCATCCAGAGCAATAGAGAAGGGAGGGACAATTCATAATGCAAATTGCAAAGTGACACATATATGCAGAGATACAAAATCATCGAAGAACATTGCAGTAAGAGAGAGATAGAGGCGGATTTAACTAATGTATATTAAGATGAATTATAAATTACCCACACAGCAGTATCTGTCTTCTTAATTAATTTCTTTGTTGAATCACAAGGCTATGAGTTGGTGTCTGTCCTGGCTCGATAGAACCTGGCTCTAACTCTTAATATGGGTTTTAAAGCTTGTGTGTGTGTGTGTGTGTGTGTGTGTGTGTGTGTTTTCTCTGGCGGAAAAGGTCACTGCTTCCCAATTAAACCCAATCTCCCGATATGCAGCCGTCCGCCTCAAGGCACGTTGCAGCTACCAAACCGAAATATAACCTCTCTCTTTCGGCAGTAGGGAACTGTGACAACGCTGCTATTCCCCTGTGTTCTTGGGAATTCATGCTGGTTCTTAATAATCAAACAAGAGCTTGTGCCAGCATAAACAAAAAGCAAAGGAATGAGAAACGATGTCAGCACTGTAAATGAAAATTTGAGTATACCAATGGTGAAGAAGTGTTCAGATCCTTTAGTAAAGTAAAAGTACCAATACAACAATATAACAAACACTAAGAATGCAGCTTTAAATCAAAGTATAGTTGTATTCCAATACAATATCAATTGAATACTATAAATTTAACATATTAAATGTCTAAGCATAAATTTAATTGCGAGATATATGCAAATTCACCCAACACTTAAGACTTCAGACCGAGTTTGACCTTCTCTCTTCCCAACAAAATGAAAGTCAATTACTTAATGTACCAGTGAAAAGGAAGTAATAGCACCTTTAGCGCCTGTACTGTTATGTACTATCCGGGGAAAAGGAATATTCGAGCGGTGTACAGTTACAAGAGGGATTTAATTCAATTTGCATTTGATTGGACTGCTTAAAAGTGGGCAGGCTTAAAGTTCAGCGTGCATTAGGGCTGCACGATATTTAGTTTCATCGTCTATATCGTGATGTGCGCATGCGCGATAGTCACATTGCAGGATGTTGCGATGTTAACGCTAAAACTTTTTTGCTTCTTGATAGGAAAGTAAACTTTCACCGTTCTAATTTTACATGACTGTTACCGGCGACGCTTCCCCTTTAAGACAGGTGGTCATGTGACGTAACGTTAGTCCGACGGGGTTTGTTATGGGAAGTGAGGCTCTCCCAAGGGGGCAAGCTTCGCTTCAGAGCTCGAACCTCCTATGGTGCCATTTTGATGCTACCAAACAATCACCCGACGTTAGCATTCCATTGACTGCCATTCATTTTGACGTCACTTTGACAGAGAATAACTTTACATCTGAAGTGTTTAAAGACTTTTTTGTCCATTGTTTATTTCTAAAGAAAGACGACAATGTATAAAAGGCTCCATTACCTTGTACCTCACATTATGGCTCCATAGCAGACGTTTTGATAAAAATAGGCTAACGATTGGGTCATAACCACGAGACTTACTGTCTCATAGTAGAGGAATTACCGTATAGTACAGGAGAAGCTCACAGGCAGTTTCGACTTTCATTAGCTGTTTAATTACTAATGTTAACTAGCATTTTAGTTAGCAATATTAGCCTGTGCCCATGTTATCTCCTTACATATACCTACGCTCTCCGTCTCAGCAATATTCGGAATGATTGAGATTTCTCTTGGCACAGCTACCAGAAGACTTACAACTTTCAGACAGGTTGCTCACGTCACATCTACGTCATCTCTCTCAATTGGAGGCTGCTCAGTAACGCTCAGCACTCACCGGAAAAGTGCTTCTAATATCCTTCACTCGTCTCCGTCCAGAGCAACGGGATCTGTTGGTCCATTTTATATACAGTCTATGGGCTCTCCGTGTGGAGAAAAGTACTGCCGCTGGCACAGTGATGCACATAATTTTCCATGGGTAGTGAAGCTACCGTTGTCAAATCTCTTCAGAAGAGCAGTCACAGCGCTTACTTGCTTTGGTTTTTGTAGAGCATTAAAGTTCAATAAAGAAGGGTTCACATAAGAAAATTTCCTTTTTCATTGTATCTTCTATGTAGATGCACTCCCCTACAAAATCACCCCAGTAGTCGAGAATGATTTATTATTTCCAAATAGAGCTATTTATGTCATCTTTTAAAAAATAGTATTTTTTCATATTGCAATATATATCTGAAGAAAAAAAATATTGCAATGTCAGTTTTTCCCAATATCGTGCAGGTGAATGGTGGCCGACCTCCCTCCATCCTGCCAGCTCCCTTGTTCACACGCCAGCGAAAAGTCAGCTGGTTTTTTGGTTTCATCTGCATGTAGCGTACTCTGAATCTTTGCTCTGTGCTGTTGTAGATTGATTGACGGGTGGATGTCATGACCTTTTTGATCTACATTTGTTGGTTTATGTAAGCACATGTCATATTTTGTTTTACAGGAAGAAAACATGACTTGATTTTAAAATATATTTTTTGAGCATATTTTGTCAAATAGATGCACAATATGACCGGAATTCTGATCTAAAAGGATTAAAAAAAAATTTGAATTTTTACTTTACTTTACTTTACTTTAACAGTTAGAGTACATACTACAAACACAGTGATACAGCAGGAACAATTTTAGCTGATCAACTGCGTGGTCAATAGCATTTTGTGAGAAAAAAAGGGGTGAATCTCCCATAAATTGCAACAGAAAATCTGAAAAATGTTTATTACTCATAAAAGTCTCCTCTATAACAAAAAGTCATACAAGATCCAAGTGGTGGAAAGAATTGAAACATACTGTAATCAGTGATGCCACAACTTCCCATTGCAGCCCATGTTAACAGGAGACACTACAGGTGAATAGGGAACATTTAAACTAACTCTCTCATCATGAAACTTCCCCAGTTGATTATTTACATTAGGCAATACTTTTTTGAACTACAAGTTTTCTGAACATTTGTTTAATTATGCAAATTAGATAATATCCTATTAAATATGTGTGTTTCTTAACCATACCTTTGCTACACTTTTTTTGCTTCCTAAAATAATATTTTAAAGTGTAACTTAGGTTTTTTTCAACCTGGAACCTATTTTCCCATGTTTTTGTGTCTAAGTAACTGATTAGTGATGAGTCTGGTGAGTTTTGGCGATGTTGATTTCGTGGCTGTTTGAAGGATCTTACTCATTAACAAAAAGGTCTGATCTCTGTAGGGATCCTTTCCATAATGTTGTCAGAAATGTTGGGCACTCTTAGGGGTACAGATCAGATTATTGGCATATTATCAAAGATGTTTATCAATATTAATAAAGTTATGAATATGGTTATTAATAACTTTATCAAATCAACAAACAATCAAAACTGGGCACCACCCTGAAACTTCAGGGGCCAATATTGAACTGTGGAATATTATCTCATTTGTATCTCATTTGTCAGTGGAAGGGTGAAATCCGAGCACTGACCTGTGTTTAACCAGCAATTAATACAATAATACACAAATAATCACAAACAACTGCTAATTAAGGTATAGTAGAATTTATTAACTTCAAAATTATCAATGGCCAATCAATAATCCTTTGATCAATTAAAACCAATATACGTTTCTTTTAAGTACAACAAAACAAAGCAAAAACAAAACAGCATGTGGGAGACCCTCTGTGTGTGTGTGTGTGTGTGTGTGAGTGGGTGTGAGAGAGTGGGTGTGAAAGATTAGGAGGGGCTGACGAGGTGTAGTCTAGCCAAAGACTACAAAAATGGCTACTCCTGTGAGCTGCACAAAACTGTATAACCCCAAGAGGGCGATATTGCTAGGCTAGGCCCAAGATTAGCCGTTAGCTCCTTCAGGCTACCGTATGGTTGACACAAAGGGACACCCTGAGGAGCGCAGTTGTTAAGCAGTGTGCGTTCTGTAGCTAGCTACGTGACTAGCTGTTGGCCAGCTGTTCACCTTAGCACGTGTATGTAACTAGCTATGTGTTCATATATGTGTGTGTGAGAGACAGGTTAGAGAAAGAGATATAATTTTACTTGGATCTTGGTTACCGATAATGACCAACCCTCTCAGTCAACTCATGTCTGGACTAAAGTGGAATTAGGCGCAGACTCTGAGAATTTCGTCTGACTGAGGGGACGTTCATTATAACCACTCCGGTGTACAGCACCTAAACTCCGTGGAAGGAGCTAGCAATGTAGCATTTACAGGTCACCCAAGCTAGCTACATATTCAACACAACATATCAACAATGCACCGTGATCAGAGTACATTCACAGAATAGATTTGACTCAGCGGTCACAATCCTAGATTAATACATTACACGTGCAGCAGTAGCGCTGTATTAATCAGATCACATTAATGGTAACACAAAGTAGCAGCATTAGCAAATTACTCATTAATAAAACACACTATTTATCTCTGCCCAGACGTAAGCCTTCTTACTGTGTGTTCAGTCCGTTTGTCCGTAGGTTTCCACGAAAGAAAGTGGGGTCCGTGTCTGCTCGTCAGCAGATCAGAGGAAGCTTTCCTTCCAAAAAGAGCAGAAGGAAGGGAGCTAGAGTCGACTTGAGAAGAAAAACGTTGTTTCTTTCTCCTGCAGATATGAAAACACTGGCGAGTGGTTTCAGAGGATCCACAGTGCTCCCAGCACCGAAATTAAATCCACTTTGTTTCAAAAATGGAAGTTTTAGCACAAACTTGTCGTGCTGACCTGTCGTCAACTGGAGTTGAGGTGGAAAGCATTTGTTTCTGTGTGACATGCTGTAGTGACCAAAGTCACAGGGCAAAAGACGAGAAGTGGGGGGTGAAGAGGTTATTTATAGGTCAGGCCACCAGACCTGGCTCCCTGCTGTGTTTATGGTCCCAGGAGCCAATGGGAATGCAGGTCCTCCTGGTGTTTCGGCCATTTTATGCAGTAGCACCTGGGTGCAACTTTTAGGCTGCAAGGTCTGCATGCAGGCTGTTGTTAGAAAATGTGTGATGAACCATCTTTCCTGAGGAGACCTGGATCGGAATTTTCCAGGTAGGCCCTTCTTTGTCTCAGGCCCATTGTCTCTGAGCACATGTTGGCTGGAAATCCTTTGTTTGACAAGATAATGTTTAACCCACTCCTGGACGGTCCCAACAGAAACCTAGAATAATAATCTAAGCCTGTCATTGGCAAAAACAGAACTTTTATTCGACGCTGACAGTGTGTATTTTTTATTGCAGCCCGGTTTGTGGATGCTGGTTACACCCTTCTCATTCAATACTGGACCAACGATTTCAAAAGATTTCAAGATTTCAAAGATTTTTGTTCACATTAGACACTTAGATACCAATGCATGGACAATAGGGACCAAGTTGAAAAATACTAAAACACCTTTATTCATGCAACTTAGCACATATTTAATTAAATAAGTTTGGAAAACTTGTAATACAAAAACATGATTGTCTTAATGTACTGGGGAAGTTTCATGGTGATATCTGTTAGTTCAAATATTTTCCCTATTCACCTTTAGTGTCTCAACATGGGCTGCAATGGGAAATTGTGGCTCCCTTCCTGATAATCTACGAACTGACCTTGGGACACTTACCTAGGAAGACAGTGTAACTTCAATGCAATCTGCTAAATCCCCAGGCCCTAATGGATTCATCTCAGATTTCTACGAAAGAAATTATAACCATTTTTAGTATCTGTCTTTGCTATATCCTTTGAACTGGTTCAGTCCCTCTTCATTTAACCAAGCTAGTATAAGTATATTACTTAAAAGGATCAAAATCCCTTGGACTGCACTTCTGACAAGCCATTTCCTTATTACATTACATTACATGTTATTTAGCTGACACTTTTATCCAAAGCGACTTCCAATTAAGTGCTTTCAACCCTGAAGGTGCAAACTCCAGACAACAAGTAGTAAGTGCAAGTACATTAGCTTTAAATAAGCCAAACTACAAAGAGCCATATGAAAGTGCATCTTTAAGAATACATACATATATATATATATATATATATATATATATTTTTTTTTTATTTATTTATTTTAATCGGAGGTTCAGTCGGAAGAGATGTGTTTTTAGCCTTCGTCTGAAGATGCGTAGGCTTTCGGCCGTCCTGATGTCAATAGGGAGCTCATTCCACCATTTAGGAGCCAGGACAGCAAACAGTCAGGATTTCATTGAGTGATTAGCAGCAAGCAGGTTGGCTGATGCAGAGCGGAGTGGGTGGGTTGGGGTATAGGGTTGGACCATGTCCTGGATTTATGCTGGGGCTGATGCGTTCGTGGCCCTGTGTGCAAGTACTAGTGTCTTGAAGCGGATCTGGGCAGCAATTGGGAACCAGTGAAGAGAGCGGAGGAGGGGTGTAGTGTGAGAGAACTTGGGGAGGTTGAAGACAAGTCGAGCTGCTGCGTTC
Source organism: Sander lucioperca (assembly GCF_008315115.2). NCBI lineage: Eukaryota > Metazoa > Chordata > Actinopteri > Perciformes > Percidae > Sander > Sander lucioperca. Next base: position 3,145,213 of record NC_050189.1, read on the forward strand.
TGAATGAGCTGCAGGGGCCGGATGGCACATGCAGGCAGGCCAACCAGGAAGGAGTTGCAGTAGTCTAGACGTGAGATGACTAGAGCCTGAACCAGAACCTGAGCCGCCTTCTGCGTTAGAAGGGGACGTATCCTTGCAGCATGTATCTTATGAAAATCCAAATCCTTGCAAAGGTTCTAGCACAGGGACTAGAAACTTAGATATTTCCCAATGTCTTCTGTGTTTTATTCCCAAATATGTTTTAGGCCCTTTGAATCTATTATGTTTTCATACATTTGGAATGCTAAAGATCATCAATTGCGGAAAATCTTTTTCAATAACTATTTTTAATCCTTTTTGGGGCTCAGGAGGTAGAGCAATCCTCTACTAATTGGAAGGTCAGGGGTTTGTTGGTTCGATCACGGCCTCTGCAGTCTACATGTCGAATGCTCCTTGGGCAAGATACTGAACTGAAATTGCTGCACCATCGGTGTGTGAATGTGTGTAGAATGTGTGCAAAGAGCCAGGTATCCCCTGTTATAAAGAATCAGATCTGGTGCAGTCTGCTCTGGTCATCCCCACAGCTGGTGTTACAGCCCCAGCCTCTTTTCACTACTGTCACATGCAGTCTGTGTTGTAATATACAAATCCCAATTCCAATGAAGTTGGGATGTTGTGTAAAACGTAAAAAAAACAGAATACAATGCTTTGCAAATCCTTTTCTCAACCTATATTCAATTGAATACACTACAAAGACAAGATATTTAATGTTCAAACTGATAAACTTTGTTTTTTTGCAAATATTCACTCATTTTGAATTTGATGCCTGCAACACGCTACAACAACGCTGGGACAGCGGGGGGGAAGACTGGGAAAGTTGAGGAATGCTCCAAAAACACCTGTTTGGAACATTCCACAGGTGAAGATATTAATTGGTCATGATTGGGCATTAAAGGAGCATCCCCAAAAGACTCATTCACAAGCAAGGATGGGGCGAGGGTCACCACTTTGTGAACAACCGCATGAGCAAATAGTCCAACAGTTTAAGAACAACGTTTCTCAATGTACAATTGCAAGGAATTTAGGGATTTCATCATCTACAGTCCATAATATCATCAAAAGATCCAGAGAATCTGGAGAAATATCTACATGTAAAAGACAAGAACGTAAACCAACATTGAATGCCTGTGACCTTTGATCCCTCTGCACCACTGCATTAAAAACAACATCATTATGTAAAGGATATTACCACGTGGGCTCAGGAACATTTTGGAGAACTATTGTCAGTTAACATAGTTGGTCGCTACATCTACAAGTGAAAGATAAAACTCTACCATGCAAAGCCAAAGCCAGATATCAACAACACCAGAGACACCGCCGGCTTCTCTGGCCCCGAGCTCATCTGAGACGGACTGGCTCAAAGTGGAAGAGTGTGCTGTGGTCTGACGAGTCCACATTTCACTTTGTTTTTGGAAATCATGGACGTCATGTTAAAGGTCCATCCAGATTGTTATCAGTGCTCAAGGTCAAAAGCCAGCTTCTGTGATAGTATGGGGGTGTTTTAGACAATGCCAAGCCATATTCTGCACGTGTTACAACTGCGTGGCTTCACTGCAAAAGAGTGCAGGTAGTAGACTGGCCTGCCTGCCGTCTAGACCTGTCTCGCATGCAAAATGTGTGGCACACTATGAACCGCAAAATTTGATTGATGTCTTACATCAAGCAAGAATGGGAAAGAATTCCACCTACAAAGCTTCAACAATAAGTGTCCTCAGTTCCCAAACACGTATTGAGTGTTGTTAAAAGGAAAGGTGATGTAACACAGTGGTAAACATGTCCATGTCCCAGCTTTTTTGGAACGTGTTGCAGGCATGAAATTCAAAATGAGTGAATATTTACAAAAAAACAATACAGTTTATCAGTTTGAACATTAGATATCTTGTCTTTGTAGTGTATTCAATTGAATAATTGTTAAAAAGCATTTGCAAATCATTGTTTTCCTTTTTTATTTACGTTTTACACAATGTCCCAACTTCATTGGAATTGGTGTCTGTACATAAATCCTCTTCGTCATTGATGTAAAAATTGTTATCAGTGAATTGAATGAATCCACCGGAGTTTAGAACGCCAACACAAACAAAACGGAAGGTAACGGACATCCGGCTGAAAAGAGTGAAATCCTGCGGAATGTCCGGCGGCAACGGAGCAATCCCGGAAGTCGTTATGCTCGGTATCATTTTTGATAATGTACAGATGCTGTTTACAGTGTGAAGCTTTTTGCTTCTCCCGGATGTCAGATAGTGTTTCCTGGAGATTTTTCCTGACAGACAACAGAATATTGTCAGCTTGTGTTCAACATGCAGGCAATGAGGCAAAGTTACTTGAATGGCTAGCAGTGCACTCCTACAGTGTGTGTGTGTATGTGTGTGTGTGTGTTTAAGATAGATGGAGTGATAGACTGTAAGTATGTCCCATCAGTGCTTACGCTTGCATGATGTGGTCAGGCATCTGTCTGGGGATCAGGCTGCATCACATATTTACTTGGTTTATCATAGGGATCAGTGTCTGTAAACACCACTTTGGAGTAAATGACAAAGGTGGCTAAGTATATGTGGGAGTTGATGTCGGGGGCTGTGTATACATCTACAACATCTGCTCTGGCTAAGCAAGGCATGTCTTTTAATGACACTGCCCAGTTGGCATATGATTCCCTAAGTGACTGATTGATTGATTAGTTGTTTGTGTAAATTGACAGGTGGACACTCTGAAGCTAATTGAGTTTGGCAGTAATTCTTAAAGAAGATTGGCAAGGTGTTACAATTGGTGACAGGCTTTTATGAAATTGCACCCAGAGTAAATCACAGGTTTATCATATGTAAAATGACCTCCAACAAATCAGAGCAACGAAACATGACTTACAGTACAACTAATCAAAGCAAGAAAACGTGTGAAGTAGCGCTTAGAAGTTGGGGCGGTGGTTGGTCAGTTTTCAATCAGTAAAAAAAATAATGGCCTGGTCACAACCTTCATCAAATTGCAGCTAAATAGGTCACTAAAATGTGTTTCTGAAAACATTTGAGGTGGGAAATAGCTAATACAGAAACATAATCTTGATTCCTGGGGTACAGTGTAACAAGCTGAAATTGTACTGTCACCTTAGTTATTATAACTTTGTTAATTAGTTGCCTATTTACACATTTAGCAGACAGAGCCGTACTAGGCAACAGGAGACTAACTATGCCCTACACTACGCCGTACAATTGACAATGTGCTGATTGACTGAAAGAAGATATCACAGCAGTTTCACACAGCACTGCTATGGCGAACAGCTGATAATGCCGTCGGTACCATCAGTAAAAAACGAAATGGAGAAAAGGACCTTGTACCAAAAATAAGCATCCTGTCAATTTATCAAAAGACACCCCCCAATATCATATATGTCTCCTTTACAACACCATGGATGATGAGAGATTTATCTTGGAGGTGGAAAAACATAAGACATCACAGAATCCTTTTTATAAAGACAAGGTCAGCAGAGAGAAGGCATGGAAGGTAGACACCAGCTAATTAAACTTTCAAGTACTTGTAGAGACAATAAAATCTGCGAGGGGGCAGTCAAGACGCTCCGCTTGAGACGCCCCCGGTGTGGTATGGCATGTGAACAAGGACAGAACAAAACCGTGGCATTTATCAACTCATTTGACAATGGCTTGAATGTAATAGACGTTTATTAATATAAAATAGTTGAGCACTATAGCTTTAAGTGCCACAGAAGTTGGAAGGTACTGGGTGATGGACTAACACATTGTTGCTTCTGGTCTTTTCTTGGGATTTGTTGACAATAAAATAAAAAATAAACTTTGTGATACTGACACATTTCCAAGTAATCACATTATGTACAATAATATACATGCAGCAAAACTGGGGTTTATGGAGCCCCCTTGGTTCTGGTCTTCTCGGCAGTTGTCAGCTTTGCTTGAGCCTTGGGCATACAAGTCCGACAGAAAGCGAGACACTAATGGGAAAAAAAAGGAATGTCTTTTTTGATAATGGCAATACTCCATTCCCTAACGTATGTCTAACTTCTAAACTGAAAACCCAATGTATTTGCTCTGCTGTGATTGATGCTCTGTGTAATGAAGGTCCTCTTCATCACTAATATTTTGCAGCATTAGTACACTATAGCTCATTATGTTACAGGTAAATAAAATGAGGCACAAAAGTTTTTAATGTTTATTGGAAAATATTAACAATCTGTTTGGTGAAGGTTGCAGCTGGTGTTGATTAGAGGCCAGCCCTGTCAAGAGAAACACATGTGCTCAGTTTACTAGTTTGGTTACCTAAACATGTGTAGTATGGTATAGTCTTTGCCTAAATAATTGAATGCAGGCTAACAGTTGCTGCTTGTGTAATAGTAAAGTTTGTGTTCAAGTAACTCACCTCTGTTGTGTTTCCTCTCCAGATTGTTCAGGCTAAAAGAGTCCCCAGCATATCGAGCCCCATTTTAAAGGTTCCGGGAGATACCACGTTTCATGTAGAGAAGGGGTGTTTGAGTACTTTAATTGACTGTACTTGCTAAACTAAAGATGTTTGATTGTATTGGGTAACATAATGCAAGTAAATTGAGGTAACAGTAGAGAAGTAGGAATGTATTTGATGTGGTTGTTGTATTTTGTATAATTGTTAAATTGAGTACATTTCAGATTTATACTCATATTATGGTAGGGTCGAGATAAGGTCAGTGGCAGGCTATAAAAGGCTGCCAGTTTCCATCTAGCGCGTCTACTGTCTGAACCACATGCTGCCTGTGGGGCTCAGTTTGTTGGTTGCCATCATGGCGTCCATGTTTAGTTAATTGTTGGGGAAAATAATCACCTGTTGATCTGCACCGTACCTCTGCCTCAAGTCTCCTGCTGTAATTATCCAGCCGCTATGCGGCCATCCTAACACTCTGACATGTTAGCAAGAGAGGATGCAGCAACGATAGCGTTTAGATAAAAATGAGAGAAAGAAGTAAACTACTGCGTGCTGAATTATTAGCCATTAGCACTAACTGCCCATTAATCTAGCAAAGTCAGCATTATGCAAGACAGGGGCATGGCTCATTAAATCAACATGTCCTTATTAGCTGGGATTTCATAGGGCCCAGTGGAAACATTCGAGCTGTGATTTATTCAACTTACAGCCATTGTCCTGTTTTGGAGATCGCTAAGCTTCTTATTGTCGGTTAATGTCACTCTAAGAAAGTATTTGAAGTATTTTTTTGGTTGGGGTTTATCAAAATAACTGTCAGATCACTGGAGACAAGTTTGCATCCTTATTGGTGCACAAAAATGTAACTCTGGAAAAGATTACACTAAACCATGACTCCAAAAGTTCTTAATGTTACTTCTGCTGGACAGTCAGGAACTTAAGGAGGCCTTTGGACTGATGATGCTGTGATCAAAGCAGCAATGGTTACACATTGCTAAGTCAGGCCCACTTTGCCTGGCAAATCACAGCTTTTGTTTCAACAACTTTAGTTATTTGGTTGATAAAACCACTCATCCTCTCTACAAGATGTCATCACATGGGAGGGATTTCTCACAGACAAGCTGCTGTGGAAATAAAAGCAGATCCTTTGGCCCAGATAAAAGAAGTGCCTATCCAAACATTTCGCCTTTCGATATCTGTTAGATGTCACTGGGAACGTCTTTGATCACAGTCTTTACAACTAAGAACTGGAAGAGAGTGAGCAGCCATTTCTAGTATCTCAGTTTCTATGCATCTGTTCAGTTGATAACAGCGTGACAGCCTTATGATTTAAGCCACATTTGAAGAACAGGACCCTAGACTGTCATCGTCTAGTCTTATGTGGATTATAATCATATTTACGATATGACATGACACGGCACCTAAAACACCTGGTAAGTCATACCCTTATGTGGCATAGGTGGTATTATCAGTATCTAAATGTTACTTATGGATGTTCTGGTCACAATTTATGATCTAATATTTATTTTGATTTGATTTAGATTCAATATCTTACAGTGCACACGTACACTACATTGAGCCTGCATCAAAATTAGTGAAGCAATTCCAATTTAAGCTGCAAACAGCGATGGACGGGTTACACCACCCCATGCATTGAGGTTACCGGCAGGATGCTGATCGACACGCCGCCAGACATGAGTTAAGGATTTATTGTTGTACGGAGGATGTACACAGAGCCTTCGCCGTAGCCTACGTAAGTGGCTTGAGGTTTTATACTTGTGCGCTGGTGTCTGCGTCGTTCTAGAGTATCTCTTTAAGAGAATAGCAGGGCCGGCATGTGTGTATGCGTTGGGACTGTGTGGTAGAGCGAGTGAGAGAGTGACGGGGATTAGCTTTGAAACAAGTACTCGAAAAACAAAGTGGTCTCCCTGTGCTTTCTGATCACGATCAGAAAGCTGCAGCAGGAAAAGTTAAGCCTCTCCTTGAGTTGATGTTGTTTACAGAGAAGGAGAACCTGTAAATGAGTAGGGGGAAATGCAACACTACCAAGCATTCAGCAAAGGAGACCAATCACAGTGGTTGCGGTCTGCACCTGTAGTTAACTGTTTGAGAGGTGCATGTCAGGCTGTTGCGTAGGGTGCGGTGTAGTATACACACGTACCTACGCACGTACCTATGGCGTAGATTTAACGCAGGACCATAAATTTGGCATTAGACTTTATTTCTTGCGTGGAGGGTGTGCCATTGGAAATGGTGTATTGCAAACGTTGTCCTACTTAAAAAAGTAAAACGAAAAATGAACTTTTGCTAAATGCAATGTTGCCTCACACAAATGTCTGTTGAAGTTAATGGAGCGAATGGCATGTCCCACTATAACCCATCATATCTGTGTTGTTTCGCCTTTGACTGAAAAATGCTTCTATAAAATAAATTATGTGATGTTGACTGATAATCTAGCTGATAATCTAAATGTGCATGTTTGTTTTCCTTTTTATTGGACTCCAAACAGATTGTGGCTCATGGTCCAGCAGCTGCATATAGCTCAACTCAAGCCCATTTGGTCCAGGATAGCTACTACATCATGATACATTATCAAACAGGGCAGGTCCAACACATAAATCATGACAACGATTAAGCTAGAGAGGCTGTAACGTAACATTTGCTATCATTCACCAAGACCACAACTCGCTGTCTGGCTGTTACACCTTCAGAAGATTAATTCTTAATAACAGGGTTTTATCATGTGTGGTTTGGCACCATATTGTTGGTGAAACTTGAGCCTATCTGTGTTTGTCTGATTGTGCTGGGAGAAGTTTCTTCTTAGATTTATTTAATTCCAGTTGCTATTCATACTGTGGTTACAATGACTACAGTGAAATGACATATTTAATTTGAAAATGTCCTTATTTAAAGTAATTAGGAGTGTCACGATATCAAAAATTCAGTAGTCGGTGCCAATACCAGTAAAATAACGATTCTCGATTTCGATACCACAGTAACAAAAAAGGATTTTCTAAGATTCCATGTACTTTAACTTGAAACATGAACTTCTTTATTAAAATATTTGAAAAATATCAAAATGTCATAACAAGACATACAAAACGTGCAATAGAGAATAGAACAACATAATAAAGTGCAATTAATGTTCATAGCAACAACTAGTGTCCCCAGGCACATTCTAAACTTCCAGGCATCTTTTCAAAAGGTATTGTGCAAAAACATCAACAGTGTTTCTAACAGTTGCATTAACAACCCCCGGGTAAATATTGGAGATGTATTTGAAAGATGGAGACAGCTTAGATCCCAAAAGGACGCAGAGTTGGCTAATTTACCACTAAACAGGTAGCTAAGCATTAGCTTCAGGCTAATTTATCACGACTATAAGGGACGGGCATTTTATGTCATTTCAACATTCGTGTTCTCACATTGAATTATATAGCTAGAGTACCCCAGTTGGTTACTCGCAAGAACAATTGAGACACTGCCAGTAAAGTGATCCCAACTGGTCCTGGCTAACGCTGCCAAGCTAACCCTGCTAACTGCTAACGTTACCGGAGGACCAAGCAAGCGGGCCATGGCTGTTTACAACGTGTAGCCTGTTCAGCGGCCGTAGCCAACAACGGGGAGTTATTTGAAGCCAAGAGAGGGAGTCTGTAAATCGGGAAGAGAGGACCATGCGTTTGCAGTGAACATGCCGTTTTTTAGGTCGGGTAGAGTTGACTCTCGGCCACTTGTTTGTGACCTCCTTCTGAATGTATCGACTGGAACACTCTGAAGCGTATACTGCCCCCATCAGTTCCGAAGAGGCGCAGCACCAATGCTGCTAACACTGGCATCGGCGCAAACGGTGCCTATGGTGCTTCGTAGTATCGGTTCTCGTGACATCCCTAAAAGTAATGCATATTTCTTTTTGTGTTTTTACTTTCAAAGGTTATCAACCTATTAGTAATTCTTCTACTGCTTGTACCTACCATTACCTACAAACTGAAATCCATCTGAAACAAACTAAACTGGAATTAAATAAAGAAGAAGTCAGAAGATATTTGAGTTGTCCCTTGCGTCCTTCAGTCCTTCAGTCCTTCAGTCCTTTTTCATGTTTGGGCAAACAGCTGAAGTGTGAACTACATAACTTAAAACTCATGATGAACCGCCACCTAGAAGTTAACAAAGGAGCAAGCTACTAGCAAGCAGCCAAAATGCAAACAGCGGCAGCTGCAGCCCACAGTTATTATCAACAGTTTGATGGTTGGTTAGATATTGATAACAATGTTGTATGCTCTTTTACAATCAAATACATTAAAATTACTATCGGCTTGGCACCAATGACATATCTGATGAGTAATGACTCTTCTTGTTTATAAGGTTCCTTGATGACACCCCCAGTCACCCTTTGGAGATTACAGTAAACATTCTGGCACAGATATGATACCCCACACATACCTTGACGAATACCCAGCGACAAACCCCTCGCATGTTGACAGGCAGATATTCCTTGCAACGTTTGAGCGTACCTCATGTGAGGGAAAAGTATTGGCCCTAATGGCTGGCGGGCCAGAGATTAATGAGCGATTTGTTGGGTACACACATTCTCCAAGCCTGTGTACTCCCCCATTTGTACTATGGATTGAGAGTGCTCAGCTGAGATATTGTACCTCCTCACTTGTGGATCAAAATGGTTACACATTTTAGCGTTGATACTTCAAAGGGTAATAACTAGGTTTGGAAAGTCTCAGTTGCGTTGAAAAACCGAAAAAGGTTTTTTTGTAAAAAAACAAACGGAAGAACTGAAAGGGGAGATAAAGTCAAAGCTTGATAATTCTGATATTGGAGCGACATTTCTGGGATCACCCAGAAGTAGAAGACAATCAACTTGTGACATTTTGATTATATAATTTCAAAACAATTTTTTTCAGATGGCATTTTAAGCTGCTTGATAATACAGAAATGTTACATTTTCTGTCTTTTGCCACCTTGCAAAACAACTTTGCCATTAGATGTACAGAACGTGTCAAAAAAGCGTGAGTGTTTTTTAGTGGCTTTTAAGGGAAAGTGGTGGCTGAGTTCTGTTAAATATTTTAGAACAGACAATGGCGTTTGAGAGAGAGGTTATGTGAAGAGGAGAAATGGAGTGATGGTTGGAATGATGGAAGGAGGATGGAAATGGAGGATGGTGACTGCAGCTGATGGTGAACTTGTAGCTACATGTATGAATCCAAAGCTGGCTGAAGCCTTTACACAGCCACATCTACCTCAACCGTATCATGTATGATCTGCTAGAAATAGTGTGTTTGCTTTCCAACATTTGAGAAAACCTCAGAGTCATTGCACACTCTAAAAACAGATTTTTTTTTTTCCGTTAAAAAAAAAAAGTTTCTACTTATGTAAACAATTATTATAGTACATTTTGAAGGCAGAGTTGGTAATGCTGAAACACTAGCAAAATTTGAAAGTAGCTTCTCCTCTGGGCTTCGTCTAACCCCTCCCCCCTGGCCTCGGGGCTCCGCCCCACACACAAACGTGCACAAGCACCGTTGCATCGCTGCTTCAGAGCGGAGAAAGGACCACAATTTCACTCATCAAAAATATAAAAAAAAAATTTCATAGAATGATTCATTTCACCTACACCTACACAATTTGAGTTGTGTAGTTTTTACATTTACATTGTGTAGTTGTATTCCATTTTTTATGACATTACATTTCTCTCTTCCTACATGCTGCACATTAATAATTCAATCCGGTCTCACGCCAGTTCGTGAAATGGTCACGTTATTTTGATTTATTGATTTGTGTGCAGGTCACAATTTTCTCGTTTATTTTGTGTACAGGTCACGATTTTTGAACCTGACCATTTCACGAACTGCCATGACACTGGGCTGCTCTGGGGGACACAACAACGGGCAAATGAAACGCCACACGCTGGCCACAACAATGGGACAGTTGTGGTTAGGAAAAGAAGAACGGGGAAAGGTTGTGGTTAGGAAAAGAAGAACAGGGAAAGGAACCGTCACACGCAGGACACGCCGACAACAACGGGACGGTTGTGGTTAGGAAAAGAAGAACGGGGAAAGGAACCGTCACACGCAGGACACGCCGACAACAACAGGACAGTTGTGGTTAAGAAGAGAATAACGCGGAAAGGAACTGCAACACGCAGGACGAGATCCCCAGTCTCCGTGGTGAAAGTCCTGTGTTGTTTGACCCATCCACCACCCATTATCAATACTACTCGCTACCGTAATCGTTCTGTGATCACGAAATATGCTTCCCATTGAAATACATTACTTTAAAATTCGTGCTCACCACTCAAAAATAACGACATTAACATGTTCAGTACACGAATGTGTAAGGTGACCATTTCACCAAGTGCCATGAGTCTGGGCTGAATAATTACAACCAACGTGGTGTAAATAAATCATATATGGTGGGGTGGTTTTTATAGGATTACAGCAGCTACAGATGACAGATCTTTTTTCTTCCTTTTTCAGAGCCCATAAGTTATTTGTTGCTGTCGGGGTGTAAAGACCATTTCAAACAATATATAAAAAGTGTATATTGGAAAGAGTTACCAACCCTGCCTTTAACTTTTTGCCTTTCACCCGATTGATTACCTCGCACGGCAGCTGGATTCTAACAGTATCATATGTCACAAAATATCTATCTTGTCTATATCTATCTTCAAGTAATGCATTTGTGTCCGAACAGCAGCAGACGTAAGGCGTAACGGTGTGTGACGGCCGCGATTGTTATTAAAATCAACAATGGCGGACATGATAGACAGATGGTTCATACCATCACCTGCCAGGAAGTGCCAGTTTCCAATGACAGCTTCTCATATGGTTTCTGTGTTAAACCATCTGTCAGGTTTCTCGATTTATGCAACCTGCGTCATAATCAACTCTTTCTACTCAAGATTTCATACACAGACTGCTGAAATACAACACAATCTCCCACCGACTTGTGAGAGCAGTTTCTCTTTCAGTGTACACATCCATCAATCATGAATCTGAATAAGGTGCTCCTATAACTTCAGAGCTCTCCTCATAATGTCTGTATTCTATTAACTTACACATCCTGTTTTTCATGTTGCATGTTGAACTGCAGCGCCCAAATCCAAAAGCTGAAAAGAAAAAGAATTTCTGCAAAAGACACTTGTTTGTTTTTACATCTTTTATCTTTGGAACACAGACTGCATTCAGACAAAAGCTTAATGTTAGAGACAATGAGATTGCATAGAAAGTCTACTGAAAGACTGCTTAAATGCACAACATTTTCATGCTAACATTTCCCCTGTATTCCATTATTTTCAAGAATATGAAAGAAATGCAGACATATTCTCTTTCCTTTTTCTCTGTGACACCAGCCTTCTTCTGTAACTTCAAATAATTTAGTTACCTCTGCCAAGGAGGTTATGATTTTGGCTCTGTTTGTCTGTTTGTTTGTTTGTCAGCAGGATTACAGAAAAACTACTGGCGGAGGCTGCGCTTCTGGTTTATACTGTAATACCATTAATATAAGTCATAACAATAAGGATGAAGTAACATTCTTTATCTACAGTATGTGTTGTGAGACACAAGCTCAAACATATTAAGATTTAAGTTCCCTCTAAAAGTGAAATGTTCCTCAAAGGTCTATTAAAAATCATATTTCCTATCTGCAAAGTAGCTATTTTATATACAAAGGAGCTGTTTTTCTTGAAGTGAGTCATTGACTTCAGTGTACATGTGGGTGAGGCATTGTGGGTAGACGCTTTATGCCTGTCTGAGTACACTGTAGCAATTCTCATTCTGCCCAGATAAGGCAGAAAATCCACTCCCTTTCTTTTTTTTATTGGAACATATCCCTGTCTGCAAATCTCTCTCTCCCACTTGTCTTTGTTTGACACACACCTAAAAGTAATTTATCCCCTCAGTCCTGCCTTGTCATATCATCCCTCGGTGGCAAAGAAGCTACCCGACAAAACAGACGGATCTAAAGCAAAATAGCTTGACTGCAGAGAAAAAGAGATTGATTCACAGAGAGACATACATCTCAGTCATTCATCGACTTTGCATCTCACCTCATGAGTGTGCAGCACTTACAGTGATGAATAGAAGTGATTCTCTTCTGGGCGCCTGGGTAGCTCACCTGGTAGAGCAGGCGCCCATATATAGAGGTTTACTCCTCGACGCAGCGGGCCCGGTTAGACTCCGACCTGCGGCCCTTTGCTGCATGTCATTCCCCCCTCTCTCTCCCCTTTCATGTCTTCAGCTGTCCTGTCAATAAAGGCCTAACAATACCCCCAAAAGAGTGATGTTCTTCTCTGTGGCTTATGGCTGCTTCAAACCATTCGCTGAGTGAATACGAAAGATCTCAAAAACAAAGGGAAAATCCTCACTCATGCCTTGCACCTCTGCACTCCCATCAGTTAAGCTATTAGCCTAAATACACAATGAAACCTTGGGGACTGTGAGGTATGGCTGCTCGCGAAGGACATGTGGTATAATACACTGGGATAGCTGCTTCCTCGACCTCTCACAAATGGGAGTAATGGCTAATGACTGAGGCAGGCGACTCGAGATGCAAGGCTCATTGCACTCAAGCGAGGCCTTACAGAATCGGTGTTTCCGCCCACTAAATGCTATTCATTCCTCCTGACAGGCGCTGTGTTCATCTCTATCGGAGGCTGACTGAGTGATTTCATATGCAATTTGACCCTAGACTAATGATTGTCTCTCTTTTTTCTGCTTTTTTACATGTCTGCCCTGTCCCTCTTCAACATTCCTCAGGTAAGAACTCAGCAGAAATCAATTTTTATGTTTTCAGCTGCGGATGCAAATATGATGCAGGTTATGGATAGCATGAAACCAAATCTTTTACTAAGCTTAACCACTTAGGAAGTGATATTTTAGTGGGAAACAAATGAAATACCCTGTCTGTGAAAAATGTGATTATATGTTCAGTATTGACATTCTTGAGACTTTCCTGATAATGTAAAGTAACAACATGTTGCTAGATAAGGTAATCCAGACGTCATTCAGTTTCCTACAAAGCAAATTCCTTGTTGCAAATGAGTTGAATATATATGTAATTTCTAGGAGACAGTGTTATTATTTGCCCATCATATGTTGAGTATTTTTTTAAACTCGTCCCAGTTTATCACGGGTTCCTGTGCACCTAGCACTTTCTTAGTCACATACATTCCAAATGTTTGACTTTGGCATGGAATCTGTAGCCGGCTCAGTCTTGCCTTTCGGTCCACTTTGTAGGCTGCTACCTTATGGACGATCTGGCTTGTGATTTGGGACACGGCTCTTTATTTCTAAAGAGCTTATCTTGTCATTGTTGTGTGTGTGTGGGGGCAGTGTGTGAATAAAAGCAGTCACTACAGTAAATGAATAAGTAAAAGAAGTTTGAAATGTAATTCTTAGCCCTTTAAGCCGTGCGGCCACAGGTGGATTATAAATCTCAAAGTCCTTTATATCACTACTCCTGTGTCTTGCCACATGGACACAAAGCAGGGGAAAGTCCTTGAGCTGATGTAGACTGAATATTTATAACATTTAGAAGGTAGAGGGAAAGAAACAAATGGCTTTAGTTGTCGTTAAGATTCCCCTCCACCAGCCTCCGGCATTTTCTCTATTGCTTATGCGAGGAAAAAACATCCTCACAGCTTCTTAGTAAGAATGATCAATTACATCGTTGCACTGAGGCAGTAATCGTTGACTCCAGTGTGTGCTTTCATCATTCCTAATTGGCTAATAAATTACCTCCACTGATGAAAAATGGCATGTGTGTACACACCTGTAATCAGATGTACTTTGTCTTTCAAAGTAGAGCAAGAAGCAAGAAGAAGAAGGATGCTTTTTTTTCATAATTATAATTCAATAAGTCAATAATAATTCATAAGAAAGAACATTTATTTAAGGGGAGCTTTGATCATTGATTGATAAAATGCAACAGAGAGTGACATAGGATTATGAGATTTCTAAGATTTAAAAATCTACTGCAGCGTGTTTAATTTCGAGGACGATTAAAGCATATTACTGGTGCTACACCACTGCACATCAGGCTAATCCCCATGGAGACTGCTGTGATGTTTATTTAGACACCTGTCCCCCCCCTGGGACCAGGACGTGCAGAGCTATCTGTCAGATGACGTTTCCTGCCTGTGTTTGTTTGAGAGAATACTAATGCTCACCACAGAGCATCAAATAATCAGGTGTTTGTTTAACTGGAATAAATTAACGTGCACAGTTGAGGTGGTTTGCATGGGCGCCTCCCGAGGTAGGTGTTCCAGGCACATCCAGTGGAGAGGATGCCTCGGGGAAGATCCAGGACTAGGTGGAGGGATTATATCTCCAACATGGCCTGGGAACGCCTCGGGATCCCCCAGTCAGAGCTGGTTAATGTGGCTCGGGAAAGGCAAGTTTGGGGTCCCCTGCTGGAGCTGCTGCCCCCGCAACCCGACCCCGGAAAAGCAGACGAAGATGGATGGATGGATGGATGGATGTGTGTATGCATAGTCATTTTGAAGGCATTATGCTCTGCAGTGTCAGCAAAAACCTGTTTGTTTGCTCTAAGATAGGGATGTTCGTAACTACTGTTTCACTGTTAACTAACAATAATTTTTTGTTAAAAACAATATTGTTCAAAAATACATAAGAAGTAACCTGACCCAGCTGGACGTGAACAAAAGCTATATTTTGAAAATAGTCTCTCTTTTTTGGCCCTGTTTTTGTTCATTTTGTTCACTCCTAGGAACATGTCTCTCTTGAGCTGCTAAATGCTCATTCACCTGCTAGTCTCAAACTGGCAGCAGCCAAAAACAACACTATGAGAGTGGTGGGAGTGAATCAAAAAAGTTGCAGCAGGACACCATAAAAACGATGAGCTGAAACTCACTATAAAGCCCCGTGAAGCCGAGGGTCATCATCACTAAAGGTCTGTAGGTTTATCACTACGGCGATGCTTTTTTACATTGTCATATTGTTATATGTTAGCATACAAATATTGATTAGAGCCATTTAAATGAATTACATTTCAAAATGACTGACCTTGAACCTGACCAACCCCAAGTTTTATGCAACAGATGGCCCTAGCCTTCCCAGACACCGCACATGTTTTCAGTAGTGCAGGTTTCAGGTCAGGGATCAGATATCTGTCTTTAAGTAATGTAGGGTAACCGAAATATGTCAGAGAATAAATATACAATGGCTGACGCTGAATGACTACCTGAAAATCAACATAATTTTTTGTGTATGAAAACGTTGCAGAAACCAATCCGAAGTTTCATCATGCGTAGCATCCTCTGCAGGCTAAAAGAAACATATGCAGGCGACAATTCACCAAAGAGATACATTGAAAGGTGTGTATGTTATGTCATTGCAATTTGATGTCCATGTGTTTGGCTTCTACTGAGAAATCTATAAACCTCCCAGGGTTTTAGAACAGGGTGGTGAGAGTGGAAAGCAGTGGAAACAGAGTGGATCTAGACTGGCAGAAGGCAAAAGGCTGTGGTTTTCCCTCCCCACCAATTACATACCCAGCAGGTGATTGGAAGTTTAGTCCTTCCCTTTTTAATTTAGCTCCCTGCTATTAGACTACCAAGGCAGGATGAGGTTACCTTTGGTCTGTGAATGCTAACATGTAATGTACACGAGCATGCACACTGAGGCTACATCTACACTCCTAGGTCATTTTTAAGCGGTGTTTTGAGACAAGACAATCTCCGTCCACACAAGAGTTTTAGCTTCAGTAGCAGAACTAATCTCCGTTCATATCGTATATCATTCGCACAACAACGAGAGCATCAATGACGAAAAGTAGGACCAGGAACTTGTTTGCTTGGACCGACGACAGTCTCTGTTTGTGCCTGACCAGACTACAAACCAAAACTGGGACAACAGTGTTTCCAAATATCTTTGTTTTAGGGGCTTGGAAATGCGGAGTAGTGCGGATGTGAGGCTTAAACGTAGAAAAAGATATTCCTTTGTTTAATTGAAGTGATTGCTGCCTGGGGCCCCCAACTAAAATGGCCCTGAACAGCTATAGATTTATTATGATGTTTAGATATAAACAAATATTGAATGTTACCATTCTAACTTATTGTACCCCAAAACAATTAAAAAAATATGCAACTTCTACTTCAGATGAAAACATTGTACTACAACATTTACCTGACAGAGAAATATTACTGGTTACATTGCAGGATTAAGCAGCATATTTAGAGTTAAAAACTCCACCTTGAACAGATGTTTGTCAACTGAAGTACATTGTGCTGATAATGCCTCTCTTTTACATTACATGTCATTTAGCTGACGCTTTTATCCAAAGCGACTTACAATTGATGTATCACCGTGGGAATCGAACCCGGGTCTTCCACACCAAAGGCATGTGTCATATCCACTACACCACCACCATTCAAATTTGGTTAATATTCCAATTTGGTGCAATTTGGACCTATTCGTCTTCCTCGTCTCTTTGGTACCAGACAACGCATGCTCCACGAAGCAGACAAAAAAGCGACCCCACGTGTATTCATGTACATAGTGTAGCCCTCCCTCTTAGCCCAGCCTTGCTGCTGTTGTCTGCTTCACATTTTAAAACACAGGCTTTATGTTAGCTTTGACATTGCCAAGTCTAACTGTTTTTGTACTCTACAATAACCCAGCTGCCTCTTATAAAAGACATTCTGTAAAAATAAAAATAAGTGAATCTGAAAGTGTCTACATTGTAAGATGTTTTTTTTTAGGTAGGAAAATCAATGTGACCCTCTCTGGAATTGTCCGCCATCAATATGCTTAGGAAATAAATGGCCGTGGTTCATGGCCCGATGCTGATGATAAGTTTGATGTAAATGAACCTCCCTTCTACATATTTATATCACAATTACATGATGGCTAAAAACAGGCTGTCTGCAACCTATCCTAAATGTTCATAGGTTAACACACACTATGGAACAATTCTGTTTGTTTGGAAGGGATCTTTTCTCCCAGCAGACCATACATGACAGAGGTTTAGTTTACCTTAAAACAAGTTTAACCAGGGTCTTGTCCACTTTCAAGGTGATGCTCAGGCGCAGTTGAAGTGGCACATTAACAGTTGAGCTTAGTTAATAAAAGTCTTCTGTAATCAATCCAAAGATTAATAGTTAGGTGTTGAATGAAAAATAATACAAATAGAGGTTTGAGATGATTTGAAGGGCCCCTTTTTGTTTTTTTTGTTTGTTTCCATCTTTTAGTGTTGTATAGTTGTTTGTGTATGTAATAGATGTATAAAGAATTAAAAAAAAAACATTTCACTCCAAATGGAGCACTGTTTCTCCACTGCCTAAAAACACCTCGCCCACATTCCTCTTTGAAATTCTTCAATTAGTGATGTCAATGATTGAGAAAGCCATCCCAGGTTTTCCCATTGGTGCTGCCTGAGCAAGCACAGCCCACCCAGTAGCTTGTTTGAATTTGGTTGACCAATCACAACAGAGTGGGCCAGCTGACCAATCACAACAGAGAGGGCCTGCTGACCAATCAAAGCAGACTGGGCTTTTCAGGAAGACAGGCCAGGAGCTTAAACCGAGTGCAGCAATGGGCAGAATGAGAAACATAATGTAGTATGTTTTTTGAACATCAAAGCATGTAAACCTAGTCTAGTAGACCATAAGAGTACAAATATGATGCTGAAAATAAGTATAATAGGGGCTCTTTAAAGATAGGTTTGACCATCAGTGTTGCCCTGTAATGAAACTCTTGAGTTGTGTCGCCCAAATCCATATACTGAAACAGAATCTCAGTCAAGGAGAAAGACTGCGTCACCACCCTTCTCTCTTTGCTCTGTCCTTTATCTGACACCTCTCTGTCCTCACCACATCACACCCAGAGCAGGAAGGTGAATCACCATCACCATCATCGTCCTTGAACACTCTGCTACTCTCCAAAAGAGACAAGAGAAAGGGAGGTTTGTTATGGCAAATTCTTGTCAAGGCAAGTGGTCACTGCAATTCCCTTATGCCTCCGGTGGGCAATTTGTTTCAAACCTAGGGGGTGCTTTGTTACATTTTCCCACACAAGGAGGTTAAATCATTCTCTCAGCTCGACTCCTTAATAGCTGCCTTCTCGCATCATAGAGGTTTTCTTTAAAGAGCCTAAGTAGGATTCTTCCAAGTGGGGTGGCTTTTGTGGGCACACTCCTTACATATGCCCTCAAGGTTTGCTCTGTGAGTTGAAGCACAGACACTGTGGTGGTTTGTAACAAGGA
Source organism: Sander lucioperca (assembly GCF_008315115.2). Lineage (NCBI taxonomy): Eukaryota > Metazoa > Chordata > Actinopteri > Perciformes > Percidae > Sander > Sander lucioperca. The sequence continues at coordinate 3,163,897 of NC_050189.1, forward strand.
TACAGCATGTGGAGTCTTTTTGATGCCTTTTGAGCTAGTCAAAAACATGTGAACTTAGCAGGAAGCGAAAAAACCCTGCATGACTGGAGACTAAGCTCTGAAACATGGTATTATGAATAATAAAGACCTCTGTAGAACTGGTCAGCATGGTTAATGGCTTTACTGGAGAGTCTGTGCTCTCCAAAGAAACAACAGCATTGAAAGTTTATTGAAATAATTAAAATGAACAATAGTTATATGACCAACAACCTCTAGTGGTTGATCAAACAATGACCCTCTCTTTGAACCAAAAGTGGACGTAGTGTGATGTTATAGTCTCAAAACCTGTTCAGTAGGAGATGTGGTTTGGCGTATTGAATCCACTGCTGGAATACCAGGAGCTCTTTCACCAGAGATGAGCTCATGAACATCAGGTAAACAACAACAGCGGACTTAATTCCCACTTTTCTTGCATCTTTCATGGATTTATTGGACATTCTTGTCAAAGGAGCGTTAATTGTGGCCCATGCAGTAAAGCGCAGAGGAAGGTTGGTGGTTCGATCCCTGGCCCTGCAGTCCCATGTTGAAGTATCCTTGGACAAGACACTGAACCCCGAATTGCTCCCAATGCTGCGCCATCGGAGGGTAGATGTGTGTGAGTGTTTATCTGATGAGCAGGTGGCACCTTGTACAACAGCCTCGGCCACAGTGTATGAATGGTGAATGGTTCCTGTACTATGTAAAAGCGCTTTGCATAGTTGTTAAGACTAGAAAAGCGCTATATAAAAACAGTCCATTTACTCTATAATTTACAAAGACCAAACAATTCCATTAATTCCCCCAAGAGCAAGCATTTAGTGTGACAGTGGCGTGGAAAAACTCACTTTTAGGCAGAAACCTCGGACAGACCCAAGCACCTGGTAGGTGGTGTCTGACGGTGCCGGTTGGAGGTATGGTGAACAGTGGCAATTATAGTCATGGAACTATGATTAGAAATAGTAGTTTCCTTCTCAGTTGTAACTGAGAGTGGGTCTGGGCAAGCTTCATTCACAGCCCATTTCCAAAGGGGTATCACCAACGGACGCCGCTCAAATGCCTCTGGGCGCAATTGGATAGTCCTTCAACCAATCGGACCAACGATCCAGGTGACGTAGCAGCGGGTTGCTGCGCTTCGGTGGCCATCATGTTGAATGTAAACAAAAAGCTGCTTGCCATCGCTGCACTATCGTCATCATGTAAAGCCCGCCTCAACGGTTGTAATTGGTGCCTTTATTCGAAAAAATTGGAAATAGGCTTGAATGGCCTCTTGGCCAGACTGACTTGCAGAGCAAATCTCAAATTTGCCATCAGTTCGTCAGGGTTTTCCCAGGCTACATGGTAGTAAAAGACACTTTACAGTAAACCCAGCACATATAGCACATTAAAAACAGATAAGCAATAAAACCAACACATAAAACAAGAATATTAATAGCAATTAAAAACAATAAAAACTGTAACTATCAGGTGAGTATTATAGACTATTGTATGTGGAAAGCTAATCTGAAGAGGTGTGTTTTGATTAGTGTTTTGAATGTGTCCAGGTCAGTACAGTCATGGATGTGTATGGGTAGGGAGTTCCAGAGGGAGGGGGCTGCAATGGTGAAAGCTCTGTCGCCCCAGGTACGGTGCTTGGTCCTGAGTGGTGGGGAGAGGAGGTTTGCGTCAGAGGAGGTAACTGGGGGGAATTGTGGCGGTGGAGCAGGTCTGTGAGGTGGGAAGGAGCCTGGTTATTGAGGGCTTTGTGGGTGAGGAGGAGGACTTTAGTGAGGTCGCTGTCGAAGATGACTCCTAGGTTACGGATGTGTGGCGATGGAGACAGGGTAGAGTTGTTGACAGGGAGACCGAAGTTATGGGTGTTCTTAATGAGGGATTTCGGGCCGATGATGATCAAGTCGGATTTATTGTAGTTGAATTGGAGGAAGTTGTTTTGCATCCAGGTTTGAATATCGGTGAAGCAGTTGGTCAGGGTGGAGGATGTAGCTGTGGTGATGGATTTGGTAGAAATGTAGATCTGGACATCATCATAGCAGTGGAAGTGAAGACCATGTTTGCGTACGATATTTCTGAGTGGCAGGATGTAAAGGATGAAAAGGAGAGGACCAAGCATTGGACCTTGGGGGACACCTTGTGACAGAGGAGCAACGGAGGAGGTGCAGTTGTTGATGTGTATGAACTGTTGTCTGTTTGTGAGATAGGAACGGAGCCAGGAGAGTGCGGTGCCAGTGATGCTGCAGTAGATTTCCAACTGGGACAGGATGATGGAGTGGTTGATGGTGTCGAAGGCTGCAGTGAGGTCAGGCATGATAAGAATGGTGAGGTGGCCAGAGTCAGAGGAGAGGAAGAGGTCATTGGTGACTTTGAGGAGGGCTGTTTCAGTGCTGTGTTGTGAGCAGAATCCAGATTGAAATGGTTCAAACAGGTTATTGGAGTAGAGGTGGGTTTGAATTTGAGCAGCGACAACACGTTCCAGAATTTTTGATAGGAAGGGGAGGTTGGATATGGGTCAGTAGTTGGACATGGTGTCCGGGTTGAGACCAGGTTTCTTGAAGATGGGGGTGACTGATGCAAGCTTGAGTGTTGTGGGGACTAATCCGGAACTGAGAGAGGAATTGATGATTGTAGTGATAAGTGGGGCAATGGATGTTAGACAGGTCTAAATGAAAGCTGATGGGATCAAGGCTGCAGGTGGAGCTGTTCATACCTGTGGTGAAATGTGAAAGCTCCACAGGGGACAGCAGAGAGAAGTGAAAGGGTGACTGAGAGGGTGGAGTGGGGGAGGCAGGTGTGGTGGTTGAAGGAGCAGGGGAGGTGGTCAAGTTGTTGTAAATGGTGTTGATTTTGGATTGAAAAAAAGGGAGAAAATAGTTGCATTTATCCACTGTGAAGGTTGTAGAAATATTGTCAGGGGGTTTTAGAAGTCTGAGAAGAGAGTCTTGGGGTTGTTGGAGCCGGAGTGTATGAGCTGTGAGTGGTAGTAGGACTGAGCAGTGATTAGGGCATTTTTGTATTGGTGAAGGTAGTATGGTGAAGGTAGTATGTGTGGAGGTGAACTGTTAAACCAGTTTTATTTTAGAGCCTTTCCAGCTGACATTTGCGGGACTTGATTTGGTGAAGTTCAGGAGTGTACCAGGGGACTGAGTGTGTGAAGGAGACAGTTTTAGTAATGATGGGAGCCAGCAGGTCGAGACAGGAGTGTTGTTGTAGTAGTCCATAAGGTGGACAGCAGCGTAGTAGACTTAAAACACAAGAACATGTAATCAGATTCTTTATAAATTAAGAATGTATTTAACTACTAAGAATACACACACTACTAAATTGAAATAACCACAAATAAATGAAAGGATGAATAGATGAAAACTAACAGATGATTAACACTTTGACAGTCAGACAACAAGGCTTAGCAGCTGAGATCTAAGAGAGATTATACAACAAAGGTATAACAGACAGCGCAGGTGGTAATTCCGCTGGTGTCCTTTAATTTGCCAGCTGTATTACTAGTGCAGCTGCTGCGGGAGTTCTTTTTGGTCAGGGCTTGCAGCTTTAGAATATCAAGTCTTTTCTACTAGAAGCTAATAGCTAACCTTCAGTTCATCTGGTTAATACAACTTCTCTCATGGAAATATGAGTAATTTCTTCTCTCTGCCTCTGCTTTTATGGCGTTATATATGTGCCTCATTCCTGAGCGAGTAATTGTGTGTTTTTAGTACAGAGAACTATATTTTGCAAACACATTACACATTTTGAATAGAAATTAACACAAAAAAGTATTTTGTTTGAGCAAACAACCTATTATATAGCCTATATTATATAACCTATATATATATATATATATATATATATATATATATATATATATATATATATATATATATATATATATATAAACCTATTCAATAAATGTATTTGCATGTTTGCTATTATCCATATCAACATGCAATAATAACCCCTCTCAAAAACTCATTCTCTGCGCTCTGGTCATACCTCCCTCTCTGTCAACCTCTTCACTCTGTGCGCTCAACTCTGACACACTCTGACTCAAATTGTCATAGCGTTACAAGTGTGCCACATACAAACCAATCAGAGAATTAAAGGTCAGTTCTGATTGGCTGTTCATCTCCAATTACATCGCTAGTAGCAGGAAACACAAATCTAGGGGGAACAGTCTTTGAAACAACACCTGCAGTGATTCCCCAGCCAGGGGTATCTGCTGTTGCCAGGGGGTACTTGGAAAGATTGTGGAGTAGCTTAACTAATCAAAATAATAATTTAAATTATGATTTATTTAAAACAATAGGCTATATCAGCTAAAACAGCTCAACACAGATGTTTGAACAGATAGCTAAGTAATGAATTGTATAAATAAATAGCCAAAAGTACTGACTAAACAGTTGAAAATGATTAGCTAAAAGTAATGGATGACTGTTGAAACATTAAGCCGCACTTCAAGTAGTAGGCCTAGCTAGTAGAATTTCTGACCAAACCAACCTAAATGTTGACAGTTCAATTGCATGAAAAAAGTGAGAATATCCACTTTAATATTATAAATAGTGTTATACATTTGGAACACATTTGGAATTGATGTAGGGATATAGTATGTGACTTCATCTGCTGTGGGGGAACCTCAGACTAGAAAGGATGGAAACCACTGATCTCTACAGTATTTTTTATTATTGACCTACTATTATACTATACTACATATTACAGAAATGCCATAATAGTTGTGTTAATCATAATACCGTTGTGTTGTTTGAATTACAATAACATATCTTCTTGTGTGACTAACATCATCCTTCACAAGCAATCTAACATTAGCTTCTTTGCATCCAACATGTCATTCAAACACACAGAAAATGTCACAATACAGCCACATGTAAGAAGTTTGTAATATTGGTTACATAGTTATCATGTTTTATTAACCTTAATTCTATTTGCCGAGGCTATATATTATTGGCTTGCAAAGTAGCTATCAGTTGCTAATGCTAACGTTACTGCCAAAATATGGTTTCATTTTAAATGCATTTAAAAATAAGTAAGGATATACTAACGTTACCATACACAATGCAAACACATTACACAAGTCTTACAACACCTCTCTGGTCTCAAGTGAAACCATATCTTGGCAGTAGTTAGCTAACGTTAACGTTTCTGCTTTTTGAGATAAATTAGCGTTAGCAACAGATAGCTCCTTCGCATACTAGCTAATATATCAACAGAATAAAGGTTATAAAAACACGGTAACTATGTAACCACAGTATTAGAAACTACTTACATGTGGCTATAGTGTGACATGTAGCTAGCTAGGAATTGCTGTTTAGTCTTGCATTGCGAGACCTATTGTATCTCCACAGCGCTGTGAGGCCTGTTCAGATGACATGTCTGCTGCATAGACCGTATGCTGTTCTAACGTTAGATTGCTTGTGAAGGATGAGTCAAACTAACATTAGTCACACAAGGAGCTATGAGTCAAACAAAACAATGGCATTGTAATACATACAAATATTATGACATTTCTGTGATATAAGTCAATAATGCAACTACTGAATGAAACATGTTTTAATCCAGTAACATTAGTCGAACCGCTCCACTGTAGTCAGTATATGCTGTACCAGTATGCTGACCAGTGGCGGGACTGACGCCCCGGGCGAGACCCCCTTCGGATGCCCCCCCCCCAAAAACAATAAAAATATAGACCCTTTGCAAACACGTGACCACGACCACGTGACGACGCCATGACGGACGGTGGAAGCACAGGCTAAACAGTAGTAGACGAGTGGAAAGTTTCATAGTTTCAATCAGTTTGAAATACATAACACTAAATAAACTGTATTTATGGCTTTTTCTATTGAACAACTTGTCGTGCCGTTATTGGTCGAGGTAGGGCATCTGGTAAGGTGCTCATACAGAGCAGTATTTGGAGAAGTTGGAGATAGCAGGATTGGATACCGACCCTTAATTCTTTCTCCCTCCGTTTTCACGGACCTCATTAAATCACCGAGTCTGCCCGACTTCAGTCCACACGATCTGTAACACTATGTAGTAAACGGGGTATCCCCATATACTGGTGCTGATCTCAAAGCTTTGAAAAGTCTGGATGCTTACCAGTTATTTGTAGCTGGCTGGGTTAAAGGTACGCGATGCTACGCTAACGGCGGTGGGAGGTACCTCATAATGGCAAAGATAAAACAAAAATCTAGGGTTTATTTTGTATTAACATCTATTCTTTACTTAAGTAAAGATTTATATAACACATAGCCCACGTAGGACATGGCCGGTCGTGGCTACCCACATACCGTTGTTCACTGTGTGTGCCAATGCAACTTCCTAATCAATGCCTGAACGCATCCCAGCTCTGGGAAGTGCAGTCATTAATTATCTATCACATGTTAATCCATGCAGTAAATCACGGAGTGTATATGATCAGTAGTATCCACACATAATTGTAACATCTAGTCATCTTCTTATCTGTGATTATATTTGCTGTAGCCTATGTTAAGATTTGACCGGTGTATTACGACGCGACGGGCAGCAGCTAGCGAGCAGTCCAAAACTAGCTGGAGCTAGCTCGTCAGCTAGCCGGGGTAGGAGCTCCGCAGACCCGCAATTAACTCGTTTTTTGTCCTTTTTGAAGCTGGTTTCTGTGCCATGTCATCTTTAATTTAACTGATATTTTTTGTATGTGTGTTAAGTTAAATGATCAAGGGAACACCTTTCTTTTTTGGATATGTAGTGAACAGTGAATAACCGATGTTAGCTAGTTATGTGGGTCATCATCAGGTTGGTCCTGTTAGCAGGAACAGCTGGTTAGCACAGCAGCTAGCTGGTTGAGGATAATTTTATTTATCACTCATTTAAAACAGAAAGGCAATACATACACATGCTTGTGTTGGTGAGGATTACTCTGCATGCTTGTGTTGTTGAGGATTACTCTGCAGATTGTGAATGTGAGAACACAAACACGAACGAAAATATACACGAAGGTCTATATATATATATTTTGCACAGTTATATTTCATTATAACAACATAAGTGAAATAGAAAATGATATTCTCAATTGCACAAATCCTCCATTAGAACATTTGAAAAGCACAATTAAGAGAATCCAGTTATTTAACTATTGCAATTACAACAAGAAACACTTTTTAAGGTGCACAATCTCCACCTCCAACATTGCCAAAAGACAATGAGCACAATTCTGCACAATATACTGTTTGACAGTATAGGTTATAAGAACTTGAAGGTGATATATAACGCCAAATGCTTCTACCTCTCTCTTTCTCTTTATTTATTCATTTCTAAGGTCTTGTATGTTACATTTTTGCACTGCAGTTGGAGTGTTGTGATAGAGCTGTCACCCACTGCTGCACTCACTGCTCTTGATACAAAAGTGACAGCTAATGGCTGGGATGGGGATGGTTCAGTTTTAAAGCAGAGAAGGAATTCAGTGTGTCTCCTATATTGTGTTTCATAGAGCTTAATAGAAGAAGCACTTTATTAATCCCTTAATAGTGAAATTACATTTTTACACTCTGTTGTTACATTAAACACATAGGCCCGGAATACACAAACATGCACACACAGGAACCATAGACATGGACAGATTGAATGGACTGCCACACAGTCTACATTTTACTTAACACTTTTTTTACAGGCAAACTTTAAAGGGTTTAGGTCTTTATTTGATAGGACAGCTTAGACATGAAAGGGGAGAAAGAGAGGGAATGACATGCAGCAAAGGGCTGTAGGTCGAAATTGAACTTGTGGCTGCTATGGCGAGGACTGAGCCTCTGTACATGGGACGCACACACTACCAAATGAGCTAGCCGGATGCCCCCATCTTTATTTTTTAATTGACCTATTCACTTTAGTATGGAGTTCAGGAATGCCAATATTTAAAAAAAAAAATAAATAAATAAATAAATATCAAATAATAAAAATCATTTTAAGCAATTAAAATGTGTGTCGTAAATGTGGTAAGAGGACACCATTCCACCACTCTGGTTTTCTTTAGTCTCTAAATAGAGAGTCAAAGCCCTTCCCCTTCCGGTGGACCAGCATAGGACCCAATTTCGGAAGAAAAAATGTACAGTAGTCAACGGGGAGAGACAAATTATTATGTTGATCCTGTGTGAATTGAACGATGGGATGGATTACAACATATGATGTTCGTCAATTTAAAAGATCATTTTGCAAGTCAAGAAAGTCGCAGTAAGTATCAGACTGTGAAAATGTTTGTTTACTCATAAAACTCATAATATATTCTTTCATTCACTCTCTATCTCACCCACAATGTGTACTTTATTCAAGCCCCAAACATAACTCGGGCACACGGATAGCTCAGTTGGTAGAGCAGGCGCCCATATATAGAGGTTTACTCCTCGACGCAGCGGGCCCGGTTTTCGACATCGACCTGCGGCCCTTTGCTGCATGTCATTCCCCCTCTCTCTCCCCTTTCATTCCTTCAGCTGTCCTGTCAATAAAGGCCTAAAAATGCCCAAAAAATTATCTAAAAAAACATAACTCAACCAGGGGATTCGCCTTACAGATGCCCCCACTGCCCCCTAAAGCCCCTCACTGAAACCCTCTTATCCTGGCCACGGCCGTTTTGAGCTCAGCTTAAGTCTTTAATAGCCCCACAATCATTTGTCCCAAAAAAGGTTAATGGCACTGGAAGGGGAGGGTGACTGGGATTCACACTGGAGGAAATGGTAAAGAGAGGGGCTGTCATTATAGGGAGCTCATGGTAATCAGAGGAGGGAGGAGCTCACTGCCATCTTGAAGCACATTTTGGAAAAATCTCTGTGGGACGCCTGCTTTGATCACTATCATTTCCCCAGTGTGTGTGTGGACTGTATGAGCATGCATGGTTAGCTTTGCTCTGTGCTGGCAGGCAGTGGTTAGTCAATGTGTGTGTTTATGCAAATGTACTTGTGTCCTCTGAGTTTTGAAGTAACTGTCAAGGTGTTTACTTGTGTTTCCAGACATTGCCGCATGTTTGTTTGAGCCCACACAGACGCCTTGCCACCCCACCCCCTGCTGCTTGCCATTTATTTATAACCAGGCAGCATCAGAAACAGCAGTAACAGCAGGTTGTGAGCCGAGTGTGGGTGTTTGGGGGAAACACAATCATGTCAGCGATGGGTCTGGCTTAATGATAAGCCTACATTATCTTGGCTGTATGAGACCAGTGCAGATGTGTATTGAATTTCCTATTTACAGACTGTAATCTTGGGGTTGAAGGAAGAGTGAAGGAGAGCAGGCAGAGGCGGTTGGTGAAAAGAGATGAGAGGACTCTAAAGGCCTGAGGTTTTCACTTTTTTTAACTTTGAGATATCAGAAAAGATCCGTATTTATACTAAGTAACATAATTTAACTTCCATTTAAATTCACCTCTGGGCACCACCCCTCCAAAATGGAAAATGATTAATAAATTCCATCTTAATCTGGAGGTAATGTAAACAGCAGGCACTAACCACTATGTGTTTAATGTAATATTTAATAACTCCAGATTAGCACAGTGTGACAGAGATATGCTCTGTTTCAATGAGGTTCTCTTAGAAAAAAAAAAAAAAACACAAACGTGTGTGTGTGTGTGTGTGTGTGTGTGTGTGTGTGCGTGCGTGCGTGCGTGTGTGCGCGTGTGTGCGTGTGTGTGTGTGTGTGTGTTGGAAGGTCCTTGCGGAGGCCTGGCAGATAGATAAACAGATGCCAGACTGAAGCCTGGAGGTTGAAATGAGTGGGATTTGGCCTTCTGAGGTCCAATGGCAGACAGATTATACATTGTGGATGACACACTAAAAAACTATTTTTTTTGGATAAAAGCGTATGGACTTTTATGGGGAAAAATCTAAATAGTTTATTTATGTTTCCCCTGATTGGCAAGACATGGGATAACAATTTTCAAAAGCCGAAACATTTAGTTTTTTATGTTCTCTGTGTAATTATAATACATTTCCGTTTAGTTTGTATTTTGTATGTTTGTATTTATAGTCATATAACAATTTATACATTCATTTGACCTCTCTGCAGCATACATATCCTGATAGCCCAGGTTGTCCTGATATAAATGATGACTATAACTTGACTGTGCATAACAGGGTTGAGGTTATACAAGCCTTATTACACAAGAAGTCCAGGCATACCAAAGATTATTTATTATTTAAAATGTTTATTTAACTACTTACTAAATGCACAATTATTAACTAACGAACTGTAGTACTCCTACCAACACGTGTTGACCACCTGAGGAAAAAAAAGTAAAGAGGACAAGTTCAAAAGAACTAAGACGAGAACCTTGTGGCTCTCCTGTTTTTAAATGATCTGTTAATTGGGCGGGGACCCATGCCAATGGTGCAGAACTTCCCAATACTGAGTCTCTCCTATCCTAGTTGTTTCTTTGTTACACTTTCTTGCTAAAGACATTTTTGCCACAGGTTCATTGTTCCATGTCTGAAAGCTCGGCCTTCTCAGCTGTTGAAGGATATTAAACACCTGATACTATTCTGAAAAAAAAAATCACATGTATGTTGATGTTTATTCAGGGTTCTGTGAGAAGTAGAGTTGATGGTTGGTTGTACAAACCTTTCGATGTTATACTTTTGCAATCCGTCTCCTGCCAAAATACAACGGTTTCTTTAAACCATGACCAAGTAGCTATAGTTTGCCTGTTCTTAACCACATCTTATTTGTAGAGGCAGCAGTGGCAGTTTTGGACAGCATTGATAAATGATGTTGTCCTGCCAATATGGACTTCAGATGATTTAGAGGATGATGACAAAAATGTCTTGTTTGGTAGGGAATGCTTATCTTGTGATACTTTGGAGGGCCAAGGGATGAGGGATGCACTTAGTCCTGTGTCTTAATAACAGTTGTTGTCAAGATTTGTATTGGTCTTTGTAGTTTTATGAGAAAGTGTCGAGTACTAGAGAAGAGTATGAATAGTCACCTTATTGGAGATCATTTGTTTGCTATTTGCAGTAAAGAATGGAGGCTGTTGATGTTTAATATTGTGGGTTCATGTAAGCTCTGTTTATATAACCCATAATGCACTCTACTCCCTCCTCATAGTTCCCACCACCATGTCTGTGATTTCATTGTTGTGGCTGTCTGCAAGTTAAACATACACACACACACACACACACACACACACACACACACACACACACAGAGTCAGAGCTTGTAATGAAAACTGACACAGATACACTGATATAGCGACATATTGTACACCATAGCCTGCTCTCCATTTCCCCCTCTCTCCTCTTGCTGCCCACTCTTTCATAGATGTAGTGGCAAGGATTATGCAGCTGTCAGATTTCTCCAAGATGACAATGTCATCCCCTCACCCGCCTCTTCTCAAACCTCATCTCATCTTCTTTCATTTTCCCACCGTTGCTCCTCCAATAAACCTTGAGGTCCAGCAGGAGGGGGCTACTGCAGGTCACAGCTGACTTTATTAAAACATGGGTGTCTATTAAACTGCAGTCCAAATTTCACTGAGAAAGAGCAGCAGGAGGGGGATGGTGAGAGACAGAAATATAATTGAGAAAGAAAAGGGTGAGAGAGGAGGAAGTGGTTTTGAAGGAGAACACAGAATGTGGAGGATTGAAAGAAAAAAGAATTACGCCTCTGAGAAAAAGTAAGAGGGAAAAGAGAGGGGTAGTGAAGAAAAATTATATATGAAGGCCACAGTTTCCTGCACTGGGATGCACTGGGATGCTGTTGTATTTTTTGCAAATATAAATGCAGCTGTACATTTACTTTGATTTATTTAGCAACACAAATACAAGTTATTCCTACCCTCGTTTTCATTACTTTGTGTGCACCATTTCAGAATTGAGTCGAACAAATTAATTGCCACTGCTTTGCCCATGATTTAATAATGAGAAGAAAATCAATGCTCAATTTGACCTCTTCAGCAACATCCAAACTGGTTAATTCCCTTAGCTAAGTGAATTTACTTAATTACACAGGTGTATTTGGTTTAATCGGCTTGAGGTTCTGCAGAATGTGGGTTTATTTATTTACATTTTATTTTAGTTGAACTCAGGAAATGAGTCACCAGGGCTGATGACATCACTGTGATGAGATGTTACTGTTGAAAAGAGCTTTCCCGTTACAAAATGCTAACTGGAGAGCTGTTACATACTTTACAAATACTTTGTATCAACGCTGCAGTGCATTCTAACACAATGTTTTCAAAGAGATTATTTTCTGTTCCACTTCCAAAAGCCCTTCCATAGCGTTTATTTCTACGAGAGAAGGGTTTGTTTATACATATATTTGATCAGATTTTAGTAGAGCCTTTTGCTGATTCACTCCAGTGTGAATTTGCTGTTGATGTTGCTTACTGTTAAAAAAAACTTAACACTTCCTTCATGTTGACCTGATCTCATGATAAAATCAGTTCAGTTTGAGTTTTTTGAATTTTATATATATATATATATATATATACGTAGATACAGCCATTGGTATACTGTTCATTGTAGAGATACGTTGACATGGCTGCCATATCAGCACTGACAAGCCAGGCCTCGTAATGCATGTGTGTCTATTGAGACAGGAGGTAAATCCACAATGAAAAAACACACACACACACACACACACACACACACACATGTGGCACAAGTACGTGGCTTTAAGCCTTAATACAACCAGTGATTTATATAGAAATTAAGCCCCCGTGCAGTTTTCATGAAGAGGGAAATTACCTATAGAGACTTAAACCGTTTTTGTATCAGGCTGTAAACATGCCTGCTGTGAACTACAGTTCAGCCCTGGAGCTGCCACTTCAATGATAGTCTATATCGGCGACGTCTTCTTTCAATTCAATTTCAATTCTATTTTATTTATAGTGTCAAATCACAACAGGAGTTATCTCAGGACACTTTACAGATAGAGTAGGTCTAGACCACACTCTATGATTTACAAAGACCCAACGATTTCCCACAAGCAAGCATTTGGTGCGACAGGGGCGAGGAGAAACTTCCTTCAAGCAGAAACCTCGGAAGCTACCTGCCGCTGCCGGTTTGGGACACAGTGACACTGATAGAGATATACATGATATAATTCATAATAATTATAGCCTATATAGGACGGGATGGGTGGGTGTCGAGCAGGACCACAGCAGCAGTTGCCAAAAACGAACCACCTGAACCACGAAATCTGTGAGGCGAGAAAGCATGAGGACTCCGAGCAATAATCCCCGGAGCTAGTTTAGTAACATGCATTAAAGGGACATGAATGCACACAGATGGAGAGAGAGAGGAGCTCAGTGTGTCATAGGAAGTCTACCATCAGACTAAAATTATAGCAACATAACTAAGAGCTGGTCCGAGGCAAACCTGGGCCAACCCTAACAATAAGCTTTATCAAAGAGGAGAGTTTTAAATGTACTCTTAAATGTGGACACGGTGTCTGCCTCCTGAGCCCAGACTGGGAGCTGGTTCCACAGGAGAGGAGCCTGATAGCTGAAGGCTCTGGCTCCCGTTCTACTTTTAGAGACTCTAGGAACCACAAGTAACTCTGCATTCTGGGAGTGCAGTGCTCTAGTGGGTCAATAAGGTACTATGAGCTCTTCAGGATATGATGGTGCTTGACCTTTTAGAGCTTTGTAGGTCAGAAGAAGGATTTTAAATTCAATCCTGGATTTTACAGGAAGCCAATGCAGAGAAGCTCTTTTCTTAGTTCTTGTCAGAACACGTGCTGCAGCATTCTGGATCAGCTGGAGAGTCTTAAGGGACTTATTTGAGCAACCTGATAGTAAGGAATTACAGTAGTCCAGCCTGGAAGTAACAAATGCATGGACTAGTTTTTCAGCATTGTTTTGAGACAGGATGTGTCTAATTTTAGCAATGTTATGCAGATGGAAGAAGGCGGTTCTTGGTATTTTTTGTGTCGTTATGTGTTTATGTGGGCGTTAAAGGATATATCCTGATCAAAAATAACTCCTAGATTTCTGACAGTAGTGCTGGAGGCCAGGGCAATGCCATCCAGAGTAATTATGTCTTTGGATAATGAGGTTCGGAGGTGTTTAGGGCCCAGCACAATAACTTTAGTTTTGTCTGAGTTTAACATCAGAAAGTGTAGGTTATCCAGGATTTTCTGGCTTGATTGATAAGTTTAATTGGGTATCATCCACATAACAGTGAAAGTTAATAGAGTGTTTCCTAATAATATTGCCTAGAGGAAGCATATATAAGGTGAATAGAATTGGTCCAAGCACCGAGCCTTGTGGAACACCATGGCTAATGTTAGCGTAACAAACTGAGATCGATCTGATAAATAGGACTTAAACCAGCTTAGTGCTATTCCTTTAATGCCAACTAAATGTTCTAGTCTCTGTAACAGGATGGTATGGTCAATAGTGTCGAATGCAGCACTAAGATCTAGTAAGACAAGTACGGAGACTAATTCTTTGTCTGAAGCAATTAGGTCATTTGTAATTTTCACCAGTGCCGTCTCTGTGCTATGATGCACTCTAAATCCTAACTGAAATTCCTCAAATAAACTAGTATTATGTAGGAAGTCACATAATTGATTAGCGACTACCTTCTCAAGGATCTTGAAGAGAAAGGGGAGATTAGATATAGGTCTATAGTTGGCTACGACCTCAGGATCGAGGGTGGGTTTTTTCAGAAGAGGTTTTATCACAGCTACTTTAAATGAATGTAGTACATAACCTGTTAATAAAGACATATTGATCATATCTAATAATGAAGTGTTAACCATGGGTAACGCTTCTTTAAGTAGCCTCGTTGGGATGGGGTCTAAGAGACAGGTAGATGGCTTAGCTGAAGAAATCTTTAGTGTCAATTGGTGAAGGTCAATAGGGGAAAAGCAGTCTAAATATATCTAAGGTCTTAAAGCTGTTTCTAGCGTTCCTACATTGAAAGGTAAACTGGAACAAGTTCAGGGCAAGAGGTGATGAATTTTATCTCTAATTGTTATAATTTTATCATTAAAGAAGCAAGAAGAAGTCGTCACTACTAAGAGCTATAGGAATAGATGGCTCAGTAGAGCTGTGACTCTGTCAGCCTGGCTACAGTGCTGAAAAGAAACCTTGGGTTGTTCTTATTTTCTTCTATTAGTGATGAGTAATAGTCTGATCTGGCATTTCTGAGGGCCTTCTATATGTTTTCAGACTGTCTTGCCAATCTAAACGAGATTCTTCCAGATTGGTGGAATGCCATTTACTTTCAAGTTTTCGCCAGGTTTGTTTTAATTTGCGAGTTTGGGAGTTATACCAAGGTGCTAGTTTCCTTTGTTTCATCATCTTTTTGAGAGGAGCATACAAAATTATCAATTTGGGAGGGACTTAAGTTAACATAAGAGTCCTCTGTTATATGAAGGCACAGCATTGAGTTAAATGCTGTTGGAATATCTTCCTTAAACTTAGCTATAGCACTGTCAGATAGTCATCTAGTGTAGAAACTTTTATCTAATGGAGTATAGTTGGGTAATAAGAATTCAAAAGTAATTAAGAAATGGTCTGATAATAAAGGATTCTGTGGAAATACTAATAAATCTTCAATTTCGATGCCATATGCCAGCACCAGGTCGAAGGTGTGGTTAAAACAGTGAGTGGCCTTATGCACACTCTGACTGAAACCAATTGAGTCTAGTAATGAGATAAACGCAATACTAAGGCTGTCATTATCAACGTCCACATGGATATTAAAATAACATACAATATTTACTTTGTCTGATTTAAGGACTAGTCTTAATAAAAACTCAGAGAATTCAGATAAAAAATCAGAATATGGACCTGGAGCTCGGTACAGGATAGGAATGTTGGACTAGTCAGACCTTCATCCGCAGCGCTGTGGAGATAGGACAAGAGGCCTGTCCAGTGGGACGAGACGCGTCCCACAAGCCGGATGTGATATATATATATACTGTATATATCTAGGGTTGAGACTTTTTTTTTAATTTAGGAATTCTTAATATCTGATAATTGTCATGAATTTTCTTAAGAATCTAAAATTGATGAGTGACTTAAAGTAGAGTGGAGGTTCACTGGGGTAAAAGTAGAATTAAGACTAAAAGTAGAGGGTAAGAGAGAGCTCCCCTCCCTGTCTTTGCCTTGTTTAAATCAACACCAGATGGATGGTGTCAGGCTGTCAGCTGGGAAGGAAGGCCAATCAGACATAATGACTGTTTGATGTTGAGTTAGTCTTTTAATTATCATCAGCCTAATCACACATTTCATATCCCTTTATGGATCCCACTGGGGTAATACAACTGGGAAGTGTTAAAGAGGAGTGGAGATATAGAACTTAAAAAAAAACAATTGAGGAGAGAGAAGAGTAGAGATAGAAGATTAAAAAAAGCAAGGACAGGTGAGGGAGGAGAAAAAAGAGGAGAGGAGAAATAGAAGGATATAAGACTAGGAGAGGGCAGGAGAGGAGAGATGGAGAAAAAACAAGGAGGATTTAGGAGATGGGTGGAGGAGAGATGGAAGAAAAAATAGCAAGGAAAGATGAGGAGAGGAGAAAGAGAGAGGGGAGAAAGAAAGCAAGAAAGAAAGAAAGAAAGAAAAAAGGAAATGAGGGGAGAGGAGAGGAGGGAACAAGAGGAGAAATTAGTCTGGTTGTAACAATTAGACTGATTAAACCAGTGGCACTCTGCAACTCTTCCCCCTCATCCCTCACCTAATTTACTCCACCCTGCTCTGCTTTATGACATGCCTGGGAGGGTGAACAGGAGACTCCTACCAACAACAACCACAACATAAGATGACAACATGAAGCAACAACAGTAGCGAGTAGCATAAAAAGCCCGGAAATACAGTCTACGGAGGTTGGTTGAGGTTGGGGTGGATGGGTCAAACAACACAGGACTTTCACCCAGGAGACCGGGGATCGTGTCCCGTTCTTGTCCCTGTCACTGAAATGTTCATTTTATAACCCCACCCACCATCTTTTCCTAAACCCAACTGTCCCGTCCTTGTCCCGTGTGTCACAGAAATTTTACCTTTTATAAGCCCACCCACCATCTTTTCCTAAACCTAACTGCCGCATATCAGTTAAACGTACGTCCCGACCCATAGAGTCAAAAGTGATGCCAATAGTCCCGACCCAGCATGTTTAGATAAAGCACGTTTGGATATGATGCTAAAGGAGACTTTTAGCGTCAATAACAACGCCAAAGGCACATGCACAAGCACCCGTATTTTATGCGATGGGAGAGTGAGAATGTGTTGGTTCCCTCAACCTTACGTTCCTTCAGCCCTTTGTGTTCTCAAACTTTTTTCATTAATGTACCGCTTTGATATATTTTATAATCCAAGTAGGCCTACCCCCTTACCAGCACAAAACATTTTTGGTAGAAAGAAAAGCTTAGCTATTTAAAGAGGCACAATACAGCACTGCACCATCAGTAACTTGAAAACCACAGTTTAAATATTAACAATCGTTAATGTACTATAGTGTACAATTATTTTAGGAATTATCATGACTGATATTTTTTAAATGAACTTACTTACTCTGCAGTACAACGCGTACCCTCATTTGAGACACAAGAAGGTCACATATCCAAAACATGAAATAGTCCAGGGTGGGAGAAACATAGGGTCTAATTTTGATGCGGGGGGAAATTAATAGAAATAAGAGAACATATGACGGAACACAGGGCCTAATTTGGGGGGGGGGGGATCCATGAGGGAACATGGGACCTAATTTTGATTGGGGGGATTTCATTGAAATGAGGGAACATTGGGCTGAGGAAACATAGAGATTGTGACTGTGTGATTGCATATGTGTGTGGTCCAATGTCAATATGACAAATTCTTCCCATTCCTTCTCTCTCCCAGCACATCGGGTTACACATTATATAATTGCCATGGACTCTGTTTTTGTGTAGCCCAATATCAGCACTACATCAACAGTTCAAAATCGAAGACAGAGACCAACCTCCCCACATGGGTTAAGAGTGGGAAAAATATAATTACCAAAGACATTAACAGAAAGTTAATTTGAAGTTCCTTAACAATAGTACAAAGCCCAGAGGTAGGATTATAGTAAGTCAATATGATAGGTCCAAGGGTATAAGTCTTATAAAGTAGGTCAATGAAAAAGTCCAATAACAATTGTTATACAACATGTACCTTCCTCAAGGCTTAGTGGCCACCAGCTTTACCAAAGTTATTCCCGGGTTGCCTCATCTGTCTATTGTCTCCTTCATTATCACCGTGTTTACTGGCAACATAATAATTTTTTCCATTAAAAGAAAGTCTGAGTTATTGAGTTTTAAGTACTACAGAACATGGAGGTTACGCTGGTGATCCATTTGTCTGTGCGACACTTCTGTCGCACCATGCTCCACTCTATTCCTATGGGTGACGTCAAGCAACTTCAACGTGCACGCAAAGCATTCCGGGAAGGCGGCGCTGCATTTGAAAAAATGCTGCGCGTCCAAAAGGTGGCCGATGCCCATCTTCATGCAAATTAATCCGTTAAACGCGACGCGACTGTCCAGTAGAAGTAGACGAAAATCTTTCAAACTAACCGTTGTCAATCTGAAATGAAGACAGATTCAGCTGTATGGCCTATTTTCTCGCTTAAAATTTTTTCAGAAACAAGTTTCGGTGAACTATTTTCGTAAAAATACAAGATCGTATTCTCAACGAGCCGCCATTACACTCCGTTGAAATTCTCGAGAAGCCAGACCCACGTCACGCGTTCGTCCAATCAGCTGCTGGTCAGGGGCGTGGACACCACGCTTCAGTCATGTTGCCAAAGTGGATCTGTACTGTTAGTCTCGCTTTGCCAGACCATCCTCATGCTGCGGAGCGGAGGAAGGTCAGGCTACTCCACACAGCATTCCGGGATGGGAGGAAAACATGCTCTGGTTTATTGGCATTTCTTTAAACCAATCACAGTCATCATGGCCGGCGCTAAGCTCCGCATGGAGCAGCTGTGAATTAGTCAAAGAGAAAGAAAGAGAGAAGAGAGAAAACTCAGATTGGACAGATAGTCTAGCTAGCTGTCTGGATTTACCCTGCAGAGATCTGCGGAGCATTTAACCATAGTCCTCACAAATCCACCGGAGGTTAGAACGCCAACACAAAGAAAGAGGAAGGAAACGGACATTGGCGAAAAAACATGCATCTGGCGGAATCTCTTGTGGCACCGGAGCAATCCCGGAAGTGGAATGTCAAGGATATAATCTACAGGGAGGTCAACGGTGGACTTATAAAGCACAGGACTTAGTCACCGGAGACCAGTGTGTATGGTAAACAAAGTAAACAAATCCAGCCTCATGCTTCAATTAAATTAAAGCATTACATGCTTAAGTATTTGCTGTTTCAAATTAGCCAGTCCCTCCAGGATTTCGTGGTCTTTTTTTTAGATTGTTGCGGCCAAAAATACCAGATTTTATGGCCGCTTTTGTAAAAAAGTTCGATAAAAGTTGAGACGTCTTTTGTATTTTTGTTGCAATGAAGTTGCGAGAGACTGAAAATTGCAAAAAAAAGTTGTGATTTTTTTTTTTTTTTTTTGCGATTAGAGTGAAAAATTGTTACAGCATACATTGGTGTTAAAATGTATACAGGTTGGCAGTACGGTCTGAAATGTTTTGCCCGGCCTTTCGCTGTACGTTTTGTTGGCAAATGCCAGATGTTCGAGTGATTAGCTGTATGTGTAAATCGTAAGAGACAGGGTCTCTATTTGACTGCCATGCCAGGACAGGTCTTTTTGGCCAAGGCAGCCATGCAATTTATATTTTTGAAGCTTAAAGGTTAAACATACTTTACATACATACATACGCTCACTAACTTCTTGCTCTCAATTAACGGTGGGTGTACAGGTGTAAACCAGCCAACTGCTTCATAAATATCAGGGATTGCCTATGATCATGGATAAGTCTCGTGTTGTGGTCATTTTGCATTCTGGTTCATTAAGGCTATTGTTGTGTTTTTCTCTAAAAGATTCAGTTTTTTTTCAGTCAAACACAATCCTTACACAATTCAATCCAGACACAATCTTTAGCCAACAATAAATAGAATTATCTTGACAAACATCTTGGAACTGCATCTTGTTTTTTCCAATGGAATGGCACCCAAGATGGCACTTTGGGTGACTGTAGATGGCACTTTATGTATTCATGTTTATTTACCATAGGAGCATCCAATACGGCAGCATTTGTTTTCCAACATGGGTGCCCTTGCCCTCTGCCTTCTTTATTAGGGGTCCAAGCCCGAGTCTGTAAGAACCGGCAATAGCAAAGCTATGCCGTTCATACAGCAGGGCTGTAGAACCCTATTGTTTTTCTACTGATTATTAGGGGTCCAAGCCCGTGTCTGTAAGAACCGGCAATAGCAAAGCTATGCCGTTCATACAGCAGGGCTGTAGAACCCTATTTTTCTACTGATTATTCATCATTAGGGGTCCAAGCCCGAGTCTGAAAGAAACGGCGGTAGCAAAGCTACGCCGTTCGCACAGCAGGGCTGTGGAACCCTATTGTTTTTCTACTGATTTTTATTTTTAGGGGTCCAAGCCCGAGTCTGTAAGAACCGGCAATAGCAAAGCTATGCCGTTCGTACAGCAGGGCTGTAGAACCCTATTGTTTTTCTACTGATTTTTCTTCATTATTATTCTTCTCCGCGTAAAACTCCGACTACAGCCTAAACCGTACATGGTGGGGGGTTGCCGTTTTCAGGACTAGTCCCAAACTCCGCAAGGACCTCAGGCACAAACATTCACCCACTTCCACCACTAGGTGGCGCTATAGCAGAAAAAACGCGTTTGGCCCTATAACTCCCACACCGTACACCTCACATTTAAAAACCATATATCCACGCGTTCCCTGGATCCAACTGAATCACGTGATATAGGCCACGCCCATTTCCGCCTAGACTTTTATGCGTGAAAAATCGCAATTTATCAAAAACCTACTTTTTCGAACTCCTCCTAGACCGTGCGACCGATCTGCACGAAACTTGGACCGTAGCATCTCCAGACCGACCTGACAAAAAGTTACAGGGTAGATAGACAATGGGTCATGGACCACAACTACCAAAAATTACACATTGCAATTGCAATATCTCTGCCACGGTAAATGCAATCGACACGAAACTTGTGGTGCTCATTCGGCATGCGGCTCTGAGGCTCAGTACCAAATTTGGCGAAGATCGGCCATTAGGGGGCGCTATAATCAACGTATACATGTTTTGGCCCTTTTACTCAATTTTAATGGGATATTTGCAATGGAAATGTACCACAGACCTTGCAGCTCACACTTCTCAATATTTACTTATGTTTCCCTCTTACCGTTAGGTTTTGGTCTTCACTTTTGCTTGCTCCTTTGGTTTTTTACAATAAAACAAACTTCTTAACCCACCTGACAAAGTTTCTACAACCTTCACAGCGGACAAATTCAACTCTTTTCTCTCACGTTTTCAATCCAAAATCAACACCATTCGTAGGCGGCGATACCGTGCAATTAAACATTGCAGTTGGTGCTAAGTGGAGCGTCTGTGATAGCGTGATCGGTTATGTCGGTGGCATTGATGCTTAATTTCCCACGAAGCACCCACGGAGGAAAACATAAATCGGCGCCTATGACGCCGTTTGCAACAACTTGACCGCCTCCCCTGCTCCTTCAACCACCACGCCTGCCTCCCCCCTCCACCCTCTCGGTCACTCTCTCATTTCTCTCCGCTGTCTCCCGCGGTCAGGGGGGGTTAAGAAGTTAAGAACTCCGACTACAGCCTAAACCATACATGGTGGGGGGTTGCCGTTTTCAGGACTGGTCCCAAACGCCGCAAGGACCTCAGGCACAACAATACACCCACTTCCACCACTAGGTGGCGCTATAGCAGAAAAAACGCGTTTGGCCCTATAACTCCCACACCGTACACCTCACATTTAAAAACCATATATCCACGTGTTCCCTGGATCCAACTGAATCACGTGATATAGGCCACGCCCATTTCCGCCTAGACTTTTATGAGGGAAAAATCGCGATTTATCAAAAACCTACTTTTTCGAACTCCTCCTAGACCGCGCGACTGATCTGCACGAAACTTGGACCGTAGCATCTCCAGACCGACCTGACAAAACGATAATAAAAAGAATTTTTATAGGATAAAAATTGCGCATATTACGCACGAACAAATTTGTGTAGCTAACTATGAAAACACCAACTTTGCCATATCTCAACCAAAATAAAGGCTATCAACGCCAAACTTTAGATTCTTGTTTGCCATGACCCCCTGGAGGTGCCCCACGCGTTTTACGAAGATTGGTCACTAGGGGGCGCTACAAGTACAAAAAGTTTATATCTCATGAACGGCTCATCTGATTTTTACAAAATTTGATGGGAACCATCTAGGGACACTCCTGAGGCCATGTCTAGAGTGGGGTACTGAGGGGTCAAAGTGGGCGTGGCCTATGGGACCCAAGTCTAGATTCACCACTTACACTAATGTGAACAACTTTAAATTTACAGGGTAGATAGACAATGGGTCATGGACCACACCTACCAAAAATTACACATGTGGACCACTAGGTGGCGCTATAATGTTTGTTTGCCTTTAACTCCCACATTACACATCGCACATTAGAAAACCATACATCCCCGTGTTCCTTGAATCAAGCTGAATCACATGATATAGGCCACGCCCATTTTTGCTAAAACTCTTTTTCACAATATTGCGCAATGCGCAAAACCAACTTTTTCGAACTCGTCCTAGGCCGTGCGACGGATCAGCTCGAAACCTGGTAAGTAGCATCTCCAGATGGACCTGACCAAAAGTTACTCAAGGAATTTTGCTACGTTAAAGTATGCGCATTTGACGACCAATCAAAATTTCATAGCTAGCTACCGCACGCGTATCATATCATATCTCGGCCAAATTAAATGTTATCAGCAAGAAACTTCAGGTCATTGTTCAACATGCCACTATGATGCTCTGTACCAAATTTGGCGAAGATCGGCCTTTAGGGGGCGCTATAAGCAACGTTTATTTGTTATGGCCAATAACTCAATGCATTTGAATGGGAAATTTGCATATGCAATATCTCTGCCACGGTAAAAGCAATCAACGCGAAGCTTGTGGTGCTCGTTCGGCATGCGGCCCTGAGGCTCTCTACCAAATTTGGCGAAGATCGGCCATTAGGGGGCTCTTACCGTTAGGTTTTGGTTTTTACTTTTGCTTGCTCCTTTGGTTTTTTACAATAAAACAAACATCTTAGCTCACACTTGTCAATATTTACTGACGTTTGCCTCTTACCGTTAGGTTTTGGTTTTTACTTTTGCTTGCTCCTTTGGTCTTTTACAATAAAACAAACATCTTAACCCACCTGACAAAGTTTCTACAACCGTCACAGTGGACAAATTCAACTCTTTTCTCTCACTTTTTCAATCCAAAATCTACACCGTTCATAGGCGGCGATACCGTGCAATTAAACATTGCAGTTGGTGCTAACTGGTAAAATAAACCTTAACACATTCTTAGACAGTATTATTCATGTTTAATGTTAATGGAATATTTGCAATGAAAATGCAGCTCACACTTCTCAATATTTACTGATGTTTGCCTCCTACCGTTACGTTTTGGTTTTTACATTTGCGTGCTCCCCTGTTTTTTTTTTACAATAAACAAACTTCTTAACCCACCTAACAAAGTTTCTACAACCTTCACAGTGGACAAATGCAACTCTTTTCTCTCGATACCGTGCAATTAAACATCGCAGTTGGCGCTAAGTGGAGCGTCTGTCATAGCGTGATTGGTTATGTCACGCCTGCCTCCCCCCTCCGCCCTCTCGGTCACTCTCTCATTTCTCTCCGCTGTCTCCCGCGGTCAGGGGGGGTTAAGAAGTTTGTTTGTTGTAGAGCATTCTTAAAGGCGGTCCGTACACGCGTGGAGGTCAACCGTCGACCGCTACGTTTGCAACGGCGACGTACCGCTGCCGTCGCGGCTTGCGCCTCTCGATGTTTAGCCACGTTTGCCTCCCCGCCGCCCGGCTTCGGGTTCCGCTTTCGCGCTCTGCCCCGGGGCGTCGGGGGCGACTGGCGTGGGTGGCTTGGACCCCGTCATAACTGCTTGCAGTTCTAGTTAGGGGTCCAAGCCCGAGTCTGTAAGAACGGGCAATAGCAAAGCTATGCCGTTCATACAGCAGGGCTGTAGAACCCTATTGTTTTTCTACTGATTTTTCCTCTTCATTGTTATTATTATTCTGTGTGTGATGGGTACCATCTAGGGACACTCCTGAGGCCAGATCTAGAGTGGGGTACTGAGAGGTCAAAGTGGGCGTGGCCTATGGGACCCAAGTCTAGATTCACCACTTACACTAATGTGAACAACTTTAAATTTACAGGGTAGATAGACAATGGGTCATGGACCACACTTACCAAAACTTACACATGTGGACCACTAGGTGGCAATATAATGGTTTTTTGCCTTTATCTCCCACATCACACATCGCACATTAGAAAACCATACATCCCCGTATTCCTTGAATCAAGCTGAATCACGTGATATAGGCCACGCCCATTTTTGCTTACAAACTTTATCGCAATATCGCACAATGCGCAAAACCAACTTTTTCGAACTCGTCCTAGGCCGTGCGACGGAACAGCTCGAAACCTGGTAGGTAGCATCTCCAGATGGACCTGACCAAAAATTTACTCAAGGAATTTTGCTACGTTAAAGTATGTGCATTTGACGACCAAACAAATTTTCATAGCTAGCTACCACACACGTATCATATCATATCTTGGCCAAATGAAATGTTATCACCAAGAAACTTGATGTCATTGTTCAACATGCCACTCTGATGCTCTGTACCAAATTTGGCGAAGATCGGCCTTTAGGGGGCGCTATAATCAACGTTTATTTGTTATGGCCAATAACTCAATGCATTTGAATGGGAACTTTGCATATGCAATATCTCTGCCATAGTACATACAATCAACGCGAAACCTGTGGTGCTCGTTCGGCATGGGGCTCTGAGGCTCAGTACCAAATTTGGCGAAGATCGGCCATTAGGGGGCGCTATAATCAACGTAGACCAGTTTTGGCCCTTTTACTCAATTTTAATGGGATATTTGCAATGGAAATATACCACAGACCTTGCAGCTCACACTTCTTAATATTTACTGAAGTTTGCCTCATACCGTTAGGTTTTTGTTTTCATTTTTGCGTGCTCCTTTGGTTTTTTACAATAAACAAACTTCTTAACCCACCTGACAAAGTTTCTACAACCTTCACAGTGGACAAATGCAACTCTTTTCTCTCACTTTTTAAATCCAATATCAACACCATTCATAGGCGGCGATACCGTGCAATTAAACATTGCAATTGGTGCTAAGTGGAGCACCTGTCGTAGCGTGATCGGTTACGTCGGTGGCATCGATGCTTAATTTCCCAAAAAGCACCCACGGAGGAAAACATAAATCGGCGCCTGTGACGCCATTTACAACAACTTGACCGCCTCCCCCGCTCCTTCAACCACCATGCCTGCCTCCCCCCTCCACCCTCTCGGTCACTCTCTCATTTCTCTCCGCTGTCTCCCTCGGTCAGGGGGGGTTAAGAAGTTTGTTTGTTGTAGAGCATTATTAAAGGCGGTCCGTACACGCTTGGAGGTGAACCGTCGACCACTACGTTTGCGACGGCGACGTTCCGCAGGCGTCGCGGCTCGCGCCTCTCGACGTTTCGCGCGTTAGCCTCCCCGCCGCCCGGCTTCGGGTTCCACTTCCGCGCGCTCCCCCGGGCGTCGGGGGCGACTGGCGTGGGTGGCTTGGGCCCCGTCATAACTGCTTGCAGTTCTAGTTAGGGGTCCAAGCCCGAGTCTGTAAGAACGGGCAATAGCAAAGCTATGCCGTTCATACAGCAGGGCTGTAGAACCCTATTGTTTTTCTACTGATTTTTCCTCTTCATTAGGGGTCCAAGCCCGAGTCTGTAAGAACGGGCAATAGCAAAGCTATGCCGTTCATACAGCAGGGCTGTAGAACCCTATTGTTTTTCTACTGATTTTTCCTCTTCTTCATTGTTAGGGGTCCAAGCCCGAGTCTGTAAGAACCGGCAATAGCAAAGCTATGCCGTTCGTACAGCAGGGCTGTAGAACCCTATTGTTTTTCTACTGATTATTCATTATTAGGGGTCCAAGCCCGAGTCTGTACAGAACGGGCAATAGCAAAGCTATGCCGTTCGTACAGCAGGGCTGTAGAACCCTATTGTTTTTCTACTGATTTTTCTTCAACATTATTATTATTCTTCTCCGCGTAAAACTCCGACTACAGCCTAAACCGTACATGGTGGGGGGCTGCCGTTTTCAGGACTGGTCCCAATCGCCGCAACGACCTCAGGCACAAAAATACACCCACTTCCACCACTAGGTGGCGCTATAGCAGAAAAAACGCATTTGGCCCTATAACTCCCACACCATACACCTCACATTTAAAAACCATATATCCACGTGTTCCCTGGATCCAACTAAATCACGTGATATAGGCCACGCCCATTTCCGCCTAGACTTTTATGAGGGAAAAATCGCGATTTATCAAAAACCTACTTTTTCGAACTCCTCCTAGACCGCGCGACCGATCTGCACGAAACTTGGACCGTAGCATCTCCAGACCGACCTGACAAAATGTTAATAAAAAGAATTTTTATAGGATAAAAATTGCGCATATTACGCACGAACAAATTTGCGTAGCTAACTATGAAAACACCAACTTTGCCATATCTCAGCCAAAATTAAGGCTATCAACGCCAAACTTTAGATTCTTGTTTGCCATGACCCTCTGGCAAAACCAACTTTTTCGAACTCGTCCTAGGCCGTGCGACGGATCCGCTCGAAACCTGGTAGTTAGCATCTCCAGATGGACCGGACCAAAAGTTACTCAAGGAATTTTGCTACGTTAAAGTATGCACATTTGACTACCAATCAAATTTTCATAGCTAGCTACCGCACACGTATCATATTATATCTCGGCCAAATTAAATGTTATCAGCAAGAACCGTGATGTCATTGTTCAACATGCCACTCTGATGCTCTGTACCAAATTTGGCGAAGATCGGCCTTTAGGGGGCGCTATAATCAACGTTTATTTGTTATGGCCAATAACTCAATGCATTTGAATGGGAAATTTGCATATGCAATATCTCTGCCACGGTACATACAATCAACGCGAAACTTGTGTTGCTCGTTCGGCATGCGGCTCTGAGGCTCAGTACCAAATTTGGCGAAGATCGGCCATTAGGGGGCGCTATAATCAACGTATACATGTTTTGGCCCTTTTACTCAATTTTAATGGGATATTTGCAATGGAAATGTACCACAGACCTTGCAGCTCACACTTGTCAATATTTACTGACGTTTGCCTCTTACCGTTACGTTTTGGTTTTTACATTTGCGTTCTCCCCTGGTTTTTTTTACAATAAAAAAACTTCTTAACCCACCTGACAAAGTTTCTACAACCTTCACAGTGGACAAATGCAACTCTTTTCTCTCGATACCGTGCAATTAAACATTGCAGTTGGCGCTAAGTGGAGCGTCTGTCATAGCGTGATTGGTTATGTCACGCTTGCCTCCCCCCTCCGCCCTCTCGGTCACTCTCCCGCGGTCAGGGGGGGTTAAGAAGTTTGTTTGTTGTAGAGCATTCTTAAAGGCGGTCCGTACACGCGTGCAGGTGAACCGTCGACCGCTACGTTTGCGACGGCGACGTACCGCAGGCGCCGCGGCTCGCGCCTCTCAATGTTTAGCCACGTTTGCCTCCCCGCCGCCCGGCTTCGGGTTCCGCTTTCGCGCCTTCCCCCGGGGCGTCGGGGGCGACTGGCATCGGAGGCTTGGACCCCGTCATAACTGCTTGCAGTTCTAGTTATTATTATTCCTCTCCGCGTAAAACTCCGACTACAGCCTAAACCATACATGGTGGGGGGTTGCCGTTTTCAGGACTGGTCCCAAACGCCGCAAGGACCTCAGGCACAAAAATACACCCACTTCCACCACTAGGTGGCGCTATAGCAGAAAAAACGCGTTTGGCCCTATAACTCCCACACCGTACACCTCACATTTAAAAACCATATATCCACGTGTTCCCTGGATCCAACTGAATCACGTGACATAGGCCACGCCCATTTCCGCCTAAACTTTTATGAGTGAAAAATCGTGATATATCCAAAACCTACTTTTTCGAACTCCTCCTAGACCGTGCGACCGATCTGCACGACCGACTTGGACCGTAGCATCTCCAGAACGACCTGACAATAAGTTTATGAAAATAATTTTGATAGGACAAAAATTGCGCATATTACAGATGAACAAATTTGTGTAGCTAACTATGAAAAACACCAACTTTGCCATATCTCGGCCAAAATAAATGCTATCAATGCCAAACTTCAGATTCTTGTTTGCCATGACCCTCTGGAGGTGCCCCACGCGTTTTACAAAGATTGGTCACTAGGGGGCGCTACAAGTACAAAAAGTTTATATCTCATGAACGGCTCATCTGATTTTTACAAAATTTGATGGGCACCATCTAGGGACACTTCTGAGGCAATGGCTAGAGTGGGGTACTGAGGGGTCAAAGTGGGCGTGGCCTATGGGACCCAAGTCTAGATTCACCACTTACACTAATGTGAACAACTTTAAATTTACAGGGTAGATAGACAATGGGTCATGGACCACACGTACCAAAAATTACACATGTGGACCACTAGGTGGCGCTATAATGGTTTTTTGCTTTTATCTCCCACATTACACATCGCACATTAGAAAACCATACATCCACGTGTTCCTTGAAACAAGCTGAATCACATGATATAGGCCACGCCCATTTTTGCTGAAAATCTTTTTCGCAAAATCGCGCATTGTGCAAAACCAACTTTTACGAACTCGTCCTAGGCCGTGCGACGGATCAGCTCGAAACCTGGTAGGTAGCATCTCCAGATGGACCTGACCAAAAAGTTACTCAAGTAATTTTGCTACGTTAAAGTATGCGCATTTGACGACCAAACAAATTTTCATAGCTAGCTACCACACACGTATCATATCATATCTCGGCCAAATTAAAAGTTATCAGCAAGGAACTTGGGATCCTTGTTCAACATGCCACTACGACGCTCTGTACCAAATTTGGCGAAGATCGGCCTTCAGGGGGCGCTATATGCAACGTTTATTTGTTTTGGCCAATGACTCAATGCATTTAAATGGGAAAATTTGCAATTGCAATATCTCTGCCACGGTAAAAGCAATCACCACGAAACTTGTGGTGCTCGTTCGGCATGTGGCTCTGAGGCGCTGTACCAAATGTGGCGAAGATCGGCCTTTAGGGGGCGCTATAAGCAACGTTTATTTATTTTGGCCAATGACTCAATGCATTTAAATGGGAAAATTTGCATATGCAATATCTCTGCCACGGTAAAAGCAATCACCACGAAAATTGTGGTGCTTGTTCGGCATACGGCTCTGAGGCGCTGTACCAAATTTGGCGAAGATCGGCCATTAGGGGGCGCTATAATCAACGTAGACCAGTTTTGGCCCTTTTACTCAATTTTAATGGGATATTTGCAATGGAAATATACCACAGACCTTGCAGCTCACACTTCTTAATATTTACTGATGTTTGCCTCCTACCGTTGTTGTTTTCATTTTTGCGTGCTCCTTTGGTTTTTTACAATAAACAAACTTCTTAACCCACCTGACAAAGTTTCTACAACCTTCACAGTGGACAAATGCAACTCTTTTCTCTCACTTTTTAAATCCAATATCAACACCATTCATAGGCGGCGATACCGTGCAATTAAACATTGCAATTGGTGCTAAGTGGAGCACCTGTCGTAGCGTGATCGGTTAAGTCGGTGGCATCGATGCTTAATTTCCCACGAAGCACCCACGGAGGAAAACATAAATCGGCGCCTATGACGCCATTTACAACAACTTGACCGCCTCCCCCGCTCCTTCAACCACCACGCCTGCCTCCCCCCTCCACCCTCTCGGTCACTCTCTCATTTCTCTCCGCTGTCTCCCTTGGTCAGGGGGGGTTAAGAAGGTTGTTTGTTGTAGAGCATTCTTAAAGGCGGTCCGTACACGCTTGGAGGTGAACCGTCGACCGCTACGTTTGCGACGGCGACGTTCCGCAGGCGTCGCGGCTCGCGCCTCTCGACGTTTCGCGCGTTAGCCTCCCCGCCGCCCGGCTTCGGGTTCCGCTTCCGCGCGCTCCCCCGGGCGTCGGGGGCGACTGGCGTGGGTGGCTTGGGCCCCGTCATAACTGCTTGCAGTTCTAGTTAGGGGTCCAAGCCCGAGTCTGTAAGAACGGGCAATAGCAAAGCTATGCCGTTCATACAGCAGGGCTGTAGAACCCTATTGTTTTTCTACTGATTTTTCCTCTTCATTATTATTAGGGGTCCAAGCCCGAGTCTGTACAGAACGGGCAATAGCAAAGCTATGCCGTTTGTACAGCAGGGCTGTAGAACCCTATTGTTTTTCTACTGATTTTTCTTCAACATTATTATTATTCTTCTCCGCGTAAAACTCCGACTACAGCCTAAACCGTACATGGTGGGGGGCTGCCGTTTTCAGGACTGGTCCCAAACGCCGCAAGGACCTCAGGCACAAAGATACACCCACTTCCACCACTAGGTGGCGCTATAGCAGAAAAAACGCATTTGGCCCTATAACTCCCACACCGTACACCTCACATTTAAAAACCATATATCCACGTGTTCCCTGGATCCAACTGAATCACGTGATATAGGCCAAGCCCATTTCCGCTTAGACTTTTATAAGGGAAAAATCGCGATTTATCAAAAACCTACTTTTTCGAACTCCTCCTAGACCGCGCGACCGATCTGCACGAAACTTGGACCGTAGCATCTCCAGACCGACCTGACAAAATGTTAATATAAAGAATTTTTATAGGATAAAAATTGCGCTTATTACGCACGAACAAATTTGCGTAGCTAACTATGAAAACACCAACTTTGCCATATCTCAGCCAAAATTAAGGCTATCAACGCCAAACTGTAGAATCTTGTTTGCCATGACCCTCTGGAGGTGCCCCACGCGTTTTACGAAGATTGGTCACTAGTGGGCGCTACAAGCACAAAAAGTTTATATCTCATGAACGGCTCATCCGATTTTTACACAATTTGATGGGAACCATCTAGGGACAGTCCTGAGGCCATGTCTAGAGTGGGGTACTGAGAGGTCAAAGTGGGCGTGGCCTATGGGACCCAATCCTAGATTCACCACTTACACTAATGTGAACAACTTTAAATTTACAGGGTAGATAGACAATGGGTCATGGACCACACCTGCCAAAAATTACACATGTGGACCACTAGGTGGCGCTATAATGGTTTTTTGCCTTTATCTCCCATATTACACATCGCACATTAGAAAACCATACATCCCCGTGTTCCTTGATTCAAGCTGAATCACATGATATAGGCCACGCCCATTTTTGCTTAAAATCTTTTTCACAATATCGCGCAATGCGCAAAACCAACTTTTTCGAACTCGTCCTAGGCCGTGAGACGGATCCGCTCGAAACCTGGTAGTTAGCATCTCCAGATGGACCGGACCAAAAGTTACTCAAGGAATTTTGCTACTTTAAAGTATGCACATTTGACTACCAATCAAATTTTCATAGCTAGCTACCGCACACGTATCATATTATATCTCGGCCAAATTAAATGTTATCAGCAAGAACCGTGATGTCATTGTTCAACATGCCACTCTGATGCTCTGTACCAAATTTGGCGAAGATCGGCCTTTAGGGGGCGCTATAATCAACGTTTATTTGTTATGGCCAATAACTCAATGCATTTGAATGGGAAATTTGCATATGCAATATCTCTGCCACGGTACATACAATCAACGCGAAACTTGTGTTGCTCGTTCGGCATGCGGCTCTGAGGCTCAGTACCAAATTTGGCGAAGATCGGCCATTAGGGGGCGCTATAATCAACGTATACATGTTTTGGCCCTTTTACTCAATTTT
The DNA here is from genome assembly GCF_008315115.2 of Sander lucioperca. Taxonomy (NCBI): domain Eukaryota; kingdom Metazoa; phylum Chordata; class Actinopteri; order Perciformes; family Percidae; genus Sander; species Sander lucioperca. Next base: position 3,195,859 of record NC_050189.1, read on the forward strand.
AATGGGATATTTGCAATGGAAATGTACCACAGACCTTGCAGCTCACACTTGTCAATATTTACTGACGTTTGCCTCTTACCGTTACGTTTTGGTTTTTACATTTGCGTTCTCCCCTGGTTTTTTTTACAATAAAAAAACTTCTTAACCCACCTGACAAAGTTTCTACAACCTTCACAGTGGACAAATGCAACTCTTTTCTCTCGATACCGTGCAATTAAACATTGCAGTTGGCGCTAAGTGGAGCGTCTGTCATAGCGTGATTGGTTATGTCACGCTTGCCTCCCCCCTCCGCCCTCTCGGTCACTCTCCCGCGGTCAGGGGGGGTTAAGAAGTTTGTTTGTTGTAGAGCATTCTTAAAGGCGGTCCGTACACGCGTGCAGGTGAACCGTCGACCGCTACGTTTGCGACGGCGACGTACCGCAGGCGCCGCGGCTCGCGCCTCTCAATGTTTAGCCACGTTTGCCTCCCCGCCGCCCGGCTTCGGGTTCCGCTTTCGCGCCTTCCCCCGGGGCGTCGGGGGCGACTGGCATCGGAGGCTTGGACCCCGTCATAACTGCTTGCAGTTCTAGTTATTATTATTCCTCTCCGCGTAAAACTCCGACTACAGCCTAAACCATACATGGTGGGGGGTTGCCGTTTTCAGGACTGGTCCCAAACGCCGCAAGGACCTCAGGCACAAAAATACACCCACTTCCACCACTAGGTGGCGCTATAGCAGAAAAAACGCGTTTGGCCCTATAACTCCCACACCGTACACCTCACATTTAAAAACCATATATCCACGTGTTCCCTGGATCCAACTGAATCACGTGACATAGGCCACGCCCATTTCCGCCTAAACTTTTATGAGTGAAAAATCGTGATATATCCAAAACCTACTTTTTCGAACTCCTCCTAGACCGTGCGACCGATCTGCACGACCGACTTGGACGGTAGCATCTCCAGAACGACCTGACAATAAGTTTATGAAAATAATTTTGATAGGACAAAAATTGCGCATATTACAGATGAACAAATTTGTGTAGCTAACTATGAAAAACACCAACTTTGCCATATCTCGGCCAAAATAAATGCTATCAACGCCAAACTTCAGATTCTTGTTTGCCATGACCCTCTGGAGGTGCCCCACGCGTTTTACAAAGATTGGTCACTAGGGGGCGCTACAAGTACAAAAAGTTTATATCTCATGAACGGCTCATCTGATTTTTACAAAATTTGATGGGCACCATCTAGGGACACTTCTGAGGCAATGGCTAGAGTGGGGTACTGAGGGGTCAAAGTGGGCGTGGCCTATGGGACCCAAGTCTAGATTCACCACTTACACTAATGTGAACAACTTTAAATTTACAGGGTAGATAGACAATGGGTCATGGACCACACGTACCAAAAATTACACATGTGGACCACTAGGTGGCGCTATAATGGTTTTTTGCTTTTATCTCCCACATTACACATCGCACATTAGAAAACCATACATCCACGTGTTCCTTGAAACAAGCTGAATCACATGATATAGGCCACGCCCATTTTTGCTGAAAATCTTTTTCGCAAAATCGCGCATTGTGCAAAACCAACTTTTACGAACTCGTCCTAGGCCGTGCGACGGATCAGCTCGAAACCTGGTAGGTAGCATCTCCAGATGGACCTGACCAAAAGTTACTCAAGTAATTTTGCTACGTTAAAGTATGCGCATTTGACGACCAAACAAATTTTCATAGCTAGCTACCACACACGTATCATATCATATCTCGGCCAAATTAAAAGTTATCAGCAAGGAACTTGGGATCCTTGTTCAACATGCCACTACGACGCTCTGTACCAAATTTGGCGAAGATCGGCCTTCAGGGGGCGCTATATGCAACGTTTATTTGTTTTGGCCAATGACTCAATGCATTTAAATGGGAAAATTTGCAATTGCAATATCTCTGCCACGGTAAAAGCAATCACCACGAAACTTGTGGTGCTCGTTCGGCATGTGGCTCTGAGGCGCTGTACCAAATGTGGCGAGATCGGCCTTTAGGGGGCGCTATAAGCACGTTTATTTATTTTGGCCAATGACTCATGCATTTAAATGGGAAAATTTGCATATGCAAATCTCTGCCACGGTAAAAGCATCACCACGAAAATTGTGGTGCTTGTTCGGCATACGGCTCTGAGGCGCTGTACCAAATTTGGCGAAGATCGGCCATTAGGGGGCGCTATAATCAACGTAGACCAGTTTTGGCCCTTTTACTCAATTTTAATGGGATATTTGCAATGGAAATATACCACAGACCTTGCAGCTCACACTTCTTAATATTTACTGATGTTTGCCTCCTACCGTTGTTTGTTTTCATTTTTGCGTGCTCCTTTGGTTTTTTACAATAAACAAACTTCTTAACCCACCTGACAAAGTTTCTACAACCTTCACAGTGGACAAATGCAACTCTTTTCTCTCACTTTTTAAATCCAATATCAACACCATTCATAGGCGGCGATACCGTGCAATTAAACATTGCAATTGGTGCTAAGTGGAGCACCTGTCGTAGCGTGATCGGTTAAGTCGGTGGCATCGATGCTTAATTTCCCACGAAGCACCCACGGAGGAAAACATAAATCGGCGCCTATGACGCCATTTACAACAACTTGACCGCCTCCCCCGCTCCTTCAACCACCACGCCTGCCTCCCCCCTCCACCCTCTCGGTCACTCTCTCATTTCTCTCCGCTGTCTCCCTCGGTCAGGGGGGGTTAAGAAGGTTGTTTGTTGTAGAGCATTCTTAAAGGCGGTCCGTACACGCTTGGAGGTGAACCGTCGACCGCTACGTTTGCGACGGCGACGTTCCGCAGGCGTCGCGGCTCGCGCCTCTCGACGTTTCGCGCGTTAGCCTCCCCGCCGCCCGGCTTCGGGTTCCGCTTCCGCGCGCTCCCCCGGGCGTCGGGGGCGACTGGCGTGGGTGGCTTGGGCCCCGTCATAACTGCTTGCAGTTCTAGTTAGGGGTCCAAGCCCGAGTCTGTAAGAACGGGCAATAGCAAAGCTATGCCGTTCATACAGCAGGGCTGTAGAACCCTATTGTTTTTCTACTGATTTTTCCTCTTCATTATTATTAGGGGTCCAAGCCCGAGTCTGTACAGAACGGGCAATAGCAAAGCTATGCCGTTCGTACAGCAGGGCTGTAGAACCCTATTGTTTTTCTACTGATTTTTCTTCAACATTATTATTATTCTTCGCTAAAACTCCGACTACAGCCTAAACCGTACATGGTGGGGGGCTGCCGTTTTCAGGACTGGTCCCAAACGCCGCAAGGACCTCAGGCACAAAAATACACCCACTTCCACCACTAGGTGGCGCTATAGCAGAAAAAACGCATTTGGCCCTATAACTCCCACACCGTACACCTCACATTTAAAAACCATATATCCACGTGTTCCCTGGATCCAACTGAATCACGTGATATAGGCCACGCCCATTTCCGCCTAGACTTTTATGCGTGAAAAATCGCGATTTATCAAAAACCTACTTTTTCGAACTCCTCCTAGACCGTGCGACCGATCTGCACGAAACTTGGACCGTAGCATCTCCAGACCGACCTGACAAAAGTTAATAAAAGAATTTTTGATAGGATAAAATTGCGCATATTACGCACGAACAAATTTGTGTAGCTAACTATGAAAACACCAACTTTGCCATATCTCAGCCAAAATAAAGGCTATCAACGCCAAACTTTAGATTCTTGTTTGCCATGACCCTCTGGAGGTGCCCCACGCGTTTTACGAAGATTGGTCACTAGGGGGCGCTACAAGTACAAAAAGTTTATATCTCATGAACGGCTCATCTGATTTTTACAAAATTTGATGGGCACCATCTAGGGACACTCCTGAGGCCATGTCTAGAGTGGGGTACTGAGGGGTCAAAGTGGGCGTGGCCTATGGGACCCAAGTCTAGATTCACCACTTACACTAATGTGAACAACTTTAAATTTACAGGGTAGATAGACAATGGGTCATGGACCACACCTACCAAAAATTACACATGTGGACCACTAGGTGGCGCTATAATGGTTTTTTGCCTTTATCTCCCACATTACACATCGCACATTAGAAAACCATACATCCACGTGTTCCTTGAATCAAGCTGAATCACATGATATAGGCCACGCCCATTTTTGCTTAAAATCTTTTTCGCAATATCGCGCAATGCGCAAAACCAACTTTTCGAACTCGTCCTAGGCCGTGCGACGGATCAGCTCGAAACCTGGTAGGTAGCATCTCCAGATGGACCTGACCAAAAGTTACTCAAGGAATTTTGCTACGTTTAAAGTATGCGCATTTGACGACCAAACAAATTTTCATAGCTAGCTACCGCACACGTATCATATTATATCTCGGCCAAATTAAATGTTATCAGCAAGAACCGTGATGTCATTGTTCAACATGCCACTCTGATGCTCTGTACCAAATTTGGCGAAGATCGGCCTTTAGGGGGCGCTATAATCAACGTTTATGTGTTATGGCCAATAACTCAATGCATTTGAATGGGGAATTTGCAATTGCAATATCTCTGCCACAGTACATGCAATCAACACGAAACTTGTGGTGCTCGTTTGGCACGGGGCTCTGAGGCTCAGTACCAAATTTGGCGAAGATCGGCCATTAGGGGGCGCTATAATCAACGTATACATGTTTTGGCCCTTTTACTCAATTTTAATGGGATATTTGCAATGGAAATGTACCACAGACCTTGCAGCTCACACTTCTCAATATTTACTGACGTTTGCCTCTTACCGTTAGGTTTTGGTTTTTACTTTTGCTTGCTCCTTTGGTTTTTCACAATAAACAAACTTCTTAACCCACCTGACAAAGTTTCTACAACCTTCACAGTGGACAAATGCAACTCTTTTCTCTCACTTTTTAAATCCAATATCAACACCATTCATTGGCGGCGATACCGTGCAATTAAACATTGCAGTTGGTGCTAAGTGGAGCACCTGTCGTAGCGTGATCGGTTACGTCGGTGGCATCGATGCTTAATTTCCCACGAAGCACCCACGGAGGAAAACATAAATCGGCGCCTGTGACGCCATTTACAACAACTTGACCACCTCCCCTGCTCCTTCAACAACCACACCTGCCTCCCCCCTCCACCCTCTCGGTCACTCTCTCATTTTTCTCCGCTGTCTCCCGCGGTCAGGGGGGTTAAGAAGTTTGTTTGTTGTAGAGCATTCTTAAAGGCGGTCCGTACACGCGTGGAGGTGAACCGTCGACCGCTACGTTTGCGACGGCGACGTACCGCAGACGTCGCAGCTCGCGCCTCTCGATGTTTAGCGACGTTCGCCTCCCAACCGCCCGGCTTCGGGTTCCGCTTTCGCGCGTTCCCCCGGGCGTCGGGGGCGACTGGCGTGGGTGGCTTGGGCCCCGTCATAACTGCTTGCAGTTCTAGTTATTAGGGGTCCAAGCCCGAGTCTGTAAGAACGGGCAATAGCAAAGCTATGCCGTTCATACAGCAGGGCTGTAGAACCCTATTGTTTTTCTACTGATTTTTCCTCTTCATTATTATTATTATTAGGGGTCCAAGCCCGAGTCTGTAAGAACGGGCAATAGCAAAGCTATGCCGTTCATACAGCAGGGCTGTAGAACCCTATTGTTTTTCTACTGATTTTTCCTCTTCATTATTATTATTAGGGGTCCAAGCCCGAGTCTGTAAGAACGGGCAATAGCAAAGCTATGCCGTTCATACAGCAGGGCTGTAGAACCCTATTGTTTTTCTACTGATTTTTCCTCTTCATTATTATTCTTCTCCGCCTAAAACTCCGACTACAGCCTAAACCGTACATGGTGGGGGGTTGCTGTTTTCAGGACTGGTCCGAAACTCCGCAAGGACCTCAGGCGCAAAAATTGACCCACTTCCACCACTAGGTGGCGCTATAGCAGAAAAAACGCGTTTGGCCCTATAACTCCCACACCGTACACCTCACATTTAAAAACCATATATCCACGTGTTCCCTGGATCCAACTGAATCACGTGATATAGGCCACGCCCATTTCCGCCTAGACTTTTATGCGTGAAAAATCGCGATTTATCAAAAACCTACTTTTTCGAACTCCTCCTAGACCGTGCGACCGATCTGCACGAAACTTGGACCGTAGCATCTCCAGACCGACCTGACAAAAAGTTAATGAAAAGAATTTTTATAGGATAAAAATTGCGCATATTACGCACAAACAAATTTGTGTAGCTAACTATGAAAACACCGACTTTGCCATATCTCAGCCAAAATACATGCTATCAACGCCAAACTTTAGATTCTTGTTTGACATGACCCTCTGGAGGTCCCCCACGCGTTTTACGAAAATTGGTCACTAGGGGGCGCTACAAGTACAAAAAGTTTATATCTCATGAACGGCTCATTTGATTTTTACAAAATTTGATGGGTACCATCTAGGGACACTCCTGAGGCCATGTCTAGAGTTGCGTACTGAGGGGTCAAAGTGGGCGTGGCCAATGGGACCCAAGTCTAGATTCACCACTTACACTAATGTGAACAACTTTAAATTTACAGGGTAGATAGACAATGGGTCATGGACCACACCTACCAAAAATTACACATGTGGACCACTAGGTGGCGCTATAATGGTTTTTTGCCTTTAACTCCCACATTACACATCCCACATTAGAAACCCATACATCCACGTGTTCGTTGAATCAAGCTGAATCACATGATATAGGCCACGCCCATTTTTGCTTAAAATCTTTTTCGCAATATCGCACAATGCGCAAAACCAACTTTTTCAAACTCGTCCTAGGCCGTGCGACGGATCAGCTCGAAACCTGGTAGGTAGCATCTCCAGATGGACTTGACCAAAAGTTACTCAAGAAATTTTGCTACGTTAAAGTATGCGCATTTGACGACCAAACACATTTTCATAGCTAGCTAGCACAAACATATCATATCATATCTCGGCCAAATTAAATGTTATCAGCAAGGAACTCGGAATCATTGTTCATCATGCCACTATCATGCTCTGTACCAAATTTGGCAAAGATCGGCCTTTAGGGGGCGCTATAAGCAACGTTTATTTGTTTTGGCCAATAACTCAATGCATTTAAATGGGAAATTTGCATATGCGATATCTCTGTCACGGTAAAAGCAATCACCACGAAACTTCTGGTGCTGGTTTGGCATGCCGCTCTGAGGCTCTGTACCAAATTTGGCGAAGATTGGCCATTAGGGGACGCAATAATCAACGTAGACGAGTTTTGGCCCTTTTACTCAATGTTAATGGGATATTTGCAATGGAAATGTACCACAGACCTTGCAGCTCACACTTGTCAATATTTACTGATGTTTGCCTCTTACCGTTAGGTTTTGGTTTTTACTTTTGTGTGCTCCTTTGGTTTTTTACAATAAACAAACTTCTTAACCCACCTGACAAAGTTTCTACTACCTTCACAGTGGACAAATGCAACTCTTTTTTCTCACTTTTTCAATCCAAAATCTACACCATTCATAGGCGGCGATACCGTGCAATTAAACATTGCAGTTGGTGCTAAGTGGAGCATCTGTCATAGTTTGATTGGTTATGTAGGTGGCATTGATGCTTAATTTCCCACGAAGCACCCACGGAGGAAAACATAAATCGGCGCCTATGACGCCATTTGCAACAACTTGACCACCTCCCCTGCTCCTTCAACCACCACACCTGCCTCCCCCCTCCACCCTCTCGGTCACTCTCATTTCTCTCTGCTGTACCCTGCGGTCAGGGGGGTTAAGAAGTTTGTTTATTGTAGAGAATACTTAAAGGTAGTCCGTATAAGCGTGGAGGTGAACTGTTGACCGCTACGTTTCCAACGGCGACGTACCGCAGGCGTCGCGCCTCTCGATATTTCGCGACGTTTGCCTCCCCGCCGCCCGGCTTCGGGTTCCGCTTACGCGCGCTCGGGGGCAACTGGCGTGGGTGGCTTGGGCCCCGTCATAACTGCTTGCAGTTCTAGTTATTATTATTCTTCTCCGCCTAAAACTCCGACTACAGCCTAAACCGTACATGGTGGGGGGTTGCCATTTTCAGGAATGGTCTGAATCACCGCAAGGACCTCAGGCACAAAAATTGACCCACTTCCACCACTAGGTGGCGCTATAGCAGAAAAAACCGCATTTTGGCTCTATAACTCCCTATAACTCCCACACCGTACACCCTACATTCAAAACTCATACATCCACGCGTTCCCTGGATCCACCTGAATCACGTGATATAGGCCACGCCCATTTCCGCCTAGACTTTTATGCGTGAAAAATCGCAATTTATCAAAAACCTACTTTTTCGAACTCCTCCTAGACCGTGCGACCGATCTGCACGAAACTTGGACCGTAGCATCTCCAGACCGACCTAACAAAAGGTTAATGAAAAGAATTTTGATAGGACAAAAATTGCGCATATTACGCACGAACAAATTTGTGTAGCTAACTATGAAAACACCAACTTTGCCATATCTCGGCCAAAATAAAGGCTATCAACGCCAAACTTTAGATTCTTGTTTGCCATGACCCTCTGGAGGTGCCCCACGCGTTTTACAAAGATTGGTCACTAGGGGGCGCTACAAGTACAAAAAGTTTATATCTCATGAACGGCTCATCTGATTTTTACAAAATTTGATGGGCACCATCTAGGGACACTTCTGAGGCAATGTCTAGAGTGGGGTACTGAGGGGTCAAAGTGGGCGTGGCCTATGGGACCCAAGTCTAGATTCACCACTTACACTAATGTGAACAACTTTAAATTTACAGGGTAGATAGACAATGGGTCATGGACCACACCTACCAAACATTACACATGTGGACCACTAGGTGGCGCTATAATGGTTTTTTGCCTTTATCTCCCACATTACACATCGCACATTAGAAAACCATACATCCACGTGTTCCTTGAATCAAGCTGAATCACATGATATAGGCCACGCCCATTTTTGCTGAAAATCTTTTTCGCAAAATCGCGCAATATGCAAAACCAACTTTTACGAACTCGTCCTAGGCCGTGCGACGGATCAGCTCGAAACCTAATAGGTAGCATCTCCAGATGGACCTGACCATAAAGGTACTCAAGGAATTTTGCTACGTTAAAGTATGCGCATTTGACGACCAAACAAATTTGCATAGCTAGCTACCGCACACGTATCATATCATATCTCGGCCAAATTAAATGTTATCAGCAAGAACCTTCAGGGCATTGTTCAAGATGCCACTCTGATGCTCTGTACCAAATTTGGCGAAGATCGGCCTTCAGGGGGCGCTATAAGCAACCTTTATTTGTGTTGGCCAATAACTCAATGCATTTGAATGGGGAATTTGCAATTGCAATATCTCTGCCACAGTACATGCAATCAACACGAAACTTGTGGTGCTCGTTCGGCATGCGGCTCCGAGGCTCATTACCAAATTTGGCGAAGATCGGCCATTAGGGGGCGCTATAATCAACGTATACATGTTTTGGCCCTTTTACTCAATTGTAATGGGATATTTGCAATGGAAATGTACCACAGACCTTGCAGCTCACACTTCTCAATATTTACTGACGTTTGCCTCTTACCGTTAGGTTTTGGTTTTTACTTTTGCGTGCTCCTTTGGTTTTTTACAATAAAACAAACATCTTAACCCACCTGACAAAGTTTCTACAACCTTCACAGTGGACAAATGCAACTCTTTTCTCTCACTTTTTCAATCCAAAATCTACACCATTCGTAGGCGGCGATACCGTGCAATTAAACATTGCAGTTGGTGCTAAGTGGAGCGTCCGTCGTAGCGTGATCGGTTACGTCGGTGGCATCGATGCTTAATTTCCCACGAAGCACCCACGGAGGAAAACATAAATCGGCGCCTGTGACGTCGTTTACAACAACTTGACCACCTCCCCCGCTCCTTCAACCACCACACCTGCCTCCCCCCTCCACCCTCTCGGTCACTCTCTCATTTCTCTCAGCTGTGTCCCGCGGTCAGGGGGGTTAAGAAGTTTGTTTGTTGTAGAGAATTCTTAAAGGCGGTCCGTACACGCGTGGAGGTGAACAGTCGACCGCTACTTTTGCGACGGCGACGCACCGCAGACGTCGTGGCTCGCGCCTCTCGACGTTTAGCGACGTTCGCCTCCCCTCCGCCCGGCTTCGGGTTCCGCTTTCGCGCGCTCCCCCGGGCGTCGGGGGCGACTGGCGTGGGTGGCTTGGGCCCCGTCATAACTGCTTGCAGTTCTAGTTATTATTATTATTCTTCTCCGCGTAAAACTCCGACTACAGCCTAAACCGTACATGGTGGGGGGTTGCCGTTTTCAGGACTGGTCCCAAACGCCGCAAGGACCTCAGGCACAATAAGTCACCCACTTCCACCACTAGGTGGCGCTATAGCAGAAAAAACGCGTTTTGGCTCTTTAACTCCCTATAACTCCCACACCGTACACCCTACATTCAAAAATCATACATCCACGCGTTCCCTGGATCCCCCCTGAATCACGTGATATAGGCCACGCCCATTTCCGCCTAGACTTTTATGCGTGAAAAATCGCGATTTATCAAAAACCTACTTTTTCGAACTCCTCCTAGACCGTGCGACCGATCTGCACGAAACTTGGACCCTAGCATCTGCAGTCCGACCTGACAAAAAGGTAATAAAAAGATTTTTTATAGGATAAAAATTACGCATATTACGCACGAACAAATTTGTGTAGCTAACTATGAAAACACCAACTTTGCCATATCTCAGCCAAAATAAAGGCTATCAACGCCAAACTTTAGATTCTTGTTTGCTATGACCCTCTGGAGGTGCCCCACGCGTTTTATGAAGATTGGGCACTAGGGGGCGCTACAAGTACAAAAAGTTTATATCTCATGAACGGCTCATCCGATTTTTACAAAATTTGATGGGCACCATCTAGGGACACTCCTGAGGCCAGGTCTAGAGTGGGGTACTGAGGGGTCAAAGTGGGCGTGGCCTATGGGACCCAAGTCTAGATTCACCACTTACACTAATGTGAACAACTTTAAATTTACAGGGTAGATAGACAATGGGTCATGGACCACACCTACCAAAACTTACACATGTGGACCACTAGGTGGCGCTACAATGGTTTTTGGCCTTTATCTCCCACATCACACATCGCACATTAGAAAACCATACATCCCCGTGTTCCTTGAATCAAGCTGAATCACGTGATATAGGCCACGCCCATTTTTGCTTACAATCTTTTTCGCAATATCGCACAATGCGCAAAACCAACTTTTTCGAACTCGTCCTAGGCCGTGCGACGGATCAGCTCGAAACCTGGTAGGTAGCATCTCCAGATGGACCTGACCAAAAAGTTACTCAAGGAATTTTCCTCCGTTAAAGTATGCGCATTTGACGACCAAACAAATTTTCATAGCTAGCTACCACACACGTATCATATCATATCTTGGCCAAATGAAACGTTATCAGCAAGAAACTTGATGTCATTGTTCAACATGCCACTCTGATGCTTTGTACCAAATTTGGCGAAGATCGGCCTTTAGGGGGCGCTATAATCAACGTTTATTTGTTATGGCCAATAACTCAATGCATTTGAATGGGAAATTTGCATATGCAATATCTCTGCCACAGTACATACAATCAACGTGAAACTTGTGGTGCTCGTTCGGCATGGGGCTCTGAGGCTCAGTACCAAATTTGGCGAAGATCGGCCATTAGGGGGCGCTATAATCAACGTATACATGTTTTGGCCCTTTTACTCAATTGTAATGGGATATTTGCAATGGAAATGTACCACAGACCTTGCAGCTCACACTTCTTAATATTTACTGATGTTTGCCTCCTACCGTTAGGTTTTTGTTTTCATTTTTGCGTGCTCCTTTGGTATTTTACAATAAACAAACTTCTTAACCCACCTGACAAAGTTTCTACAACCTTCACAGTGGACAAATGCAACTCTTTTCTCTCACTTTTTAAATCCAATATCAACACCATTCATAGGCGGCGATACCGTGCAATTAAACATTGCAGTTGGTGCTAAGTGGAGCGTCCGTCGTAGCGTGATCGGTTACGTCGGTGGCATCGATGCTTAATTTCCCACGAAGCACCCACGGAGGAAAACATAAATCGGCGCCTGTGACGCCATTTACAACAACTTGACCACCTCCCCCGCTCCTTCAACCACCACACCTGCCTCCCCCCTCCACCCTCTCGGTCACTCTCTCATTTCTCTCAGCTGTGTCCCGCGGTCAGGGGGGTTAAGAAGTTTGTTTGTTGTAGAGAATTCTTAAAGGCGGTCCGTACACGCTTGGAGGTGAACCGTCGACCGCTACGTTTGCGACGGCGACGCTCCGCAGGCGTCGCGGCTCGCGCCTCTCGACGTTTCGCGCGTTAGCCTCCCCGCCGCCCGGCTTCGGGTTCCGCTTCCGCGCGCTCCCCCGGGCGTCGGGGGCGACTGGCGTGGGTGGCTTGGGCCCCGTCATAACTGCTTGCAGTTCTAGTTATTATTATTCTTCTCCGCCTAAAACTCCGACTACAGCCTAAACCGTACATGGTGGGGGGTTGCCATTTTCAGGAATGGTCTGAATCACCGCAAGGACCTCAGGCACAAAAATTGACCCACTTCCACCACTAGGTGGCGCTATAGCAGAAAAACCGCATTTTGGCTCTATAACTCCCTATAACTCCCACACCGTACACCCTACATTCAAAACTCATACATCCACGCGTTCCCTGGATCCACCTGAATCACGTGATATAGGCCACGCCCATTTCCGCCTAGACTTTTATGCGTGAAAAATCGCAATTTATCAAAAACCTACTTTTTCGAACTCCTCCTAGACCGTGCGACCGATCTGCACGAAACTTGGACCGTAGCATCTCCAGACCGACCTAACAAAAGGTTAATGAAAAGAATTTTGATAGGACAAAAATTGCGCATATTACGCACGAACAAATTTGTGTAGCTAACTATGAAAACACCAACTTTGCCATATCTCGGCCAAAATAAAGGCTATCAACGCCAAACTTTAGATTCTTGTTTGCCATGACCCTCTGGAGGTGCCCCACGCGTTTTACAAAGATTGGTCACTAGGGGGCGCTACAAGTACAAAAAGTTTATATCTCATGAACGGCTCATCTGATTTTTACAAAATTTGATGGGCACCATCTAGGGACACTTCTGAGGCAATGTCTAGAGTGGGGTACTGAGGGGTCAAAGTGGGCGTGGCCTATGGGACCCAAGTCTAGATTCACCACTTACACTAATGTGAACAACTTTAAATTTACAGGGTAGATAGACAATGGGTCATGGACCACACCTACCAAACATTACACATGTGGACCACTAGGTGGCGCTATAATGGTTTTTTGCCTTTATCTCCCACATTACACATCGCACATTAGAAAACCATACATCCACGTGTTCCTTGAATCAAGCTGAATCACATGATATAGGCCACGCCCATTTTTGCTGAAAATCTTTTTCGCAAAATCGCGCAATGTGCAAAACCAACTTTTACGAACTCGTCCTAGGCCGTGCGACGGATCAGCTCGAAACCTAGTAGGTAGCATCTCCAGATGGACCTGACCATAAAGGTACTCAAGGAATTTTGCTACGTTAAAGTATGCGCATTTGACGACCAAACAAATTTGCATAGCTAGCTACCGCACACGTATCATATCATATCTCGGCCAAATTAAATGTTATCAGCAAGAACCTTCAGGGCATTGTTCAAGATGCCACTCTGATGCTCTGTACCAAATTTGGCGAAGATCGGCCTTCAGGGGGCGCTATAAGCAACCTTTATTTGTGTTGGCCAATAACTCAATGCATTTGAATGGGGAATTTGCAATTGCAATATCTCTGCCACAGTACATGCAATCAACACGAAACTTGTGGTGCTCGTTCGGCATGCGGCTCCGAGGCTCATTACCAAATTTGGCGAAGATCGGCCATTAGGGGGCGCTATAATCAACGTATACATGTTTTGGCCCTTTTACTCAATTGTAATGGGATATTTGCAATGGAAATGTACCACAGACCTTGCAGCTCACACTTCTCAATATTTACTGACGTTTGCCTCTTACCGTTAGGTTTTGGTTTTTACTTTTGCGTGCTCCTTTGGTATTTTACAATAAACAAACTTCTTAACCCACCTGACAAAGTTTCTACAACCTTCACAGTGGACAAATGCAACTCTTTTCTCTCACTTTTTCAATCCAAAATCTACACCATTCGTAGGCGGCGATACCGTGCAATTAAACATTGCAGTTGGTGCTAAGTGGAGCGTCCGTCGTAGCGTGATCGGTTACGTCGGTGGCATCGATGCTTAATTTCCCACGAAGCACCCACGGAGGAAAACATAAATCGGCGCCTGTGACGTCGTTTACAACAACTTGACCACCTCCCCCGCTCCTTCAACCACCACACCTGCCTCCCCCCTCCACCCTCTCGGTCACTCTCTCATTTCTCTCAGCTGTGTCCCGCGGTCAGGGGGGTTAAGAAGTTTGTTTGTTGTAGAGAATTCTTAAAGGCGGTCCGTACACGCGTGGAGGTGAACAGTCGACCGCTACTTTTGCGACGGCGACGCACCGCAGACGTCGCGGCTCGCGCCTCTCGACGTTTAGCGACGTTCGCCTCCCCTCCGCCCGGCTTCGGGTTCCGCTTTCGCGCGCTCCCCCGGGCGTCGGGGGCGACTGGCGTGGGTGGCTTGGGCCCCGTCATAACTGCTTGCAGTTCTAGTTATTATTATTCTTCTCCGCCTAAAACTCCGACTACAGCCTAAACCGTACATGGTGGGGGGGTTGCCATTTTCAGGAATGGTCTGAATCACCGCAAGGACCTCAGGCACAAAAATTGACCCACTTCCACCACTAGGTGGCGCTATAGCAGAAAAAACCGCATTTTGGCTCTATAACTCCCTATAACTCCCACACCGTACACCCTACATTCAAAACTCATACATCCACGCGTTCCCTGGATCCACCTGAATCACGTGATATAGGCCACGCCCATTTCCGCCTAGACTTTTATGCGTGAAAAATCGCAATTTATCAAAAACCTACTTTTTCGAACTCCTCCTAGACCGTGCGACCGATCTGCACGCAACTTGGACCGTAGCATCTCCAGACCGACCTAACAAAAGGTTAATGAAAAGAATTTTGATAGGACAAAAATTGCGCATATTACGCACGAACAAATTTGTGTAGCTAACTATGAAAACACCAACTTTGCCATATCTCGGCCAAAATAAAGGCTATCAACGCCAAACTTTAGATTCTTGTTGCCATGACCCTCTG